>NC_133372.1:26194608-26462202 GCF_049309525.1 Garra rufa | reverse complement strand
ATTTAGTGTATCTTTACATATTGTTTTAATATCTTAATTAATAGCACATCAGTTTGTAGTGCAAACAGTTTTACCGTTTACTGCACGTTGTTGTTATTCTCTTTATTTCCCCTGTAGTGGTTAATGTACTGGAAGTCTCACCCATAGGTTTACTTCCTAAGGTGGATACGATTCAGAACCTACCTAAAAACATTTCATAGGTTGTACACCAAAAAAATCACACTTAATACTCTGCCTTAACAAGGATGTGATTGTTATCTGTACCTGTGACAATATCTACGCGAACTTGTCAATTCAGTAAAGAAACCTTCTAAACAAACACACTCCACGTGAAACAAAAGCCATGTTCACCAACCCACTTTGAACAAAAAACTTGCCCTCCCTTAACCGACATAATGAAAACACCAAGGGAAGCAAAATAGCACTGAGGGGTTTGCGCTCATGTGAATAACCTTTTGGCGCTGGCATCACGGCTTCCACTTTCCAGAATAATTGAATTTGGTGTGCTTTGTGACCACGTATAAAGGCTTCCCTTTGCCAAGCGGCAGGCCTGGCTGTGGCCATTGCATAACACAGCCTGTAAAGAATAAAGGGAGAGCCGCTGGGGCCTGGGGATGGAGGGAGGGAAGACACGTGGGAACTGCTGCCTCCATTGGGCAGCTTTGTCTGGGGCCGATCACGGGCAGAGTCCCTCAGGCATTAGTGTAAGCATGCCTTACATTGCACTCATTCCACAGTCACAAAAGCCTCCCCACAGAAACTACGCTGAAGCAAGTGGACGAAGGAGATCGGACTCTTAGGGAGTCACCTTAGGAAACCACACAGCGGACAGTCCGTACGGCAAACGGACGCCGGTGATATTCGCTGTTTACCCGACTATTGTTTTGCCGAGGTGAAGCGCCCTTCCTGCCACAAAGACCCTCTTGTAAACTACAGCACTAAAGACAATACCAAAAATATTACATAAAAGACCTGTTTATGATTTAGATTAAAGATTGTTCTCAAAAGAACTCTAAAATGTAGACTTCTTTTTTGCACATCCAGCATTGTGAGATTTGCCGCTCGAATTGCAGTCATGTGACGTTTTCAAGCCATGACAGAAAAGCAATACCACAGAACAATTTTTCACTCTTTTTCGATGAAAGTCACGCCCACCAAAGAATGATAAGAACTTTACAGATACATTCTAAATGAAGGCCTACCAACAAACATCACTACACAAACAGACACAAAAAGGGTTTAAAGGGAGTAGTTCACTTTCAGAACAAAAATTTACAGATAATGTACTCACCCCCTTGTCATCCAAGATGTTCATGTCTTTCTTTCTTCAGTCGTAAGGAAATTATGTTTTTTGAGGAAAACATTTCAGGATTTCTCTCCATATAATGGACTTCTATGGTGCCCTCGAGTTCGGACTTCCAAAATGCCGCTTCAAATGGCTTTAAACAAATCACAGCCGAGGAAAGAAGGGTCTTATCTAGCAAAACGATTGGTTATTTTCTAAAAAGAAATTACAATATACTTTTAACCTCAATTGCTCATCTTGTCTAGCTCTGTGTGTACTCTGTGTAGAGATTAAAAAGTATATAAATTGTAAATGTTTTAAGAAAAATAACTGATCGTTTTGCTAGATAAGACCCTTCTTCCTTGGCCCTTTGAAGCTGCATTTAAACTGCATTTCGGAAGTTCAAACTCGGGGGCACCATAGAAGTCCATTATATGGAGAGAAATCCTGAAATGTTTTCCTCAAAAAACAATCTCTTTACGACTGAAGAAAGAAAGACATGAACATCTTGGATGACAAGGGGGTGAGCACATTATCTCTAAATTTTTGTTCTGAAAGTGAACTACTTCTTTAAATCTTCTCCATACAGATTTCAATTTATCTATATAATAGAAGAAGAAAATGGTAGCACGCAGTTCAGGAGTGTGGGGCAGGTGCTGGAAGACGGCCCTGTTTCACAGAGGAGCTCCAGTGGTTTCCCAGGTGACTGAGCAGTGAATTCACACACTGATTCCAATTTTCACTACAAGCCGTCACCGTGCCTGAAAACCTCAAAACTCATGTTCATTGGTGCACAGCTGATGCTCAAACAAGCCGGTGGTGTAAAACATCATGCCCACGATCAACGTAATTTCCTCTGAATATTTTATCTTTTTGAATGTAAATTTAACTTTTTTTTTATTAACTCTATAGTATTAATTATTATTTTATCTTTGAGGTAGAATAATGCTTTGATGCAGTACCTCAGACAAACAATGAAAAACATGGTAAAGAACTACATTAAATGTGCATAAATGCAAAGCTTCAATTCTCTGTTCTAATGCTTTATGGCCTTGTCTGCCATTAAAGAGATGGTTGACCCAAAAATAAATATATTCTGTCTTTAATTACTCACCCTTATGTTGTTCCAAACCCGCAAGACCTTCGTTCATCTTCGGGAACACAAATTAACGCAACTGACATATTTATGGCCTAGAAAGGTGAGGGCATTGTTGAAATAGTCTAATCCCTAATCTTATGAAGCTTTGAGAATACTTTTTGTACACAAAAAACAACAACAACAACTTTATTAACAATATCTTTTCTTCCAGGTCATTCTGACTGCATTTATGAGAGTACCACGATGCATGGCCGAAGGTCTTATGGGTTTGGATCGACATAACAGTTGTAATTAATGACAGAAACTTCATTTTTGTGTGAACTAACCCTTTACGAAATGACTGTACTGTAATATGAGTCTGATGAACAGAAATCAAGACATCCTTGTTAAATAAAAGTATTAATTTCTATCATATTTTTCCCCCCCAAAAAAACAAATTATACTGTCTCCAAGCTTTTGAATGGTATAGTGTACAATAGGGCTGGGCGGTATGACGGTATATATCGTTACCGTGGAATGAAATGTGTACCATAAAAGAATTTTTTATTCCGTGTATACCGTGAAATGTAAATAAGTGGGCGTGGCCAACTCACGTGCAGCACGCGTGAGGCTGAGACTGGTCAAACCATTGAATGCAAGACTGAAGGATATGCTGCGAGGTTGTAAAAACATGGAAAAGGAGAAACGAACAGACGAGGAGGGCTCAAAAGAAAATGTTTACTATATTTATAAGATTAAAAATAAAATACAAAATAATCAAATAAGATCAAGTCCTTTTCTTTTCCTAAATATTCAAGCTTATTTATTATATAAAGCCCTTTTGCTGGGCTCGACGTTAACGCTTGTCCGGGACAAGTGGATTTTGTGAATGGGCAAGTGAAGGAGAATTTTACTTGTAACCTGATTAAAACATCAATAACAAACAATAACTAGCGTAGCACCGAAACTTTGGTGAGAATTATTCTGATTGTATTACTTACAGTGTAAACAGTGACTGAAAACGGACAGTATCAAGTATGAAGCTCGTAAAGCCTATCTGAATCACGGAAAATTTAAAACTAATGGGCCAACAGCATACACAAAGAAACAAACATACTGCGGTAGAAAAAAAATATATAAATATTGTATAACATATTATATAGGTAAGCACCATTACGATTGCAAACGCAACATTGATTTTATACAGTAGTTCAATAAACTAGTAGTTAATATTAACTGACTTACATTTTAGACACATCACTGACCGTTTTTGTTAATGAAATAGTTATAAGTATAGACACAGCAGAACAGTCGCGAATCTGAGAAATACACAGCGGTGTTTCAATACTGAATGATTTAGCATTTAATTTAATGAATCGGGTGAGTCAGTGAACGAACTGGTGGTTGGTGGTTCAGTTTCATATTTAAAAGTATTGCATTTTTTCAACATTTTAGATTTATATGTTTAGAAAAAACATTATTTATGTATTTGCAATTTTACTGTGAAAAAATGCATTTTCGGAACCTCTTATCTTCATTAAACAGTCTAAGTAAATACATTTAAATAGCATTTTCGATACTGGCTGGGTTTTTCCTATGCGGTGGAAAGATGGAGTTTGTTGATACTGATTTAATCTGAATGGTAACCATACAGAGTCTAGTTATTCTAAAGTTAAAAAGTGTCCTAGAAATCAATTTAAAGGTTGTATCAGCGATTTCAAGCCGAAACATAAAGTGTCACTTTCAGCTGACCTTTCTTCACGATCCGCTCGCAGCCTGCCCCATAAATTGTCTGTAAAAAAAAAAAACGCGTCTCTGTGGTCAGCCTAGGGTCCGAGATATGCATATCAGCGAGCGGATTGTGAAGAAAGGTCAGCTGAAAGTGACACTTTATGTTTCAGCCTAGAATCGCTGATACAACCTTTAAGGCAAATATCACAAATGTTCTGATTAAAGTAAGACCTTATAGAGCAGTGATGAGATAATTGCTTCAGAATAAATTAATTTACAGCAAAAAATTAATTTTTTTTGCCTCGGACAAGTAAATTTTTTACTCGGACAAGTGAATGTCTGATTTACTTGTCCGAAAGGACAAGCACATGTCAAACCTTAATGTCAAGCTCTGGCTTTTGTACATTTTCTGGAATAACTACTTATATAAAAAACTATATTGTGAAAGATATCGTTACCGTGAAATAAGATTTTGGTCATACCGCCCAGCCCTAAGTGTATAATGTTACAAAAGCTTTTTATTTCAGATAATTAATCTTTGGATTTTTCTATTCATCAGAGAATCCTGAAAAAATGTACTCAACTGTTTTAAATACTGATAATAATTAATTTCTTGAATAGCAAATCAGCATATTAGAATGATTTCTGAAGGATCATGACATTGAAGACAGGAGTAATGATGCTGAAAATTTGGCTTTGATCACAGGAATAAATTACATTTTAAAATATATTCAAATAGAAATTATATTATTTAAAATAGTAAAAATATTTCAAAATTGTACTGTTTTTGCTGTACTTTAAATCACATAAATGCAGGCTTTGCGAGCAGAAGAGACAATAATCTTACTGTTCAAAAACTTTTGACTGGTAGTGTATATTCAATAAAAAAAAAGTATGTAATCAGCTTGTAATGTAATGCAAATTTAAATGAAACACCACTTTTTCTGCATTTCCCATTCTCGATTCAGAAGTTCCACGGTGGACACACTTCTCGTATTATTTTCAACTATTTTGACTTGGCGACAGAAAACAACGAGGAAAAGAGAGAGAGGAAAAGACAGAATGTCATGAGACTGACTTTAACTCATGTCGCCCACATGAGCGCCCCAGTTCAACGTGTTGTCCTCACACGTTCACCTCAACATCTGCTGGATAACTCCTTACCGCTCTCCTGACATGAAAATATAAGATTTCTCAGACTCTAATCAGCTTCACATTACAAAAGCACGTCACATGCCTTTGTCGAGGGGAGCCTTCAAGCAGATCAGGTTTTTCTTATCTAGATTCATTTCAAGCTACCCCATTCCTTCTCTTGAAAAAGAGAGGAAAAGTGGACAGAGGGCATAAAAGATGCTTTTGAGTGAAAATGAAATATTCAGAATGTAACAAGAGCAATGAACGCAAAAGTGAAAGACTTTCAATTTGTGTGGGATGTTGCAGCGTCCATGACTAAGACAGCAAAGGGATAGTTCACCCAAAAATAAAAAAATCTGTCATCATTTACTCACCCTCAAGTTGTTGCAAACCTGTATGAGTTTCTTTGTTCCGCTGAACACAAAAGAAGACATTTTGAAGAATGTGGATAACCACATAGTTTCTGGTCACCATTGCTGTCCATGGTATTTTTTCCCACACTATGGGAACTTTTGGTTACTCACAATCTTCAAAAATTCTTCTTTTATATTCTACAATAGTTTGTACAACTTAAGGGTAAGTAAATAATGACACAATTCTGGATGAACTATCCCTTAAACGCCAATGACAAAAAGTAGATTCACTCATTAAGAGGCTAAAATCGTGTTTTACTCAAAATACTGGAAAAAGCATTTATTAATATCATTATAAAACTATGTAGACATCAGTGTTGACACTGTAATCCTAATGATCAGCTCTCAGCACAATGACACCATACAATCAGAGTCATACTATGACAGAGCTGTCTTTGAGGTGGTGATCTGCTTGCTCATTATTTTGACACGAGTGACCATACAAATTAAGATGAAACCATGTCAAGTACCCTGAAGGCAGCAAATCCCCTCTATTTAATTTACACAAGGCTTCTAGTTAACTCGTGTTTAAATGAGTTGGCCTGAAAGGCTGGTTTCTCTGCTGGTGAAAATACAGACCTCACAAAGCACATCCACACTGCTTTCCCAGCGGCCCAACTAGCATTCCATACATATTTGCACATGGAACTCTTGGAACTACAGTTCAATTCTCTCTTTCATTTGAACACTGTTTACATTATGCGACCACTTTTTAAAAAAAATAAAGAGGGGGAAAGGACATGCTTTTAATAACTAGTAGTAATAGCAATGTGCTTCTTAGGGATACTGAAATAATGGCGTAAACTGTAAAATGCAGTTTCCTCTTGATATTGTAAATTCTGACATTTTATCTTGGCCCTATGCTAGATTTGAGTGGCAAGATATCTAGATTTAGCCAACATGGCTAATGAGGAAAATTATGTGGTGGCACAGGGGCAAATACCAATGTGTATCTTTTATAATTTGACTGACAATCATGAGTAGCTCATATAATGTAACTCAGCTCAAAACCACATAAAAGACAATACTGATCAAACCAAGTAAGTTATTGCCAAATCGTAAAACAGTTATGATGGTTATTAATAATCCCTCACTGTCCAAACAGTCTCATAATAGAATATTCACTGGCATAGATGATTTTGTTCACACAGCTTTCATAAAAACAACTCAGCATCTGAGAGATTATAGGATGCTTAATAAAATGTCATCCCTCAGCTGATTACATTTAACGTAAAGAAAAGTGTTAGTAATTTACTTTTTACACTATTTTGTATGTTTATATTTTTCTTACAGTGTTATATATAATGTCTGATGTATAAACAAATGTCTAACATATGTTACCCTGGACCACAAAATCAGTCATAAGGGTACATTTTTGTTTGAAATTGAGATTTATACATCATCTGAAAGCTGATGAATTAGCTTTCCATTGATGTATGGTTTGTTAGGACAGGACAACATTTGGCTGAGATACAACTATTTGATAATCTGGAATCTGAGGGTGCAAAAAATTTAAATATTGAGAAAATCACCTTTAAAATTGTCCAAATGAAGCTCTTAGCAATGCATATTACTAATCAAAAATTAAGTTGTGATATATTTACGGTAGGACATTTACAAAATATCTCCACGGAACATGATCTTTACTCGATATCCTAATGATTTTTGGCATAAAAGAAAAATTTGATCATTTTAATCCATACGATGTATTGTTGGCTATTGCTACAAATACATTTTTGCATTATTTTTTTCTTTCAGCGTTATATATAATACCTTCTAAATTTGCATTCATTTAAAGCATTCATTTTTGAGTTCAACTGTTAAAGCAACACATGGTTGGCATTCACTCTCAAGTATTACAGTTACAGTAACTGTTTGTGAACACCTGGTTTTGTTTAATACCATCCAAAAGTATTGAAATGTAGGGAGAACACCAACAACAAGGTTTTTACATACAAATCTAACCAAAGAGACTTCTTTTCCAGGTGAATAGTTATCGATGAGTAATTCAGAAAGCGAACATATTATTTCCAGCTCGTGTGATAGCAAATTGGCATGACAAGCCCAAAGAAAGGATAAACAACCAGCCATGTTACAATGTGTCAGCTCTGGACTGTGGAATGAAAACACTTCCATTCCTAACTGTGCAACTTCCCTCGCTTCTTAATCATCACTTCAATCTGAGCCCCCGCCCTCTACAACCAAACAATCATCAAACTTGAGGCAATAAAGCATGCAGCAGCTCTCCCAGTCACTTTTACCTGTCTCTGGGGTCGATCCATGAAGTTTGTCGAGTGTTGTGGTCAATGTAAAAGACTCTGCCATCATAATCCCTGGCTTCCTCCCAGCCCGGGGGCAGCGGCAGCTCCGAGCTCTCTCTCCGCTTACAGCTGCTCACCCACGGCATAGCACTGCTGGGACGGTAGGGGGGTCTGACCCCCTGCCTTTACTCCAACAACAAATATATCACAACTTTCTACTGCATTACAAATGTTGAACTCCCATCGACTCTCGGAAACACAAAACTTCACGACGAAGAAACGAACGTGGGTCAAATCGACACAGGCAGTCCTGCATCCACCTTTTCCAAAAAGTTTTGCGGCGCTCTCATGACTCTATGTGTCGGTCCTCCATGTTTGACTCTATCTACCATCTTTCATTCCACACTGTCCATATTCGGGCAGGCGAATTTGCATACGCACCGCCCCCAAATGCTTACGCAGGTGAAAGTAAGCCAATAGTAGCGCTCGTATGATTTTGGGATTGTTGTTGATGGAAGTGGATGCTGTTTTTTTTTAAAGCACACAGCGAATTTGTACATTTTAAGAATTATTAATACATATAATTGATCGAAGCAACTGTTATCTCAATGGACTAACTGAGTCAATAAAAAAAAATATTTAAATTTTGTTTGTATTTTGTTAGAGCAGTAGTCTCGATCTGGGAAAGGGTGTATTCAGAGAAAAAAGTTGAAAAAGTAGCATACTCATAATTTAAACATTTTCTTTTTGTGGTAAACTTATAAATCTCTATTTGAGTAATTTTCAGGAATGAGAAAATGAGTTTTTCCCTTATCACAGAACCTCAAACGCTTGTTACTTGAATTCGTTTTCATTTTTAGTAAAAGAGCGCCATCTAGAGATTTCTTCACCTTCCAGTTTCCTCACCCACCCTACATGAAGCTACATTTGTAGATGTGTTGTAGGCTAGTATAGTATTCAGGGAAGGCAGGGGCAATAGTTTTAACACTGGTGTCTATCACTGATCTACAGTAAACATAGGTGTTTAGTTTTGTTGGTGTTTGCTTGTCACATGAACACAATTCATAATTTGCACTTTAGACTTTTAGAACAATTACAAGATATAAGAAGTTATTGTGGTCTCTCTCTTTCTCTCTGTCTCTCTAAAAAAGGTAACATTTACTTTATTGTTAAAATGTATTTATAAATTGATTGATTGACCTTTTTTCTTTTTTACATCAACCTGCCATCAGCAACCCTGGCACATTTTACATAGATTTTATGTTATTAATGTGTATTATCCCTGAATGAATGAATGAATGAATGAATTAAGGGGAGACACTGCAGGCAAAAATGCTGTTTTTTCATGCACATATCAAGTTTGAGATTTTGGCCTTTTTGGTTTTTCATAAAGTGTTTTATTCAGACTAGTGGAAAGAAAATATCCAAAAGACACTGTTAAGTCTTTTATAGCACTTTATCTATTTGTGTCAATAGATTTCAATTACAATGCATATTTTTAAAGGCCGTTTTCCAAAATGAGTTTTTTCTTCTACACTGAGCCATAAATCTCCACTTCAGTAGCACTTACACACACCAAACTTTATATTTTTATTCCTGTCTAGATTCTGAAGGGTTTTACAGAGGGATTTGTTCATATATGATTTGCTTGATTTTATTTCCCCAAAAATGGTAAAACATATAGTGTTTCCTGCCTGTTCTAAGATTTTTCTGAATTATGTTGTGACAAAATGAGATACCCAAAATCCCCTCTAATGTGTCCAAAAAATTAAACAAGAATTTTGAAACTGACTTCATCCAGTGTTAAGATTTTTGTACTAGAAATTTATGCAATTTAGTGCATATTTCATTAAATAATGCCTCATTTGCATATTTAAACCTAACATTTTAGAAAACTTGTAATACAAAAAATGTTTGCAATTATCAAAGTAATCATTCAACTGGGTAAGTAAGGTGATAACTATTAGTTAATTTTTTTACCCTATTTACCTGCAGTGTCTTGCCCTAATTTTTTTAAGCCTATGTTTAGTCACTGACATACTGGCTTACCGTATACACATTTTAAAACCTTTACTTTTTTCATATAAATATTATTGTAGTCCCCATGTTGTATAACGTCTAGGTTACGAAGGTAACCCTCGTTCCCTGAAGGAGGGAACAGAGACGTTACATATGGGAACTCGCTTGAGAGTCCAATCATCTCTGAGCCTTATTCAAAAGCCCAATGAAAATTGGCGAGTGGCATTTGCATGCCAAGCCACGCCCCGTACATACGGGTATATAAGATGGCGGCGTGCAGCCAGTCATTCAGGTTTATGCTGAAGAGCCGGATCGAGCTGGCGTCAGCGCCACGCCAGGGTCGTTGCAGGGGATGTAACGTCTCGTTCAGGGAACGAGGGTTACCTTCGTAACCTAGACATTCCCCTTCAGTCGTTTCACTACGACGTTACATATGGGAACAGACCCTATGGAACAGGCCACGACCCTGACGCTGCGTTACGCACAACCCCACGTGCTGACAGGCGGACGTGTCAGCAGATGGAAATTGTAACGTAACCTTCCCAACGCCCTGGGGGCCAGTAGAGGGGGCCCCGCAGGGATGCCAGATGTACTGAAGCATGGGTTGGGGGGGCGGAGCACATGAGATCTTCACATGTGGAAATGAGAATAATTCAATATATCCATAAGCTTTTAGGGATACACGAGGGAAACAGCGGTCTTCTCCGCTGGAATATTGAAAAATATAGCCACAACCTGCGGGGCGAAGGAGACCCAAGCAGGATCACAGTCAGGGACTACTCCATATCTAGGCCTGACTGCGGGGCATGGAGGACCCAGGGTTCGCCGGAGGGAACATACTGGGAAATGGCGCACAGATCCACGTGGGAATGGCGCAGCAAGCCGACACCAGCCATCCTCCCACTCACCTGAAGTCTTATGTTAAGACACGGGAGGATATGGCCTCTACACGGAGGTTGTAAAACCTAGCGAAGGTATTAGGTGTCGCCCAGCCCGCAGCTCTACAGATATCTGCTAGTGAGGCGCCATGAGCCAACGCATAGGATGAGGCAACACTCCTGGTGGAGTGGGCATGAACACCTAAGGGGCATGGCTCTCCCTGGTATAGATAAGACAGGGAGATGGCTTCTACCACCCACTGGGCCAACCTCTGTTTGGAGACAGCATTCCCTTTCTGCTGACCTCCGAAGCAGACAAAGAGCTGCTTGATGCGTCTGAAGTGCTGAGTACGGTCTACGTATATACGCAGAGCACGAACAGGGCACAGCAGCGCAGAAGCTGGGTCTGCCTCCTCCGGGGGCAGAGCTTGCAGGTTCACCACCTGGTCGCGGAAGGGCGTGGTGGGAACCTTGGGCACATAACCGGGCCGGGGTCTCAGGATGACGTGAGAATCTCCAGGCCCGAACTCAAGGCACGTTTCGCTGACAGAGAAGGCTTGTAGGTCCTCTACCCTCTTGATGGAGTTCAGTGCAGTCAGGAGCGCTGTCTTAAGTGACAGGAATTTCAGCTCAACTGACACAAGTGGCTCAAATGGGGCCTCCCGTAGGCCGCGGAGGGCGACGGAGAGATCCCAAGAGGGTACGAGGTGCGGTCTGGGAGGGTTAATCCTCCTTGCACCTCGCAGGAACCTCACAATGAGTTGGTGCTTACCCAGGGATGTTCCATCTACTGCATCGTGATACACTGCAATGGCAGCAACGTACACTTTGAGAGTTGAAGTGGACAGCCTGCGCTCCAACTTCTCTTGCAGGAAGGAAAGCACTACTGCAATCGTGCATCTCTGTGGGTCCTCTCCTCGAGAGGAACACCAGTCAACGAACAGACCCCACCTCAGTGCGTAAGCCTGCCTCGTAGAGGGAGCTCGGGACTGAGTAATGGTATTTACCACGGCCTAGGGGAGGCCAGCGAGGTCTGACGCGTCCCGTCCAGGAGCCAGACATGCAGGTTCCATAGGTCGGGGCGCGGGTGCCAAATTGTGCCCATCCCCTGAGAAAGAAGGTCTTTCCTCAAGGGGATCTTCCAGGGAGGGGCTGCCGCGAGGGAAATGAGTTCTGGAAACCAGGTCCGGGTGGGCCAGTGTGGCGCAACCAACAAGACCTTCTCCTCGTCCTCCCAGATCTTGCACAGGGTCTGTGCAAGGAGGCTCACTGGGGGAAAGGTGTACTTGAGCCCCGGAGGCCAGCTGTGTGCCAGTGCGTCTCTGCCGAGGGAAGCCTGGGTCAGAGAGTAAAAGAGCTGGCAGTGGGAGGTTTCGGGGGAGGCGAACAGATCTATCTGAGCCTGGCCGAAATGACTCCAAATCAGCTGGACTGTCTCGGGGTGGAGTCACCATTCTCCAGGGTGGGTGGACTGCCGTGAGAGCTGATCCGCTGCACGGTTGAGTTCCCCTGGTATGTGAATGGCACGTAGCGATTTCAGCCACGTTTGACTCCAAAGGAGCAGACAGCGGGCGAGTTGTGACATGCGAGGAGAGCGGAGACCGCCCTGGCGATTGATATACGCCACAGTCGCAGTGCTGTCGGTGCGAACAAGCACGAGTTTCTGACGCAACGTCGATCGGAAGCGACGAACGGCCAGAAGCACAGCCAACAACTCGAGGCAATTGATGTGCTACTGCAGTCGAGGTCCTGTCCAAGAGCCCGATGCTGCTTGCCCGTTGCATACAGCACCCCAACCCGTAGTGGAGGCATCTGTGTAAACTACAACATGCCTGGACACCTGTCCCAAGGGCACTCCGGCCCGAAGGAAGGCAGGGTCTGACCACGGGCTGAATAGGCGGCGATCCGGAGTGTGCCACGGTGCCATGCCCGTCTTGGGACTCGGTCGTGTAACCGGCGCTGAAGCGGTCTCATATGAAGCAAGCCCAGCGGCGTCACCGCGGCTGCAGCTGCCATATGCCCCAGGAGTCTCTGAAATGTTTTGAGAGGAACCGCTGTCTTGTGTCTGAATAAGTCCAGACATCTCAGCACTGACTGAGCACGCTCGTTTGTGAGGCGGGCTGTCATGTTGACCGAGTCCAGCTCCACACTGAGAAAAGAGATCCTCTGCACTGGGGAGAGTTTGCTCTTTTCTCGGTTGACCTGAATGCCCAGATGGCCGAGGTGCTCTGTTCGCACAACAGGTCTCGTGAGTGATCTATGAAAAGCCAGTCGTCGAGATAGTTGAGGATGCGAAGGCCCGACTGCCAAAGAGGGGTCAGGGCTGCCTCCGCGACTTTGGTGAAGACGCGGGGAGAGAGGGACAGGCCAAATGGAAGTACTTTGTACTGATACGCTCGACCTTCGAAGGCAAACCGTAGAAAGGGTCTGTGACAAGGAAGGATCGAGACGTGAAAGTACGCGTCCTTCAGGTCGATGGCTGCAAAACAATCCTGGGGACGAATGCAGGTTAGCATGCATTTTGTCGTGAGCATCTTGAACGGCAGCCTGAAGAGGGACCGATTCAGAGCTCTGAGATCCAGGATGGGTCTTAACCCACCGCTCTTTTTGGGCACGATGAAGTAGGGACTGTAGAACCCTGACTTCATCTCGGCTGGAGGGACTGGCTCGATTGCATCCTTCGCCAGTAGGACTGCAACCTCCGCATGCAGGACAGCGGCATGCGTGTCCGAACGGACAGTAGTGAAAAGGACGCCTCTGTACCCATGGGCCGGCGGAGATATTAGAGTACACAGAGGCTCCCGGCCCTCCACCGGGAGTGGGGACATTGATGTCACTGTCCCCCGAAGAGCAATCTCCATCACCTCTGGGTTGCCCGCGTCAGGGACGTTTCGCAGCTTTCTTGCGAGTACTTTTGGCTGGTCCCTGAGAGGCGGACGGCGCCGCTCTCCTACGGCCAGCTCTGCGCCGGGCTGCCAGCCTGGCTTCATGGACCTCGGCGGGAGTAGGAGCTGAGGTTGTTTTTGGAGCCACAGGGGGGTGCTCGGCCTGGACTCCGGGGAAGCATACTGCTCTGGCCACTCGACGGGGCCACACTGAGGTGCAGACGGCCGCAGGGCTTTGGAGGCCGGCGGCACGTTCTGCACGGTGACTTGCAAGTCCCCCTGGTGCCTCGCCACGGCGGCCGAAAAGCATTGACGGCTTAACGACGAGCCGCGGGGCACCGAGGGGAGCCGTCTTGCAAAAGAACGGCGGTTCTTCAGCGTGACCATGATCATGCGTTCACAGTGAACGCACGAACCATCCGTAAATGCTGCCTCAGCATGCTCTCGGCCCAGGCATGCGAGGCAGTGTTCATGTCCGTCCTCAGAGGTGAGGAAACTGCCACATTCAGCAGCGCACAGCCGGAAAACCATTCTGAAAAGAACATTTTTACACAGCCGTAAGAAATTGCTCTTTCAGTCCCGGTCTGCCCAGGGAGGAAACCGCGGCACACTGTGCACTCAGTGGGGCTTGTTCGCTGGAGAGCAGGAGGCTTTTTGATGGCCGTGAAAACGGCCGCCCGCAGGATCCCATTGGCGGCTGCCAAACACTCTTTTAGAACTCTTTCAGATGGCAGCACGTCAGCGGAGAAGAGCTCTTTGTAGGCAGGAACGTACTTTTTTTGTGTTGAAGGCTCGACCGATCAGAGAGGCTCTGAAGCAAAAATCTGAATGACGCCATCTTATATACCCGTATGTACGGGGCGTGGCTTGGCATGCAAATGCCACTCGCCAATTTTCATTGGCCTTTTGATATTTTAAACATTTTAAACATTTATATATATATATATATAATGTACATATATTTTTTTGTAAATATAACCAATTTTTGATTTTCATGGTTTTCATGTTCAAAAAAGTTGGTACAGAGGCAAAGATAAAAGTAAAAAGGTTATAGAATATCCAAAGTAAACTGTTTTGAAACAGTTCACAATAAGCAGGTGAAATGGAGATAGGTGAGGTTATCATGTTTGGGTATAAAGGAGCATTTCAGTCTTTGCAAGCAAAAGTCGAACTCGTCTTATCACTTTGTGCCAATTTTTATTGACAGAAGTGTCAAACAAAATAAAAAAATCACATTTCTTTAATCACAAAGAATTTAGGTCTTTCACCAACTACCACACATATATTGTGAAAAGATTCAGGGAATCCAGAGAAATGTCAATCTGTGTAGGGCAAGGCAAGACACCTCAGGTGAATGTGCTTCACCTTTGAGCCTCAGATGGCATTGCATAAGTAACTGTCAAGCTGTGGTGTTAAATATAGCCACATGGGCTCAGGAGTACTTTCGGAGTCCAAAGAAAATGGGAAAAATGGACGTCAAGTCCTCAAAGACCAAAGGAACTATCCAGACTTTCATCAGCAAACGACTGTCATGGTATGGGGGTGCAGCAGAGCAAACGGCATTGGTGACTGGAATAAGTCAGAAGGTACCGTTGAAATGGAGGCATGTATTGAGATTGTACAGACACAATACTGCCATCAAGATGACGTCTTTCATGGGAAGTCCATGGCTATTAGATCAAGACAATGCCAGGTCTCATTATGCATGTGCTACAACAGTGTGGTTTCATAGACACAGACTGAATGTAGTCCAGTCCAGATCTGTCCTATATTGAAAATGTATGACCAGTCATGAAAAGGAGAATCAGACAATGACAATCACAGACTGCTGAGCATCTGAAGTTTTTTATCAAGCCAGATTGGACAACAATTTTGCTTGCAAAACTTGAAGTATTAGTATCCTCAGTTCCCAAACAATTAAACATTGTAATTAAAAGGAAAGCTGATGTGGCACAGTGTTAATCATGCCTCTGTCCCAACTTCTTTGGAGTGTGTTGCAGCCATGAAAATCAAAATAGGTTATATTTACAAAATAAAATAAAAAAATTCTCTTTGTACTTTAGTTAATTAAATGAAGGTTTAAGAGAATTAACAGATGTTCTTGATTTTATGGCATTTCACAAAATGCCTCAACCTTTCTGGAATTAGGGTTGTATCTTTTCAATGATCTAACCTTTAGCATTTCATACTGACATCATAGATCAAACCTCTGTGTATTTTTTAGAAACGCCTTTCTCACTCCTTATCTCACTGTTTCCTGGAAGGATAAAGTAGATCTAACTTTTGTTTTCTTACTCCTCCTCATCCGTTTCCATTTCTCATCACACTATTTAAACACATTAAGCTACTCTGTGATCTTAGTTACAAACTGATGCACTTGCTTGTGGACACTCTTAAAAATAAAGGTGCTTTAAAGGGTTCTTCAACCGATGCCATAGAAGAACCATTTTTGGATCCACAAAGAAGCATTCAGTCAAAGATTCTTTAGAGAACCATCTCTTTCTTACCTTTTTATAATCTGAAGAACCTTCTTTCGCACAAAGAACCTTTTGTAAAACATGTGGAACCATTTTTAGACAAAAAAGGTTCTTCTATGGCATCGTGAAGCACCTTTATTTTTAAGAGTGTATGCTGTAATTTACATTTTGCCAAACCAACTTTAATGTCATCAAAAACATAAATATATTCTGAAACAATCTATAAAATATCAGAAATAAAGAAGAAGGACATTAGGACATTTAGCATCAGACGTAGCTTTACAGCTCTGTTATAGTTTTCATAAATAACCTCAACATCCACTATCAACTTCTGCAGACATTTAAAGAAATAATTCAGAAAAAATTACAATTCTGTCATAATTATTGCACCCTCATATT
Organism: Garra rufa; assembly: GCF_049309525.1. Lineage (NCBI taxonomy): Eukaryota > Metazoa > Chordata > Actinopteri > Cypriniformes > Cyprinidae > Garra > Garra rufa. The sequence goes on along the minus strand of NC_133372.1, from coordinate 26,445,642 downwards.
GTTTCAAGTATCAATTTGTTCATCAGTGAAACATACAAGGAGAAGTTTAGAAGAATGCTGATGCTAGTATACCCTTTTTCATAAATTAAGTGTGACCATGGAGTTGAATTCGTTTAGGTTGAGAATGAGAACTATTCTTTGACTAGGAAAGTAAAAAAAAAGACATTTAATTAAATAAAATCACATATCTGACTGCGTGTTGATAACTAACTATAATCAACATAATTTTCAGACAAAGTCTGAAATGTGTGTGTATGTTAATTATGCGTTTGTTGAGAGCCAATTATGTGTTTGTGGAGAGCCACTGTATCGCGTCACAGATTTCCCCTTTATCCTCCTACTGCAATACGTGGCATTCTGTAAGTCTGTCTCAACACAATTTCACACGCTGCAGACGCCAGATCTCAACCTAAATGAGACAGCCTCACACTTCAGGTAACACTCTTTTCTTTGAATAATCTAATATTTTTCATGCAGATAGAGACTGTACTGACATGAGCATCAAAGACAATGATTTCTCGCACAATGCTTAATTGCATTGATATTAATTGTACAATATGTAAAAACATCTTAAATAAAATCTTGAAATTAGCAGTAAAACATTTGTAATGTTTGTGTAGCTCAGCTGTGGAGCATGACACTAACAACGCAAGGTTGTGGGTTCAACTCCCAGAGAACGCATATACTGGCAAAACATTTACCTTTAATGCAATGGAAGTTGTTTTAGGTAAATGTTTCTGCTAAATGCACAATTGTAAAAAATTGATGTAAATGGAAAGTTTAACATGTGGTGCTATCCAAGACATTGAATAAATACATTTGTGACATTGATCTGTATGGACAGTCAGATTGAACCACAAGATGCTCTTATTCTTAAATCATGCTGGGTAAATGAAACGAATCATAAAATTTTACAAACTTGTGGAACATATCAAATGTTCAGTTTTTTTTTTTTATTCAACTCACTCCAGCATTTTTGTTTATAATACAATTGGGAACAGAAGCCAATTTAAGAACCAAACATGTGAAATAATACAATAAAAAAAAAATAAAAAAATAAAAAAAATAAATAAATAAATAAAAAATACCAGACAACATTTTCCCTTAAATTAATGGAAATCAGTTTAAAAAGAAAACATGGGAAATAAAATAAAATAAAATAATAAAATAAGGCATACAACCTTTTTTTCCCTTAAATGGAAGAAAATCTATTTAAACAGAAAATATGGAAAATAAAAACTAAAATAAATAAATAAAACTAAAACAAAAATAAAATAAAAAAATAAAAACAAGGCAGGCAACTTTTATCCCTTAAATTGATGAAAATTAATTTAAAACGAAAGGATGGGAAAACTAAACTAAAATAAAAACTAAACTAAAATAAAATAATAAAAATGAGGCAGACAACGTTTTTTCCTTAAATTGATGAAATTCAATTTAAAAAGAAAACATAAAATAAAATAAAAACAATAAAAATAAGGCAGACAACTTTTATCCCTTAAATTGATGAAAATCAATTTAAAACGAAAGCATGGGAAAACTAAACTAAAATAAATAAAGTAAACTAAAATAAAATAAAACTAAATAAAAACTAAACTAAACTAAAATAATAAAAATGAGGCAGACAACTTTTTTCCCTTAAATTGATGACAATATAAAATAAAATAAAATAAAATAATAAAAAATAAGGCAGACAACTTTCCCCCCATAAATTGATATATGTGATATATATATATATATATATATATATATATATATAAAGACAGAAAACATAGGAAATAAAAATAAAGTTAAATTAAATTAAATTAAATAAAAAAATTATAAAAATAAGGCAGACAACATTTTCCCTTAAATGGATAAATCTATGAGAAAGAAAACATGGAAAATTAAATAAGATCATATAAAATAAAATAATAGCATAAAAATAAGGCAGACAACTTTTTCCCTTAAATTGATGAAAATCAATAATATAAAAGATAAAATAAAAATATAAAAAATATAAAAATATACAGAGACAATAATATATAATATATATATATACCAGACACCTTTTTCCCTTAAATTGATGAAAAAAAAAAAAAAACAATGCAAGAGTTGTCGGCAGGCATCAAAGATCCCCATGTAGGTACACATCGCATATTTGGCGTGATCTCCTTTGCGTCAGAGAATAGACTGGCAGGCAATTAGCAAAGCTTATCTCACCCATTCGTTCCTTAGAGAGAAAAAAAACTTTAGAAACAGTTAAAATGTTCCTTTCGCTTTTCCCTATGGCAACCCCTACGGCAAAAGTGCTGTTGCTGATAGCAGGGAAACCAAATGAAAAGATACAAACAAACTATAATGACGTAGTAAATTCCAAATAGTTTGTCCCTTGAAAATGACAACAATCACGATTTTAATGGCATCCTGTCTACAGTTTAATGGCATCCCGTGTGGCCTTTGGTCTCCTCCTGGTAGACCAGGGTCTGAATAAAAAACATCTCTCTCTCTCTTGCTCTCTTTCTCTCACTAAAAAGGATCCTAGAGGGCAGGGCCTAAAGTTTGAGTGCCCATGTGCACATTTCCTCTACCTCTTATGCTCAGATGATGAGTGCCTCTTACTGAAGACCGACGGACTGTGAAGAACCTGCAGCAGAACTCTACAGTATCTGGATCCAAGGTGCTACTTCGGTTCTTCTCGCTTATTCTTGAGGTGCCAGCCAAACCTGAGGGCTGTCAGACCCCAAAAAGGACCAGGTAGTCAGAGGTAACCATGACCAACCCATGCATGGTGGTTCTGGAACTGCTCGGAATGCTGCTCGGGACAGGGGGCTGGTTTTGTACGCTGGCGGCCACCATTATGCCTCAATGGTTGTCACTCTCTACTGAACTATTGAGCATGGAGAGCTACGAACAAGGGCTTTGGGAGGCTTGCGTGGTCCAGGAGGTCGCTGGCACAGAGTGTCGCCCCTATGAAACCATCCTAGGCCTCGAACCGAAGATCATGCTGGCCCGTGTTCTGATATGTATTTCGGATGCCACATGTCTCCTCGGACTTCTCCTCGCCATCCCTGCCATGAGTCAGATCAATTGCTGTAAGACTGAGGAGGGACAGAAGACCAAGCGAGGTTTGAAGATCACGGCTGGTGTGTTTTTATGCATCGCTGGATTGTTTGTGCTCTTTCCCATCTCCTATATTGCTCACGATATTGTTATGAAGTTCTTTGATGAGACCGTGCCTCACGGAGTGCCACGTTCAGAGTTTGGGGACGCGCTGTTCATCGGATGGGCTGCAGGACTTCTTGACATTGTGGCAGCCACGCTGTTATTTGCCTCTTGCTCTTATTCCAGAGACAGTGAACCACATCTGGTGTATCACCATCAAAGGCAGGAGATCAGAACTATCGACGGTGCGAGAAAACGTACTGAGTACGTTTGAGGTACTTTTGAGGTGAAATGCCTATTAATGTTGATGGAACAGGAAAAAAAAAACTTTTTTTCCTTTGGAAAACATTTATACTTACATTCTGTGTATGCATAAATGAAACCCTTGAAACAGGTAAAGCATTATTATGATGCATTTATCCTTTAATATCTGAGTAGTCTGATTATTTGTATTATCAGTAATGTTTTGAAATTGAAAAATTGCCAATATGTTTTCAATTGCTTTGATAGCGATGTAGTAATTGAAAAAGTGACAATAATGTTTTTTCTTGACTTCTTTTGTGGAATTTTGATCACAAATATTGCCTTAATGTGCATATTATATACATAATATACAAATTATATATACACGCTAGTACAGAAAAGCATAAAGATAAGATTTTGGTCTTTGTGTGTGTGCGTGTGCATTTGTACACTGAACATTCAGTACTCAGTGCCATCTGCAAAGGCAATACAGTGCTTCTCAGTAGGAAGGATGTGTCCTAGTAAGGCTGCATATCCCGGCTGGCACGTCATCAAGCCACTGATGATTTTGGAGAGGAATGCATTATGTTTTCTTGTAATTGTTTTGTTGTAAATGAAGCATGTAAAGCTAAACTGTGTATAATGAGAACCACTGGAAGATCACAGATAGTTGCATGTGCTGCATTATTAGAATGTCAGATTTGTAATATGAAGTATTCTTCGAATTGTAATTTAAATAGTATTTTTGTGCAGTGACCGTCACACAGAAAACTCAGAAGGAATGGACGAGGAAGGACGCATCCTCACTAGGATGCAGCTTTCCGTTTGAGAAGCACCCATTGTTTGGAGATCATTGTTTGTAAACAGCACCAAAAAATCAACTTGTACTAATCCAGAATACTGTCATTTTTTTAGTACAAAAAAAATAAATAAATAAAAGATACTTATTTACACGTATTTTATATAATATTATGCACTATATGGGGCAGTGATTATCAGGGTTTAAGCATTTTAAGACATTTAAGCACATATAAAAAAAGACATATTATTTAGCAAGCCTGTAACCACCTAAAGCCATAATCAGTTCATTTAAAAGAAGCATTTTTGACCAATCCTGGTAATTTACCACAGAAATATGATGTTTCTTAATGTTTATGACTGTTATAGCGCCAGTTTGATCTCCCTCAAACTTTGCATGCTTGTTTAGAATCACCTGTTGCATGTGCTTAAGAGGTTTTGTGAAGTTTTGAGTTTTCATTTAAACTGTAAAAAGTTTTCACCAGTTTCAACTTAAAAACTTAAGTTTAGCAGCTGCCTTAAGATTGTAAGTTAAATCAACTTAAGTCATTTCAACTCACAAGTTATATCAACTCATTTTTAATGTAATAAGTTAAAATGACTTGTAGTTTTAAGCTGATTTAACTTAAAAACTTAAGGCAGCTGCTCAACTTAAGTTTTTAAGTTGAATCTGGTGAAAACTTTTTACAGTGTAGCCTTTATAGGCTTTTGAGTATATTTGGACAGGCCCGTTTTGTAAACGTCCCTCTTATAGCTTCCCAAAGGGTAAATTTAAACTTTTTTTTTTTAAATGATTGACCTTGTCCAGAGAGTTGTACTGCAGTGTTTTTTTCCAGATTGAGCAAAAACCCGACTAGTTTGCAAATGTAGGTTTTTCACATCTTCTCAATCATTTAATGAATGGTTTGATTAACTGCAGTGGTTCTAGAGGCAAATGTTCAGAATGAGGAGGTCTATTGTATAATATGGATAAAATGTGTATGTGTGAAGAACATGCAATATACAATCATTTATGCTCATGAAAATGTGATATTGCCCCCGAGTGGCCGATTTCTTTCAAATTTCTCACAGACCTTTTGAGCTGTGAGTCAAACAGGCCCACCAAGTTTCATTCCATTCTGCCTCCATTAACCTTGTCTAACAGATGCTCAAAGTTCATGGCATATGACGGCCATGTTTTCTGAGATACAAAACTTTGGACCAAGACTGTGTGCAACGATTTTCACATCGATAAGACAAATGGTTGTGTAATTATGGCCATTTTTATGGTTTTCCCTCTTACAGTGTCACCAAGTGGCTAGGATCTGACATTTTTTTCTTATGACCTCAGATTAAGATCTTACATATACATTGTGATATTGTCAAATATATTTCATTCTGTTCAAAAGTTATAGCCATTTTAGTAAAGGCAGCCCTGCCTCTTTCAAACGTTTTGGTGTCCCTTTGCAATGGATCAAACTTATTTTGATCATTATTTATGTTCACTCTCCAGAGAATCTTTTTGCATTGGTTTGATTCTGATTGGGTGAAAAACCTAGGACTAATTTGCAAAAGTAGTTTTTTTTTATTTATTTATTTATTTTTTTTTAAAGGCAAAATATTTGGATCCAAATACTTTGCCCAGGCTGATGGACAAATCTGAGGCATGTGTTTTGTCCGGCGTAAGCCAAGGATTCCAACAACACAAGACACTTGAGCCTGCGATGAAAAGTATCTCATAAGGAGTTATGAGTGATTTCGTACTTTTGATCACTGTAGCGCCCACGTCAGGCCGATTGGGGCGAACATTGGTGACATTGTAGAAGGTGGGACTGCTACCATCCCTCCAAGTTTCAAGTCTCTACAACTTACGGTTTGGTCTTCCCGATCAGTTTTACGTGGAGATTGCTGATCCTTGGCCATTCTAACAATTTCATGGGCCAAAAAAAATGCCCCACAGTCTTTCATAGCTCACATTTTTTAAATTAAAATAAAAATGTTTAATTGTTAAAAAATCAGTTTTATTGATTTTTTATTTTATTTTCCTAAAAAATGTTTCAAACAAGAGTACAAAAAGGATAAATCAAAGAAAATTAGATTTGGTTTTCTGGTGCTTAGTCAAGGGAGCTAATGGCAGTATAAATGCCTGCTTGAGTGTAATTGTCTCTGATGGTCTGCCTATCAGAATAGAGACTAAGCTGTGTTTAATGAAGGCTCTAATGAGCAGTGTGTTCTCTGAGGAATGCCAAACAGTGTCGCCTCCTCCTCTCCATCATTACTTTGATTTTACCAGGTTAGAAGGAGACAGGGGGCTCCTTTCCACCCGAATACTGCAACAGGTACAGCCCCATCCTACATCTCTACATGAAAATGATCCTGTAAAGAAATATTCCACTCAAAAAGTATGTCATTAATTTCTCACCCTCACATCGTTACAAACCTGTAAGACCTTAGTTTATCTTCTGAACACAAATTAAGATAATTTTGATAAAATCTCAGAGCCCTCTGATCTTGCATAGACAGCAACGCAACAACCCCATTCAAGGCCCAGAAAGGTAGTTAGGACATTGATAAATAGGTGGTTCAATCGTAATGTTATGAAGATAATTTTTGTGCTCAAAGAAAACTAAAATTTCTTCTCTTCTGTGTCAGTCTTCGATCCATTCTGATGTAAAACCTGGATGTGCTGTGCCCTGTTTACACTCTTAAAAATAAAGGTGCTTTAAAATGTTCTTCACAGTGATGCCATAAAAGAACCATTTTTAGTTCCACAAAGAACCATCTCTTTCTCACCTTTTTATAATCTAAAGGACCTTCTTTTGTCACAAAGAATCTTTTGTGCAACAGAAAGGTTCTTCAGATGTTAGAGGTTCTTTATGGAACCATTTAGACAAAAAGGTTCTACTATGGCATCGTGAAGCACCTTTATTTTTAAGAGTGTACAAGAGAAAGAAAGATGGACATTTTATGTCAGAACACTGGCTCCTGTATCACAACAGAAGAGAAGAAATTGTTGAATAAAGTCGTTATTTTAGTTTCTTTGTGCACAAAAATATTCTTGTGCATAACCACTGCATGGTGCATAACCACTGATGTCACATGGACTATTTTATCAATGTTCTTACTACCTTTCTGAGCCTTGAATGTGTCAGTTGCAATACTGTCTATGCAAGATCAGAAAGCCTTTGGATTTAATCCAAAATATCTTAATTTGTCTTTTGAAGATAAAGGTCTTACAGGTTTGGAATGACATTAGAGTGAGTAATTAATGACAGAATTTTCATTTTCGGATAAAATATCCCTTTAACATGGGAAAAGGTAGATGAATCCAAGCACAGAAAATGTACACCATGTACATTTCTTCAGGCATGATAGAAATATGGTATATGGACAAAATGTTTTCTTAGACTTGAAGGCGCCACATAGATTGTGCCCTGAACTTCCTGCGATGGATATTGATAGTGAAAATGAAAAAGGGCGGTATGTTTAGACTTAGATGTTTAGCTATTAACACTCATTTCCAGCTTCTGGTTGGGAGGGGAATGTACCCTGTGCTCTCAGAAAGGGGAAATGGTGCGTCTTCGACTCATTAGGAACAATGTCCTAATGCAGCTCACTGCAAACAATCAGGAGTGAAAGAAGCTGATAAACGCTCACATGAAACTAAATGGTAAACATACAAGATAAACACCATTCACAAACACTGGATTTGGTCATATATTTGTAAATTATGTGGTTTCATAACTTTCCTTTTAATATCTTTTTCCTTAGAGAACAATAAGTAAAATAAATACAAATATGCTTGCTGGAAATCACTGGAAATGCTACTTATTTTATGTAACGTCTGAGTATTTTAGTAAAAAGAAACCATGAAACTCATGAAATAAATGCAGGGATACTGGTCTATCTATCTATCAACCTATCAATCTATCAATCTATCTATCTATCTATCTATCTATCTATCTATCTATCTATCTATCTATCTATCTATCTATCTATCTATCTATTTAGAAATAGTTCAAAGTTAAGAGAATAGTTGAACATAAGCTCACAAAATACTGTTCAAATTGTTACTGCCTCGAGTTGTTATTCTGGAATAAATGTAAAAATATGAACTTGATGAGATTCATACTTGGCTTTAATAAATAGAATACTACTGATAACATTGTTTATGTAAAAAATATAAAATGAAATTGCTTCCCACACTCCACCCCCCACCTTTTCTGATAATGTAAATATGTTTATTTAACAACATGAATTTGCATTTGATCTGGAAAAAAAAAAAAAAAAAAATAGGGACTTTGCCTTTTCATTTCAAAACTACGGAAGACAGTTCCCTTCTGCTCTGCTGTTTTGAACAGGCATAAAAGTCATAGAAAATCTCTCATTATTATGAGAAAGTGTCTCATTATTATGAAAAAACTAAGTCATTATAACAAGAACGTTTCTCATTATTATGAAGGTGAAAGAGTCTTATTATTACGAGAAAGTTTCTCTAGATTATGAGAAAGTAAGTCATTATTACAAGAAAGTTTCTCTATATTACGAGTAAGTCAAAATTACGAGAAGGTTTCTCTATATAACGTTAAGTCATTATTACTAGAAAGTTTCCTATTATTACGAAATTTTTTCATTATTATGAGAAACTAAGTCATTATTACAAGAGTTTCATATTATTATGAGAAAGTTTCTTATTATTATGAGAAACAGTCATTATTACGAGAAAGTTTTCATTATTACGAGAATGTTTTTTATTACGATAAAGTTTCTCATTATTACGATAAAGTTTCTTATTACAAGAAGGTTTCACATTATTACGAGAAATAAATTATAGGTGTCATAGAATGGAAAACTCATTATTACAAGAAAGTTTCTTATTACGATAAAGTTTCTCATTATTTCAAGAAAGTTTCTTATTACGATAAAGTTTCTCATTATTACAAGAAAGTTTCTTATTTCAATAAAGTTTCTCATTATTACAAGAAATTAAGTCATTATTACGAGAAAGTTTCTCATTATTACGAGAAAGTTTCTCATTATTACGAGAAAGTTTCTTATTAAGATCAAGTTTCTCATTATTACGAGAAAGTTTCTTATTACGATAAAGTTTCTCATCATTACGAGAAATTAAGTCATTATTTCGAGAAAGATTCTCATTATTACGAGATACTAAGTCATTATTACGAGAAAGTTTCTTATTACGATAGTTTCTCATTATTACGAGAAAGTTTCTTTTTACGATAAAGTTCCTCATCATTACGAGAAATTAAGTCATTATTTCGAGAAAGATTCTCATTATTACGAGATACTAAGTCATTATTACGAGAAAGTTTCTTATTACGATAGTTTCTCATTATTACGAGAAAGTTTCTTTTTACGATAAAGTTCCTCATCATTACGAGAAATTAAGTCATTATTACGAGAAAGTTTCTCATTATTACGAGATACTAAGTCATTATTACGAGAAAGTTTCTTATTACGATAAAGTTTCTCATTATTATGAGAAAGTTTCTTTTTACGATAAAGTTCCTCATCATTACGAGAAATTAAGTCATTATTACGAGAAAGTTTCTCATTATTACGAGATACTAAGTCATTATTACGAGAAAGTTTCTCATTATTACGAGATAGTCATTATTACGAGAAAGTTTCTTATTACGATAAAGTTTCTCATTATTACGAGAATGTTTCTTTTTACGATAAAGTTCCTCATCATTACGAGAAATTAAGTCATTATTACGAGAAAGTTTCTCATCATTACGAGAAATTAAGTCATTATTACGAGAAAGTTTCTTATTACGATAAAGTTTCTCATTATTACGAGAAAGTTTCTTATTACGAGAAAGTTTCTTATTACGATAAAGTTTCTCATTATTATGAGAAAGTTTCTTATTACGATAAAGTTTCTCATTATTACAAGAAAGTTTCTTATTTCGATAAAGTTTCTCATTATTACGAGAAAGTTTCTTATTAAGATCAAGTTTCTCATTATTACGAGAAAGTTTCTTATTACGATAAAGTTTCTCATCATTACGAGAAATTAAGTCATTATTTCGAGAAAGATTCTCATTATTACGAGATACTAAGTCATTATTACGAGAAAGTTTCTTATTACGATAGTTTCTCATTATTACGAGAAAGTTTCTTTTTACGATAAAGTTCCTCATCATTACGAGAAATTAAGTCATTATTACGAGAAAGTTTCTCATTATTACGAGATACTAAGTCATTATTACGAGAAAGTTTCTTATTACGATAAAGTTTCTCATTATTATGAGAAAGTTTCTTTTTACGATAAAGTTCCTCATCATTACGAGAAATTAAGTCATTATTACGAGATACTAAGTCATTATTACGAGAAAGTTTCTCATTATTACGAGATAGTCATTATTACGAGAAAGTTTCTTATTACGATAAAGTTTCTCATTATTACGAGAATGTTTCTTTTTACGATAAAGTTCCTCATCATTACGAGAAATTAAGTCATTATTACGAGAAAGTTTCTCATCATTACGAGAAATTAAGTCATTATTACGAGAAAGTTTCTTATTACGATAAAGTTTCTCATTATTACGAGAAAGTTTCTTATTACGAGAAAGTTTCTTATTACGATAAAGTTTCTCATTATTATGAGAAAGTTTCTTATTACGATAAAGTTTCTCATTATTACAAGAAAGTTTCTTATTTCGATAAAGTTTCTCATTATTACAAGAAATTAAGTCATTATTACGAGAAAGTTTCTCATTATTACGAGAAAGTTTCTCATTATTACGAGAAAGTTTCTTATTAAGATCAAATTTCTCATTATTACGAGAAAGTTTCTTATTACGATAAAGTTTCTCATCATTACGAGAAATTAAGTCATTATTTCGAGAAAGATTCTCATTATTACGAGATACTAAGTCATTATTACGAGAAAGTTTCTTATTACGATAGTTTCTCATTATTACGAGAAAGTTTCTTTTTACGATAAAGTTCCTCATCATTATGAGAAATTAAGTCATTATTACGAGAAAGTTTCTCATTATTACGAGATACTAAGTCATTATTACGAGAAAGTTTCTTATTACGATAAAGTTTCTCATTATTATGAGAAAGTTTCTTTTTACGATAAAGTTCCTCATCATTACGAGAAATTAAGTCATTATTACGAGAAAGTTTCTCATTATTACGAGATACTAAGTCATTATTACGAGAAAGTTTCTTATTACGATAAAGTTTCTCATTATTACGAGAATGTTTCTTTTTACGATAAAGTTCCTCATCATTACGAGAAATTAAGTCATTATTACGAGAAAGTTTCTCATCATTACGAGAAATTAAGTCATTATTACGAGAAAGTTTCTTATTACGATAAAGTTTCTCATTATTACGAGAAAGTTTCTTATTACGAGAAAGTTTCTTATTACGAGAAAGTTTCTTATTACGATAAAGTTTCTCATTATTATGAGAAAGTTTCTTATTACGATAAAGTTTCTCATTATTACAAGAAAGTTTCTTATTTCGATAAAGTTTCTCATTATTACAAGAAATTAAGTCATTATTACGACAAAGTTTCTCATTATTACGAGAAAGTTTCTCATTATTACGAGAAAGTTTCTTATTACGATAAAGTTTCTCATCATTACGAGAAATTAAGTCATTATTTCGAGAAAGATTCTCATTATTACGAGATACTAAGTCATTATTACGAGAAAGTTTCTTATTACGATAGTTTCTCATTATTACGAGAAAGTTTCTTTTTACGATAAAGTTCCTCATCATTACGAGAAATTAAGTCATTATTACGAGAAAGTTTCTCATTATTACGAGATACTAAGTCATTATTACGAGAAAGTTTCTTATTACGATAAAGTTTCTCATTATTATGAGAAAGTTTCTTTTTACGATAAAGTTCCTCATCATTACGAGAAATTAAGTCATTATTACGAGAAAGTTTCTCATTATTACGAGATACTAAGTCATTATTACGAGAAAGTTTCTCATTATTACGAGATACTAAGTCATTATTACGAGAAAGTTTCTTATTACGATAAAGTTTCTCATTATTACGAGAATGTTTCTTTTTACGATAAAGTTCCTCATCATTACGAGAAATTAAGTCATTATTACGAGAAAGTTTCTCATCATTACGAGAAATTAAGTCATTATTACGAGAAAGTTTCTTATTACGATAAAGTTTCTCATTATTACGAGAAAGTTTCTTATTACGAGAAAGTTTCTTATTACGATAAAGTTTCTCATTATTATGAGAAAGTTTCTTATTACGATAAAGTTTCTCATTATTATGAGAAAGTTTCTTATTACGATAAAGTTCCTCATCATTACGAGAAATTAAGTCATTATTATGAGAAATTAAGTCATTATTACGAGAAAGTTTCTCATTATTACGACAAAGTTTCTTTTTACGATAAAGTTCCTCATCATTACTAGAAATTAAGTCATTATTATGAGAAATTAAGTCATTATTACGAGAAAGTTTCTTATTACGATAAAGTTTCTCATTATTATGAGAAAGTTTCATATTACGATAAAGTTTCTCATTATTACGAGAAAGTTTCTTTTTACGATAAAGTTCCTCATCATTACGAGAAATTAAGTCATAATTACGAGAAATTAAGTCAATATTATGAGAAAGTTTGTCATTATTACGAGATACTCATTATTATGAGAAGTTTCTTATTACGAGAAAGTTTCTTTTTACGATAGTTTCTCATCATTACGAGAAATTAAGTCATTATTAAGAGAAATTACGTCATTATTACGTGAAAGTTTCTTATTACGATAAAGTTTCACATTATTATGAGAACGTTTCTTATTATTACAAGAAAGTTTCTCATTATTACGAGAAATTAAGTCATTATTATGAGAAATTAAGTCATTATTACGAGAAAGTTTCTCATTATTATAAGATGTTAAGTCATTATAACAAGATACTAAGTCATTATTGCAAATTTCTCATTATAACGAGGTATATTTTTTTTCAGGATATTATTACTTTTTAACTCATTATTACAAGAAACTACGAGCACAAGCTTAGACAACCTTCTTCATGCAAGCATATAAATGTATGAACACTCCCTGAATCTGACAAAAAAAAAAACTGTGGAGCAGGTTTAGTATACAGACTTGTAATGAATGTCCTCAAGTAAAATTATACCATCAAGTCCTTAATTATTGGTGTTACTCATTGGAGTTGATACCCTTTACTTAGTTGCTTTGCTATGCAAAAGGGCAGAACCAAACAGCAGAGGGTAAGATGACCTCTGTGTAGATGAGATACAAGCTGCAGCTCAAGGCCAGCGGAGATACTTAAAAAAAATAACAAGATAGTTTATAAATGCCAGTGGTTTCTCACAGGTGAAAATCTGACGCCAAAAAACACTGTGCACCAGCAGTGCTGATCACGCAACACACCCAGCAGTGTGATCACATGCACACCCAGCAAATGATCACACAACACACCCTGCGGTACACACCCACAATACACCAAAACTACATAACAGTTTAGCACAGTTTAGAAACGGTACCAATTATTTGAAAAGAATGACCTATAAAATTAAAACGAATGAATGCAAGTGCATAATTATTTGAAGTAAAACTATTTTTTCATAGCCCATTTAATTTATTGTATAATCTAATGCATATGCAATTTTGTCTGAAATAGTGGAAATTTGCCATTTATACTAATTGAGACTCGAAATATGTTAAGGTTAAGAGGTTAAGACTGACGCAATTGAGGCCCACAAGCAAAGTGACTACATTCATAATCAGTTTATAATCCATTAAGCAGTTAAACTTTAATTCAAAACACTAAAAATCCAAAGGGATAATATAATACCTTTGGTCCTCATATACACTACCGTTCAAAAGTTTGGGGTCAGTAAGACTTGTAATAGTCTTTAAAGAAGTATCTTATGCTCATCAAGGCTGCATTTATTTGATTAAGAATACAGGAAAAAAACAGTAATATTAAAACAGTAATATGCTGATTTATTATTAGAATGATCAATGTTGGATAATATCAACAGTTGTGCTGGCAAATATTTTTTGGAACCTGTGATTTTTTTTCAGGATTCTTTCATGAATAACAAGTTTTAAAAGTACAGTGTTTATTCAAAATAAAAATATTAATGTAAATTATTTATTATTAACTTTCAACTTTCAATAAACTTTTAATTACTAACTTAATACATCCTTGGTGAATAAAAGTATTCATTTCTTAAAAAAAACAATAAAACAATACAAATGTACTGACCCCAAACTTTTGAACGGTAGTGTCTCTTCCATGCAAAAAGTGAGATTTCATAATTAATGCAACTATATTTATTCTACAACAAAGAACTGATAAACTATTTTATCTCTCATGATTATGCTGAACTCTGATACTGTTGAAAGAACTCTGATATTGTTCATTGCCCTTCACCTTTGTTTTCACTTTCTTATCACAGCATGTATGATAATATGAGCAGTCTCATGTCGCACTTCTCATATGCTGCATGAACAGACTGGGGTTTTCAATAAAGAAACTCTATTGTTTTGATATCACTCTTCCATCCTTTTGAGGCACTGAGACTGTTGTAAAGGAGGTTTCATACTGAGCTCCATAAAAGCTTGTTTAATTCCACCAACATCACGCCCCGCTCTTGGTCACATGCAAGCAGAAATGTGTTTGTGCTATAGCTGCCGTTCTCTAAGACAATGCGATCATCTCAGTAAGCGGTCTTGGCTCTTCTCTGTCAGGATGTTTCTTTCACCTCTCTCAGAACAATACATGTCAAATCGCCAATGGCCATGGGAGTCCATCCTGGCAGACAAATTCTCCAGCCGCAATTCTTATGAGCCTTAACACCTCTTCTTTTGTATACGTTTTTGAGTGTTTTATATAGATCTTTCTAAAGGGACTTTGATGGACTAACCAACACAGAAAACAAAAGCACCTTTAATTGGCAAGAAATGATTTCCCTTTGTCAGAGGGATTAGGTGGTTTTATAACAGAAGAAAATCACGTAATATTCAGTGGGATTTGTCAAAATTAATGTTCAATTTTAACAAGATTAAATGTTGGCATGTAACAAACTCAAAGCCCACGGGGGGTGTTGAAAAACACAGTAATAAGGGCAAGTATCAAGCTGTGAAATAACAGTAAAGTTCATTCCACTCATGGCAGGGGTTATTTCCTCTGAAATCACCTTGTCCCCGCTCAAAGATCCACTCTTACTCAGCTAAATCATATCTTAAATCAAATGCAAGATATTTTGAGCTTACAGCTTTTAGTGGCAGACAAATAATAGTATTGACAAGTATAGATAGACGTCGAATCTTATCAACAACAGAAAACAGTTCATATAGCACTACTCAATTTTTAATGATCACTTTTACTGTAAAATAAAAATTATATTAATTAGAATAATACCTTTACAACCTTTTAAGGATCATGTGACACTGAAAACCAGAGTAATAGCTGCTGAAAATTCAGCTTTACCATTACAGGAATAAATTAAACCCTGTATATAGACTACCAGTCAAAAGTTTTTAAATGTTTTTTAAGGAAGTTCACCAAGACTGTATTTATTTGATCTAAAGTACAGCCAAAAAACAGTAAAATTTGGAAATATTTTTACTATTTAAAATAACTGTTTTCTATTTGAATATATTTTAAAATGTTATTTATTCCTGTGATTTAAAAGCTGAATTTTTTAGCATCATTACTCCAGTCACACGGTCCTTCAGAAATCATTCTAATATTCTGATTTGCTGCTCAAAAAACATTAATTAATATTATTATTTTGAAAGCAGCTGAGTAGAATTTTTTCAGGTTTCTTTGATGAATAGAAAGATCAGAAGAACAGCATTTATCTGAAATAGAAATCCTTTGTAACGTTATAAATGTCACAAGGAATAAATTACGTTTTAAAATATATTCAAATAGAAATTAGTTCCAAAAAACATTAAAAATGTTTTTGACTGGCAGTATATATATATATATATATATATATATATATATATATATATATATATATATACATACACTTTTATTACCGTTTATCACTTTTTTTAGAATATTTTTTCACACGTGACAGTAAAGACTTACACAAATATTGTATTTCAAATAAATTCTGTTCTATTTATTAAAGGATTTTAAAAACCAGAGTAATGGATGCTGAAAATTCAGCTTATATATAGACACATACATGCATTACAAACATTTAGGTGAGTATACTCTTAAAGCATTGAGTGAACATTACGTCACAAATAATAAGACAACTGTAAAATGTTATCTCTTATAGACAATTTGATACCAATAAAATGGCATCAAAGTTGAAAGTGCTTGCCTTTATTTCTGTTTATCACTTTAATGATCATATAATTACATTACATTCACATAAATAAACCGTATTATGATTTAGGGTCCTTAGATATACAAGTTTTTCTCAAACAGTCAAAGATTATGAGAAATTGTGTTTAGAGCCTTCAACGTCCTTCCACAGAGTGATACACTTTATTATTAAATCTTTTCTGATTCATAGGCTGGGTTGACCATCCCCTCATTTACACTCTCTTTAATTGCACCAAGAAAGCCTTCATCCCTTAGATTATTGTCAAAATGTCCCGTTTCTCCACTCTTAGGCATCTTGGTTATGGGATGCCTGTAGCACATTAAGAGTAGTCCACTTACAATGAGCAGGCCACCTGAGCCAATCCCAATTCCAATCCCTGGACCCACTTCCTGTTTTACTGGAGCAGAAGGCAAGTAGAAGTCGGGTGGAAAGTCTATAGTGAGATTCGCCACCACAGAATTCATATTCCAAAACACAGGGATCAGCGAACACGCTGCAGTCAGCCAGTACAAGGAACCCGCGATCACAAAGGTCAATCTGAGATGCCCACTGTCAACTCCAAAAATGGCATTTCTCACCACATTTCCTGCCAACAGGTTTGCGACCACCCCCACGCCAATAGCAACCATGCAAAGCACCTGGGCGGCTGCTATTTCTGGTGGAGTGAATGAATCTGTAAGGCTGATGCTTTTGCAGATCTCAGCCGAGTCCAAAATGTGGCTGTTGAAACAGACCCTCCATACGCCCACCCAGGCCAATCCTCCAGTGACGACTGTCTGATTGTCTACGTACCATATCCTCCAGTCGTTCACCCCAGAAATTGAGGCTGTCATTATCCATCCTACAAACCCAAGTACCAAACCTGCAAACTGCAGATGGACTGACTGGGCCAGGTAAGCCATTGGTAAAACTGCTGAGACCCGACACCAGCTGGGGGTGAATATTTCCTCCTCAGGTTTGCACGCTGTCCTTCAGGAGCATGGCTACATCGCTGTCATACCACTTCTGTCAGATTAGAGAAAGTAAAAACACATTTATCCATTGCATAAAAACCCAATATACACCAGGCGGTTAAAATTTTTTGATGCCAGGGACCCAAATATGAGGTTTCCTTTCTGAAGGACACCATTTCTAAAATACTAATATCATTTAAGAGTTTGAAGTCAATTAGATTTAATTGAAGAAGTTATTTGTTGCTACCTGATCTCATGTCGAAAATGTACCTGTGGGAACTTTTTCCACAAGATGCGAAATACGTACCAGTAAGTACATATCACTGCAGTTTCCAACAGTTTTGGTTACAGCTCCATATAATTCAATTTCCGGATGTAACAAGCTTGCTCGGTAGCTCAGCCGGAACAGAACTGGACTTAATATGTGGAATCTTTGGGTACGAATCCTGTGAAAAACAAGACTCACGATGAAAGTGCTGAAGATAAGAGATTGAAAAACAAGCATAAACAGCATGCTTGCGATGGCATTTTTACGTAACATTGGCGTTTGTTCATACTATCGGGTATGTTTAGGTGTAGTGCAGATGGTACGTTATTTAAAAATGTCACAGAGCTTTATAGAGTGTTCGCACTAAGCACTAAGCGAATATGCGCATTACTTCACTTGCTCTACTTGTGGGATGTTTTCCACGTCACTCGCACAAATAACAGCATCACACTATCAACCATGGTGGAGATTGCTGGTTTGTACCTGTTGTTAAAGGAACACTCCACTTTTTTTGGAAATAGGCTCATTCTCCAACTCCCCCCAAGTAAATAATTTGAGTTTTACCGTTTTGAAACCCATTCAGCCGTTCTCCTGTTCTGGCGATATCACTTTTAGCATAGCTTAGCATAGATTATTGAATCCTATTAGACCAACAGCATCGCGTTCAAAAATGTCCAACGAGTTTCGATATTTGTCCTATTTAAAACTTGACTCTTCTGTAGTTATATTGTGTACTAATACTGGCGGAAAATGTAAAGCTGCAATTTTCTTGGCCGATAAGATTAGGATCAAAGTTGGTTGGAAGTTGGCTGCTATAATATGGACGCAGCAGGCGGAGTAATATCATGCAGTGCCTGAAATTAGTTCCCAGCTAGGTTAGCATTTGCACATGTGCTGCGTGATATTACTGCACCTGCTTCGGCCATGTTACGGCAGCAAACTTCCTTAACTATTACGCGGGAATGAAAGTTTAGTTCCTAATCTTATTAGCCTAGAAATTCGCAGCTTTACATTTTCCGCCGGTATTAGTACGCGATATAACTACAGAAGAGTCAAGTTTTAAATAGGACAAATATCAAAACTCAGTCATTTTTGAACGCGATGCTATTGGTCTAATAGGATTCAATGATCTATGCTAAGCTATGCTAAAAGTGATATCGCCAGAACAAGAAAACAGCTGAATGGATTTCAAAACGGTAAAACTCAACTTATTAACTCGTGGGGAGTTGGAGAATGAGCCTATTTCCAAAAAAAAGTGGAGTATTCCTTTAAAGCTCAAAATACACCGGAAAGCCAAATGTTGATGTGTCTGGGTTCACAGCACCATCCACAGGCGGATGAGTATTAATCCTGCATTAATATATGCGTTACATATTACTGCATTACAAGTGTTTCGCTCTAGTTTAGTTTTTTCAACTTGAGCAGAAGACACTAATTAAGGTGAATATTGCTGTTTGCAACAAACGTGTTGTGCATTTCGTGCCATTCACATCACCCAGCGCAAAGTGTCTTTGCATTAACTTTGTATGTGATATACTCGCACAAATAATTAAATACACTTATGGTGTTTGGAATTTTCCACTCGAGTTGAAATTTTTCAACTAACGCGATGCACATTTCGCATCATTAGCGTCGCCCAGTGCAAATTCGCCTCAATTCACGTATTTGCATTGACTTTGTATGTAATCTACTTGCGCAAATAATTACATTTGCATTTGGAGTGCTAGCGCCACTCAACAGACAGTTCAAGTACACGTACAAAACCAACATCACAGAAAACGTACTATATGTATGTACATTAATCTGTTCCGGGGAAAAAAATTAACACTCTTTTAGCGGCATTTCACAACAAATATGTCATGAAACATACATGGTTGTATGTATTTCGTGCTCTGCCAAAAAGTTCCGACAGGTACATTTTTGTCCTGAGATGAGGTTGTATTTATTTTATTCAAAAATTTGTCTGATAAAAAAGTGACAGTACATACTTTTACCCTGTAAAATCATACACTTACAATTTCTTTTGGACTTTCCTTTCTATTTATTAAAGAATCCTGAAAAAAAGAATAAGCCACCGCCACCCAAAAAAAAAAAAAAAAACGAACAACAACAAACCTGTCAACAACACTAATGATAATAATAAGAAGAAAGCACCAAATCAGCATATTAGAAAGATTTTTGAAGAATTATGTGATAATGATGATAGGAGCAATGACTGCTGAAAATTTTGCTTTATTACTGTTTTTATTTATTTATTTATTTTTTTAAATACAGTCTTGGTGAGTATAAAAGAATTCATTAAAAGGTGTTTAAAAATCTTACCAACCCCACACTTTTAAATGGTTGTGTATATTTTCATATAAGATGCATTTATATTGTGTCGGGGGAAAACAGTTAATGGCATGATATTATATAGACAACAAGAGGAATTCATTTATGAATTAATTCAATAATTAAATTTTAAATAATCAAATATTCAATAAATGTAAACAATTGATTTTTTTATATTTCCATTGTACAAAAGCAAAATAAATAAATGAATTAATGAAATGCCACAAAATAGTAAAATTTTAACTGAAAAATATTAAAAGGGCATGTTCTATTAAAGAGATAGTTCACCCAAAAATGAAAATTACTCATTAATTACTCATTAATTAATAATCACCCTCATGTGGTTCCAAACCCGTAAGACCTTTGCTCATCTGAACACAAATTAAGATATTTTGGATGAAATCTGAGAGCTTTCTGACCCTTCATAGACAGAAACTTCTGCGTCACCAGGTTGAGTAAATAATGACAGAATTGTCATTTTTGAGCGAACTACCTCTTTAAAAACTCTAGAAAAATCTGTTTTCTAGAGTTTTTAAAATAGTAGTTCACTCAAAAAAAAAAATTAAAAATAAATCATGATTTTTGACAAATCATCACAAAGTAAAGATACATAAATGTTTTTAACTGGCATTTTTCATGGACCACCAACAAACACCCCCTTTAAATGTCCTTTTGTACTTTTAACGATATGACAGTAAAGAGAAGACAGGAAAATACAGGAAGAAAGCAAGGGGAATGGGACTGCGACATGACGCAGGCGCTCGGATTGAACCCTACATCCCACTGTGCCACAACCCTGACAGTAACACTGTCGTGACGAGCTTCGTTTCCAGAGGGAGGAAAAAGGACACTGCGTTGAAGGTCAAGCACAAGGCTATGCATTTAAGACTAAGCAGAGGAGGAAGAAGAGGACCAGAAGAAAGAAGAGAGAGAGAGAGAGAGAGAGAGAGAGAGAGAGAGAGAGAGAGAGAGAGAGAGAGAGAGAGAGAGAGAGAGAGCGCACTAATATTTCCTGCCTAGCTCCCTGCACACCTGGGGTTGCGGAATGTTCCAGTATAAGCTGAAAGGTCATTTACAATAATCAGTTTCTTCACGCACAGGAATCAGAGACGGCAACAAATGAACAGAGCTTTGGAGAATTGATTTCCTTAACACTTTGCCAACCCCCGCCCCCAGTAAATAACTCCCAAATGTTACTGTCTAATATATTATATAGCCAAAAACAGGTCATATTTAGGGTTGTATGTGGGCTATATTGAGCGCTTTCAGCCGGTCTATTTATATGACTTTTTCACTATTTTCAACAGTTTTCCCAGCTCTTGTTTTGCACAATAGTCAACGTTTGTGTAAAGCCGGTTGAGAATGTATATACACATTCTTCGTAGTGTCAAAATGTACACAAATAAACCACAACAAACTCCTGCTTACCTGTGAAATGTTTCGAGCTCTGAAGCATCTCCTAAACTGTAAACCACTTCATATTAAAGACAGAATTCCTCACCTCTGCCGCTTATGCCAAACTAGCGGAAATGACAAGTTTGCGAGCTGACAAGAACAAGTCAAACACAACTGGGGTTAATGATTAATGTAGCATAACCAATAAATGCATAATAGAGGGCGGGGAGGATCAATTCAAAACAATAAAATGTTAGCTACTCCGTGCTGGATCACTGAATTAGGCTAAGTTACTCTTACCATAAACTATATTGCTTCGGCTTATCCAGATGCTCGGTTGAACTATATAAAGTCTTTGACTGTACGTGTATTCACATGATCATGTAACGTAGTTTTATATGTAAACACAAGCAGGTCACATTGGGGTAAAGGTAGGGGTAATTATATTTTAATATTTTTTCCACGCTGCTTCAGCAAATGCGCATGCTTGTAAACTATTTACAATTTTCTTTTATTACATTACTGTTTTCAACTTTTAAAATAAAGCGTTTTTGAGTTTAAATATATTGAATATTTAAAATATATACACACATAGGCTCTAGCATTACGTTAGTTGTTCCATTATTTTGCTCTATTTTGCGGGCGTTTTACTTGTCAAAGTCTATCCTCAGGAAATTTCCTGATTGGCCAAGACATTAAGACTACATCTAAAGTTAAACATTAGTTGATCATAGCTTTTTAAAAGATAAGAGAATCTTGAAATAAAAGGATTGAATTAAAAGTAACAAAAGTTTAAACTGCTTTCTGATATCTGATCCATGCCACTATAATAACACCAAAACGACATTTCTTTGATCTGGATTATAGAAATGTCCAACTCAAAGTAATTAAAGTATAGCACCTAAAAAAATAATAATTGGATATTTAAAATGATGTACACTTACACTACCAGCAAAAAGTTAAACAGTAAGATTTTTAATGTTTTAAAGAAGGCTCTTCTGCTCACCAAGCCTGCATTTATTTGATCCAAAGTACAGCAGAAATAGTAACATTTTGAAATATTTTAACCATTTAAAATAACTGTTTTCTATTTAAATATATTTTAAAATGTAATTTATGTGATTTGAAAGCTGAATTTTTAGCATCATCACTGCAGTCACATTTTGCTGCTCAAAAACATTTATTTTTATAACCATGTTGAAAACAGTGGAGTAGATTTTTTTTCTGGTTTCTATGATGAATAAAAAAAGTTCAGAAGAACAGCATTTATCTGAAATAGAAATCTTTTTTAACATTACAAACGTCTTTATAATCACTTTTGATCAATGTGAAGAATCATTATATAAAAGATTTAATTTAAAATAAAAGATTTAATTTCTAGTATTTCTTTCCCAAAAGAAAATTAAAAATAAAAACATACTGACTCCAAGCTTTTGAATGGTATAGTGTATAATGTTACAAAATCTTTTTTATTTCAGATAAATGCTGATCTTTCTATTAACCAAAGAATCCTGAAAAAATGTATTCAAAAGTTTTAAATAATAATAATAATGTTTCTTGATCAGCAAATCAGCATACTAGAATGATTACTGAAGGATCATGTGACACTGAAGAATGGAGTAATGATGCTGAAAATTCAGCTTTGAAATCACAGGAATAAGTTACATTTTAAAATATATTCATATAGAAAATAGTTATTTTAAACAGTAAAAAATATTTAACATTTAACAACGTTTTGCTGTACTTTGAATCAAATAAATGCAGGCTTGGTAGTGTATATGAGAGGAACAGTCATTTTAAAAATGTAAAATATTTTACCTCAGATCATTAGACACATTTGTTTCTTGAATAAATAAATCTTGAATATCTATCTGCAAAACTGTCACTACTGTGTAAGTTGCTGTGTACATGTACAGGAGATTTTAAGACTAGAATATGACACTGAGTATATTCATGACCACATAAAACCAAAATGTCTGAAATTATGACACATACACGTGAGGTAGAGTAAAAGGCAGCTGGTATTTTATAGACAAGCACTGAATCCTTAGTGAAATAATATTATATAGTTTAGGCAAGTCTCTTAGATTCTTTAAACAGTAGAATACTTACAGTCAATCCTAATTCTGATGTTACAATGCATTGTTTGGTGATATACATCTACAAAAGCGTGCAGACTAAGGTGATAGTTTGCTCGGCTAAAATAAAGTGAAAGAATACAATTCTAGCCTATTCTAGTTATATACAGAGATTCAAAAGGCTAAAATAAATTACTAAAAATATCACTGAATTATTTTTTAACATGACCAGGACAGTGACACATGTCATTTGAAATAATGCACCATCGAAAAGTCATTCGCGAAAGTTAATTACAACCTCCTGGTGTAAATAGAAACACAGCTTACATGTGCAAAGCTTTATGCCACTGGGATTTTGAGTGTATTTTTGAATCACAAGAGTTTGTTTTGGTGTCTTTTATCACCCTCTAGTGGTTAAAAAGATACAGCACAGTGAGAGACCATGGCTTGAACATACCTAGTGTCAAGTTTTGAGAGGGCATGAACTACTTTAACAGATGTGGAAAAAAAATGAAAAGCGTCTTTAAAAATTATTATTATTTCACCATACATTTCTATGGGTCGTGTAACATTGAAAGGTCATGAAAGTATAAGCTCAGACAGGTGATTTGGTCAAATCATGATCTAAAAGTGCCCAGCACTTTCAGGGTCTTCATGAGTCTTGCCAAAATGCCATCTGCTAGGACATACAAGAAGCACTCGATATATGAGCAGAATGCAATTCCATTGGCAGTAAATGGACCACATTAAGTACTGCTTTGGAACCCTGTTATTTAGGGTGACGTCGAGCGAGTTGCTCTGGATCACTGCATCAACTGTTTTTTTAAGTCCTCAGTTGGTTGTCCTCTGGTCTATTGGGAGACTGTCCATCAGACACTTGAGCTGCTCCTCCCCTAATTTGATCTTGTCCTCAAGCTTGCGTTGCTCAATAATAAGGGCGGATTTCATCTTCACAAAGTGCTCATAGTCAGCCATATTCTCCTCAGACAGGTAGCTGGCCAGGATGTCGTAGACGACCCGTTCTCTCCTGTCAAGGTTCTCCTTTAGCTCCCTGGCATCCTCATGTTGACGGATCAGAAGTTTGCGCTTGTCTGTTAGTGTACGCTGCAGAAAGATGATGAACATTTTTAACACAAGAATAATTCAATCAAAATCATTCTTAGACTTTTTGTCCATGAATTTGTGTGTATATATGTGGAATTAAGATTTTTCTTAGGCTCACCAGGGACCAAACGCTCACTGAAGCTTTAGAAGGAAAAGCAATGCATTAAGAGCCAGGGGTGTAAACTTTTGAACAGAATGAAGATGTGTACATTTGTCTTGTTTTGTCTAAATATCATATTTTTTTCATTTAGTACTGCCCTTCAGAAGCTACAGAAGATATTTACATGTTTCTCACAAGACGAAATAAGTTAAATTTAGCCTGATCATCACATTCAAAAGTTCTTAATGCATTGCGTTTCCTTTTAGAGCATCAGTGAGTGTTTGAAACTTTTGTAATAGTTACATATGACTCAGTTGTCCTCAGTTTTAAAAGATGGATCTGAAAATCATACAGTCAAAGTTGGAAAGGGTCCAAATACACAAAAATGCTGAAAAACCAAAGAATTTGTGGGACCTGAATGATTTGAACTGTTCAGGACAAACAAGGGACTCAAAATAATAATACCTCATTAAGGTAACAACACAGTATTAAGAATTAAGCACATGCAAACTTTTTAACAATTATTTTTAACAATAATTATTTTCTCTTGTGGACTATGAACATTTATTTTATGTGAAATATCTTATTCAGATCAATACTAAATGTGACCCTGGACCACAAAACCAGTCATAAGGTTAAATTTAACAAAACTGAGATGTATACAGCATATGAAAGCTCAATAAATACGCTTTCTATTGATGTATGGTTTGTTAGGATAGGACAATATTTGGCCGAGATACATCTATTTGAAAATCTGCAATCTGAGGGTGCAAAAAAAAAAATCAAAATACTGAGAAAATCACCTTTAAAGTTGTCCAAATTAAGTTCTTAACAATGCATATTACTAATCAAAAATTACATTTTGATATATTTATAGTAGGAATTTGCAAAAAATCTTCATGGAGCATGATCTTTATTTAATTTCCTAATGATTTTTGGAATAAAAGAAAAATCAATAATTTTGACCCATTCAATGTATTTTTGGCTATTGCTGCAAATATACTACAGCAACTTAAGACTGGTTTTGTGGTCCAGGGTCACAAATAAAAAAATAAAAAAAATCTGTGTGTATGTAAACTTTTGACTTAAACTGTATGTTTATTCTATATGGGATAGTAAAACCTGAAAATTTTGACCAAAAATTTGTGAGAAAAATTATTAAAAATACTAAATTACTTTTATATGAAAGTGTAACAATGAAAACAGTTTTTCTGTAAGGAGTAGGTTTAGGGTTATGGGTTAGAAAATATTGTTTGATCAATATGAAAACAATATAAATCTATTGGAAAGTCCCCACAATTCACATATCTAACAAATGTGTACCTACTTAACCATGTGACCAAAATTATCGATTTTTCTTTTATGCCAAAAATCATTAGGATATTAAGTAAAGATCATGTTCCATGAAGATATTTTGTAAATTTCCTACCGTAAATATATCAAAACATGATTTTTGATTAGACTTTATTTGGACAGCTTTAAAGTTTCAAAACAGACAACTTTAAAAATTTAAATATTTTTGCTCCTTCAATATTGCAGATTTTCATATAGTTGTACCTCAGCCAAATATTGTCCTATCCTAACAAACCATAAATTTGTTCCCAAAAGTCAGCAAAAAAATGGCCAAAAATCTCCCTTTGGGGATTCCTCATTCGTAAAACTGCCATAGAAATAAAGTAAACAAAGTATTTTTTTAAAATTGTACAAATGGAGAAAGTTTTCTGTTAGGGGTAGGGTAAAGGTTAGGGGTAGGTTTAGAAAATGTATAGCTATATATAGATATATATAGTTACGTAATTTCCCCATTTAGATATCTAAGTAAACGTGTGTATGTGTGTGTGTCTAAGACACAAAACATGAAGCTATATACAAATAAGTGCAATTTAATTATCTGGTAGCCAATTTAAATCTATATAAATGTTATGTACTAGAATAGCAAATGTAATTTATACCATGGTACTCAGTTATTACAATTTTCCGTAGTACCAATTTAAAGACTGAGATTGTAAGGAAACAGTAAGAGGATAGACGAAGGGGAAAAAAAGGTTCTGGAAATGATGTGAGCTAGGCTCAAAGTGGTTTTGTCTATGTCAGCAGTAAGCCATATCTCTGGCATAACATGCTACTTTTATGTTACTGTAGTTTTACAGCCTTATCGATATTCTGTGTTCTTTTACAAACTATTTTCTTATGAGCCTAGACCACAAAACCAGTCACAAGGGTCCATTTTTAGAAATTGAGATTTATACATGATCTAAAAGCTGAATAAATTGATGTATATGATAGTATAGGACAATATTTGGCCGAGATACAACTGTTTGAAAATCTGGAATTTCAATTACAAAAAAAATCTAAATATTGAGAAAATCGCCTTTAAAGTTGTCCAAATGAAGTTCTTAGAAATGCATATTACTACATTAAAAATTAAGTTTTGATATATTTAGGGTAGGAAATTTACAAAATATCTTTATGGAACATGATCTTTACTTAATATCCTAATGATTTTTGGCATAGAAGAACAATTGATCATTTGGACCCCTTCAATGTCATTCAAAGACAGCACAAATGCTTTATCAAATCCCTAATTTTTATTCTCACCCTCTCCTCCAGTGAAGCGTCTTCCTCCAGGCTGTTCAGGGCATTCTCTACTCTGGCCAAGCGTCCGGACAGAGATAGCAGAAGATTGACCACTTTATCAAGGTCACCAACGAACATGCGGAACTTTTCGAGTTCATTAGGCTTGCAGACACCCTGTACTATGGCCTCCACATCCTCTCCAAGAGCATTGTTGTCCTGTACGTCGTCCTGTAGACTCTCTTGAGCTTCCCTCAGGACCTGCAATTTCTTGCTGAGACTGTCAATCAACTCATGCTGCAAGGAGGAAGAAAATCAAGGGTAAAGTCAATTGAAACAATGGACTAGTAAGAAGTATCTGATTTAATCCCTGATATGTTGCTACCTTTTTGCTGGCTAGATCACTTTCATTGTCCTCCTCCAGCTCCTCCTCTGAGTTGTGTTCCACACTCTGGTCCTGCATGTCCTTCATCTTAATCAGCAGCTCTGCTTTGGGTGCAGATGTGCTGTAGTAGGTTGAATTAGTCACTAAAGCAGTGGCCGCCACCAGACTGTCTTCTTCTTTCCTGAGAACCCACAGATGACTTTTAGAAGAAACGAAATTGATCATAACATAAACAATTGATCCAAATGCCACAGAATTACTTGTGACAGGATTAAAAAAACAAATAAACAAAAACACAGTGATGTGACTTTGAGGTTGGATTGTCTGTTTACTCAACCAATGGCAGACAGGGGAGTGTTTAAGAAGAATTATTTTTGACATTCTGTTTCAGTGACATAAGATTTACACAAAGTCTGCCAGACTGCTAGATGAGTTAGTGCCCCAGATTTGCAACAAGAAAAATAAACCAAGCTTATGAATCATAACTTGAATGAGGAAGTAGAATTGGACAGGCTACAATTTAAATATTTACTAAATAGCTTTCTCAGTTTTTTATTTTTTATGAAAACCACATGGGTAGGGCTCAATAATAAGCAAGCCTGATTCTACCACTGAATAAAAAAATTAAACAAGGCAATTGCGAGTTTTGCTCTCACAATTCTGACTTTCTTCTTCTGTTTACATCTTGCAATTCTTGCTTTTTTTTCTCAGAGTTGCGTCATATCAACTCGCAATTGCGAGACAACAACTCAGAATTCTGAGATTTAAACTTGAGATATTTTAGGAAAGTAAACTGGGAGTTATTAAGTCAGAATTGTGAGATATAAACTTGCAAATCTTTTGAACTGGATTTTATAACTCACAAACTGAGTTTATATCTCACAATTCTGACTTAACTCCCAGTTTACTTTCTTAAAATGTCTCAAGATATAAACTTGGAATTGCGAGAAAAATTCAGAATTGCAAGATATAAACTCGGAAGTGCGAGAAAAAGTCAGAATCGCAAGATATAAACTCGGAATTGCAAGAAAAAGTCAGAATTGTGAGATTACAGACTCACATTTATGAGAAAAATTTCAGAATTGCGACATATAAACTCTGAATTGTGAGGAAAAAGTCAGAATTGCGAGATATAAACTATAAATTGTGAGAAAGTCAGAATTGCGAGCTATAAACTATAAATTGTGAGAAAGTCAGAATTGCGAGCTATAAACTCTGAATTGCAAGAAGGTCAGAATTGTGAGCTACAAATTCGGAATTGTGAGAAAAAGTCAGAAAATTGTGAGATGAACTGCACGATAGAAACTCACATTTACCAGAAAAAAGTTAGAATTGCAAGATATAAACTCAGAAGTGCGAGATATAAACTTGAAATTGCGAGAAAAAGTCAAAATTGCTAGATATAAACTTGTAATTGCAAAAAAAGTCAGAATTATGAAATATAAACTCGGTATTGCAAGATACAAACTCACATTTATGAAAAAAAAGCCAGAATTGTGAGATGTAAACAAAAAGAAATGACCTTTTTCTTTATTCAGCGGTGGAAAGGTTACCATTCAATAGAAACCCTAAACTACTGACTAAAATAACAAACGGAACATCAGACACACAAGCTCAATCTGTCTTCCTTCTGGATAGGTTTGTAATTAAGGGTAAATTCCAAGAATAAATAATGAAACACAAATTTGGCAAACTAAGGAAGGAAATATGAACAGAAGGTTTAAAAGTAAGAAATACTGACTTCTCCACAGAGTTGCGATGAATGAGCTGTTTCGGTGCAGCCTTCCTGCGTTGTTGGGCCTCCTCCAATAGCTGCTCTCCTTGAGGGAAAATCCCCTCCATCAGATCCATGGTGGTCTTCATCTTACTCTGGTCTAAAATGTCCACTAGGGACCTGTCCTTGTCCATAATGTCTTTAACCAGCTCCTTTCTTTTATCATCATCCTGCATCTGCGAGGGGTGTGAAGACACTCCGTTGCTGCTTTGATCTGTCAAAGGACCCGTCTGCAGGCCATGTAACACATAAGATACTGGGTTCATGTTAGTTTGTGGACCCTGGTCTTTCAGAGGGCCCATATCTGCTTCTTTCAAATCAGGCCCTTGGTCCTTTTGCCTGGTGTAAGTACAGAATAAAGAGTATGATTGATCCGGATTCCCTAAACTCTGAAGATGAGTTACTCCAGGTCCTTGAGAGCTGAGAGGAGTTTCGATTGAGAGGTCAAGATATTGTCGACTTTCTTTTTGGGTGTCACTCTCGGAGTGGACAATCTTAATGGGAACTTTCTTCACAGACGTGTTCTCATCTTTAACCCTGTCCATCCTGTTAAAGAAACAACAACGGTGAATGAAAGAAATGGGACATAAGAAAAACTGGGAAAGTAGGCAAAAGATGAACACAACAAGAGCAGGGAAAAACAATTTTTAATTTGAAAATTGATCTTTTACTTCAGGCTAGTAGGCTTTGCATACAGGAAAACAAGACATGTCAGTTCCTGTGACTAAATCCATGCATATAGTTAGGAATCATACAACAATGTCCAGGCTTCTGATGGCTACAAACTGTAGGGCTACTAAAAAGTTCTCAATTCCAGCAAAAACAAAGCACCACAAATGATATTCTTCAACAGTGTTTAGTTGAGGCTGGGGGTATCCCTCTTATGACTGATCTGAAGAACTGCAGTACACATGGGAAATCTGCAGTAAGGACACATGAATAAGCCCCTTGTATGTGCATGAATACAATAAAGAGACAGTCAGAGAAGCACTGTCATTAAATTACTGGGCTGTAGGGAGAGTTTCCAGTGATGGTTTTAAGATTGCAGCTGAGAGGAGCCCAGCTGTGGTTTGCCAGTGGAAATCTCCCTGAATTCCAGCACAGACCTGAAAGAATTCCTAAACGGCAGAATTTAACTCTAAATACAGAAAGTCTTACCTTCCAGGAGCTTCATCCTGTATAGAGACGGAGACAGGGGGCTTGTCAGTCAGCCTCTGGGGAGCAAACTGGGGCGAGGGCGAACGCTGCCCCTCCATGGTGGGCTGGGTCGGGCCAGCGGTTTGTTGGGTGGGCAGGACAGCTGGAGGGGGAGGAGGTGGAAAGGGAGGAGGCACAAGTTCTTGTTGTAGCTCCTCCTCCCTGGTTGGTCCTTTGCTATGCTCCGAGCCCTTCCAGGGAATGGGGGCTGAAAGAGAGGCGGAGCTTTGATTGTTGACAGGAGAGAGTGAGGCCAAGACTCCTCCTTGTGATCCAGGCTGGACCTCCTGAAATTTGCTAAGAGGAGGAGGTGTGCCCTCAGGGCATTTGTACTTCTCCAGATGGGGCAAGAGAACAGAGCTCTTGTTTTTGGAGGGGACTGAAGGTTCACTGCGAGAGCTATGGTCAGAGAAATGTAGAGTAGTTTTATGATGACTGGATGGAGGATCTAAAGCCTTCTTCTCCAGGTCTTCAGTCAAAGCCAAAGGAGGTGCCTCTGGTTTCTCCTTGCATACGAGTTCACTGTATCCTTTTTCATTTAACCTGAAAAACAAAAGTGAAATGCTTTGAAGTAAAAATCGCAATCCACCAATGAAGGTTTATTAAAGGCCTAGACTCTGAATGTATTTGTCCTTTCTGGTGCACAAAGCCTCACTGTGTTCAGCGTAAATCGATAGGCAGGCAGACATTTCTCCCACATTTCACCATCTCTCCATGGTAACTCCCAGGCTGGCTGTCATACCCAGCATATTTCTGTTCCCACAAGCCTGTCATGCTGTGGAGAATGAATGATCTTTCCCCTGCAGCAACTGGCAAGGAGAACGCTTTTCCCTTCTTAATCTCGATTGTTTTCGTTTATGTTTTTACTCTCTTCCTTGTCTACTCAGATTTATGGAGGGCAGGGAGGGATAAGAAAACTCTTGTGTGACTATTTTATATAAAATTGCTTGGGAACGAAAACTAATATTACAACATCATATGAAACTAACTAAATGTAAATGTATTTCTTTACGGGCTTAGCAAGCCACCTTTAATAGACGT
The DNA here is from genome assembly GCF_049309525.1 of Garra rufa. NCBI lineage: Eukaryota > Metazoa > Chordata > Actinopteri > Cypriniformes > Cyprinidae > Garra > Garra rufa. The sequence continues at coordinate 26,413,937 of NC_133372.1, read as the reverse complement.
TTATTAAGGATCGGTGGTCTGACAATACAGTTAAAGTTAAAAGTTTTGCAGAATCTGCAAAATGTTAATTATTTTACTAAAATAAGAGGAATCTTACAAAATACATGTTATTTTTTATTTAGTACTGACCTGAATAAGTTATTTCACATAAAAGACATTTACAATAGTCCACAAAGGAATATAATAGTTGAATTTATTAAATTGACCCCGTTCAAAAGTTTTACCTGAATGATCCACAGCTGTATTTTCTTGTTTACTGATAGTTGTTCATGAGTCCCTTGTTTGTCCTGAACAGTTAAACTGCTCACTGTTCTTTAGAAAAATCACTCTGGTCCCACAAATTCTTTGGACAACTGAGAGACTCATGCAACTATGCATATGTAACTATTACAGAAGGTTAAAGCGCTCACTGATGCTTCAGAAGGAAACACGATATATTCGAGGGGTGTAAACTTTTGAACAGAATGAAGATGTGTACATTTTTCTAATTTCGCCTAAATATCATATTTTTTTCATTTCGTACAGCCCTTCAGATGCTACAGAAGATACATGTTTCTGAGAAGACAAAATAAGTAAAATTTACCCTGATCTTTAAATTAAAAAGTTTTCACCCCCCCGGCTCTTAATGCATTGGGTTTCCTTCTGAAGCATTATTGAGCGTTTGAACCTTGTGTAATAGTTGCATGAGTCCCTTAGTTGTCCTCGGTGTGAAAATATGGATCTCAAAATTACAGTCATTGTTGGAAAGGGTTCAAATACACAAAACTACTGAAAAACAAAAGTATTTGTGGGATCTGAGGGATTTTTTCTAAAAAGCAGCACAAAGTTTAACTGTTTAGGGACTTTACTAAAAAAAAAACAAAAAAACAAGTGTCTGTAAACTTTTGAACAGGGTCATTTTTATAAATTCAACTATTATTTTCTCTTGTGAACTATATGTAAACGTCTTTTTATGTGAAATATCTTATTCAGGTCAGCACTAAATAAAAAATAACATGCATGTTGTATGATCCCCCTTATTTCTGTAAAATAATGAACATTTTGTAGATTCTGCAAGGTGTATGTAAACTTTTGTCTTCAACTGTATATATTTATACCATGCAACATTTAAAAATCTACCAAACTCCACAGAAAGACACGGCATACTGAATTACCTGCTGCGTGTATAGAACCAGTGGCTGTGCTCCAAAGAAAGAAACATAGAAAGATTAAAGAAGAGTAAAGAAAAGCAAATAAATACTGAGTAGTTGTAGAATGGTTAATGGTTATTCTACAGATAAAAAGTTTGTGGTCTGTAAGATTTTTAAAAATGTTTTGAAACCTTTAAACATTGAAACCTAAAATGACAGTTTTTTAATAAATATTTAAAAATTGAATTAATTCCTGTGATGGCAAACCTGAATTTTCAGCAGCCATTCCTCCACTCTTCAGTGTCTCCTGATTTTGAAATCACTGTAATATGCTAATTTAGTTCTTAAGAAAGATTTCGTATTATCAATGTAGAAAACAGTTGTGCTGCTTAATATTTTTTGTGGAAACCATGAATATAAATATCAAAGAACAGCATTTATTGGAATATCTATTTATATTTATTATGTAAAAGTCTTTCCTCTCACTTTTGATCAATTTAATGCATCCTTGATGATTTAAAAATAAGTAAAAATCTTACTGACCTAAAACTTTTGAAGGGTAGTGTACAAAAGGAAAGAATGAAGGAAATGTCATATGCAGAAATATAGAGTATAAACTTTACGAATCATTCACAGTGTTATCTGATACATGCTTTCATCGCAGATGCCATTAGTATAGCACGCATGCATGGGTAACATTCAAGTAGGATGCAGGTTTTTTTCTGATACTCGTGTCTAGTGTCTAACACATGCATTTGATCTCAGCATGAACTGGCATGCAGAACGTCTCCGCTGTAATACCATGTGAGCTTTTGTCCACAACACTCCACCTATAATCAAACATCAGTCTGTTGCTAACTTCCCTTGTTTGATGAAGTTCATATGACAAAATATCTACCAGTAGCAGAAACGTCTAATAGAGAGACATACCAAACATTTCCCGACGTGGATAAGCAACTGCATGTTTTCATTGGTTTGCTAAGCATTTAACATACATCAAGTAAAAACAAAATTAATCCAAGAAAAGTATCATTAATCAAGAGCTAACAACTAAGAAAACACCTCTTAAAATTAAACTTACTGTCTCAGAATGGCTTAAATTTCTTCTGAAAGACTTCAAAAAAGTCCATTATCCAGGTACTATGCTGTCGTCCATATAAACTTGATAGAAACAGCTAAATAGCAATCCTTGCATTAAATATGAAACCTGAGCGTATGAGAAGCAGTGCTCACCTCTGATGATTGGGAGTTCTCAACTCAGCGACAGGTGCTTCCTGTACCCCTAACATATGTAATCTCACCTGGGTGGGGCTAAAATGCTTGTAGCTCAATTGAAATGTTTCCAACTGGCTTTAGTCCACATTAGCTGTACTCATAAAAGTCAACAGTTGCCAAACAGTTTTCTAACATTACAAGTCTCTGTCAATATTACTTACTGAAGTGAAGAATTCTCTCAGCTAGGACTTTAGATTTTTAGAATCGAGTTGTTTGTGTTTGCACACAAGTAAAACGATTGGGTGGCAGAGAGGAAGACTTTGACATTTAAACAACGATTTCCAAGTGCTATGAAATGAAGATGCAGGTCTATGGTATAATTCATAGTTTGCTCTCCATGGCACCTTAATTACAAGCAAGAATCAAGACAAAACCTTTCATAGGGGGCAATTTACAAGGCTTTGGATGATGGATGTTTGGCGGTAACATGCTTATTCAAGTTTGCCACTCCTTACGTCTACACAGAGGATGACCCAGAAGCCAAAGGAAGATATGCCTGTAGAGTTATGGTTACATAAATATGAAAGGTTAGATAAATATTAAGATAAATAGGTAGGTCAGCTGTTTGTGACATTAGAAAATTATCCTGTTGCTGTTGCTTTGATCGAGTTAAATTAATGGCAATGTAAACTAACTGAAACTTTAATTTGCATCTCAAACATTGAGAGTACATATCCAATTTGACCTGAATCACACTATTGGAGCCCCACCTAAAAAGTTTGCATGTAAAAGGAATAAACATCCCAGCCTTCTATGCTTTATCCTTGAGCTGCATCTTCAAAGGACACGGTTTCTTTCATTTTGGGCTTTCTAGATTATAAAGTGAGGATCAATTGAACTTTTCCTAGGCTAGACATGAAAAGACATGATTTCAAAAAATTGCTAAGGTAACTGAAGGTCATTTCATGCCTAGCAAACCATTTTATCAAGCTGTACATTCCCCAACTTCACATAGTTAACGCTACTTCCTTTTCATGCCAGTTTGATACATTATTCAAGAACAAAATCTACATACAAGCCTTCTGTTCTTTATCCAGATAGTTTTAAAATTCAGAATGTTGGGCATTATGAATTGGATTAAGCAGTGAAGTTTCTCCGTAGCAGAGTACAGGGCTAGCATTCATGATTCTTTTAGAGTAAAATGCATTATCTGCTAGATTACATATGCAGAATAAAACCTGAATTAAATCTTTTACAACTTTGGGCTTTAAAAAACTGTAGGAAGACCAAAAATTCAATTTAGGCTGCTATTTTACTCCTTGGTCTTATTATGAATGGACTTATTGGACACTTCCTATGTCATACTCACATGCCTACACCTCAAAACTATCTCGTTGTAACAAAGCCCAGTCAGTGTGGATAGCAGTGCTGTCACAGCTGGGCTACATCCCAAGGCTGCAAGGACCATAAAGAGTCTACTGTTTGTCTTTGACCCAACGAGGGCTGACTGATGGCCCAACTGTGGATTTCTGTATGCAACAAGGTCAAGATCAGAGCCATTAGCACAGGAATAGTTTCACCGGCACACTGACACAGTCTTAGCCAGGGCTGTTGGCACTGGTATAATTTCCATTACAAAGGGAGTTGTTTGGCTTAGTTTCAAACAAGCCCAGGAGTATCATGATAATCATGACAAGCATGTTAAAAGTGCAGAGTGATATTCAATAAACAATAAAATCACGTATCTTTTTACTTTTTAAAGACAATAGGGGAAAAAAACAAAACAATACAGCACTCACCTTGTACTATTCTTATCTTGTTCGCAAAGATCTTTCTCAGGTTTGGAATAGTCAGCTGACTTCTTTTCTTGAACTGGAAGTTTCTGGGAGGAAAATAATACAGATACAACTTAGAAAACGTAACCTCCTTGTTCAGGTATTAATATATCTCAACTGCTATTAACTTTGGTTATTTTAAGATTATTGTCTTTTGTAATTATGGTCTTAGTCGGTTGACATGATTGTGTGATCTTACTTGCAACTTTCCTAGTCTAAGGGTGTGACTTTTTGTACTGAGTTTAATGTTTAACTAAGTTCCGGCTTTTATATTGTCATCACTGCTATTCACTGGGGCTATATGTGAGACTTAAGTCACTTTTGATTTATGATGCTTTCTAAATAAAAACAAACAAACTTTGACAGTAAATGCTTAATAGGACTGGGTTTTGACCCGAATTTCATGATTCGATTTGATTCTGATTCTCAAGCTTGCGATTCGATTTCCCATTTGATTCGATTCAATATTAATCAGGTATAGCACATGCCAAATTTTCTCAAGGGGAAAAAATCTTCCAACTAATGCTGTACTTTACATAATTATACTTCTACTCCAATTCATTTTTTGAAATATGGAAAATTTGTGGCTGTCATAAAACCTGACAGATTTATTCAAACGTAAATTAGACATTAAAGAACAGTACAAATTTTATTGAAAATGTTATTTAGTGCATATATTTAGTAAAATGCTCCTCTCTAGAGTTCATTTTTCTAGCTGACTAAAACATATAGTCACCAAATACATTTTTTTTCTGAGGTAAATGTGACATTATATGACATTCTTTACAAGCTGCTATACTTTAAAAAACTGAAATGGGTCTTTAAAAAGCCGAAGGAAGAGCAAAAATTCAATTTAGGCTGTTATTTTACTCCTTGGCCTTATTATGAATGGATTTATTGGACACTTCCTATGTCATACTCACATGCCTACACCTCAAAACCTTCCCGTTGCAAAGATACGGATTTCGGTAAGTTGTACTCTTTCTTTTAACATACTTTCAAATATTTATTCATGTTTATATAGAGCTGAAACTGGTATTAAAGCTGTGGAGATAATCAATTCACATGTCGTTTCTCTTGAAAGTAAGGCCCTACAGCGATCTGTCACTCTACATTAAACAGTGCCAAAACGGCATTTATTGTTTGAATACTGTAATAAAATGGACAGAATTTGAAATCTGAGACTTTGTTTCATATCAAAAGTAACAAAGCACAAAGCTTATTGCGATTTATTGAACAGAAACAGGTTAAACTAACTGATACTTGGGATTTAAGAATCAATTTCGTAAAAATAAGAACTGGTTAAAACCAAGAAATTTATATTTTTTACCCAGCCCTAATTTGAACAGATAACAACATAATTAAATCACTGACAACTGAGAGACTTCATTAAATATGAAAAAAACCAACCTGTCCATAGAAGTCAGCAGAAGGGGAGGATCTAGATCTCTCATGCACACAGGAGGGCTTACTCCGTGTCTCATTTCCTGTATCAAGGATGTTATCAGCGGAGTGGTATCGTCCAGATACTCTCGGTTCGGCTGGTTTCCTCTGGATATTCCATTTGGCCTCATACTCCGCAAAGGTGCCAAGTCGCTGTTGTTCTAGCATGGCTTGTTGGTTCACTAATTGAGGGCCATCCTGACCTTCATTATTAAGGTGGTGCTCAATAGGAGTTGAGCTTTCACTGTTACTCCGCCCTGCTGAGTCACACTTTGCAGAAAAGTGCATGCCTCCAGACTTGGCCAGTCTGGTGTCTTCAAATATCTGCAGGTTTTGCTTTGGCATAAGCTTGGGAAAAGCTGGTTTCCCTATAGCCTCAAATAATCGGTGGCGATTTTCTGATGGTGCAGCATTATCAGCCACACTGGAGCACTCATTAGCTCCTACTTCATGAATTTTATCTGGCTCAGAGAAAGACCGCAGTTTCTTTTCTGCAGGAAATCGCTTGCGGCTACCGATGCGAAGCACCTGATTACTCCCTGAGGTGGTTTTGCTAGGTGGGACCTCGGAGACACCTGGAAGTGGAGGTGTGTCTTTCCGAGTGGGACCCTCAGTACCTGGATGCTCAAACAAGACTGGCTCTAGGTCTTTTCTCCTGAAGGAAGTAGCCTGGAGGACTCTAGCTTGGGCTTCTTTCAGATGATCTTTATAAGAGCTGGAAAAGCAGCCATCCGAGGATGGAGAAGAAGTCCCAGTGGTCTTCCAGACCGCAGGCCCTTCTACAGCTTCAACCGGACTTTCTAAAGTGGCTGCGCTTTGACTCTTTTGAAGCTGGGCTCTCCTCATTTGGATCTCGTTGCGCAACGTGGTGGCAAATCGGTCACTTCGTCTTGTCTGTTTGCCACTTTGACTCTCAAGGGCTTCCTGTTGTGCACTTCCGTTGTTGATCTCATCTTGACAGTCCTCCATGTCATTGTTCTCTTGGGCCAGAGAATACAGCATAGGTGTTTTCTGGGGGCATATATTTGACTCGCTTTTAGCTGGAAAGGGTTGTTGTGAATACTCTTTAAGATGGATATGACCAGCACTTCTCCTGTGCTCAGGTTGCTTACTGGCAGGATAACTACCAGAATGCTCATCAGAGCTAGAAACATGGAGTTGCTTTTGGCTCCCCCTCAGTTCAGAAGGTTTTGTTGAATCAGGTATATTACTTGGTGCAGAGAAAATGCGATGGTGGTTGTCAATTTGTTTGAAGGGGGCATTATTGTGTTTATGATCTGCATCATGGTGCTGTGACTGAGGTGAGAAATAGCGGTCTTTTGCTCCTCCTTGAGAACCTACGGACATCCTGTCCCGTCCACTGTGTGACATTTCCGAGACTGAAGAAGCTTTAGAGTCATCAACTCTCACTAAAGAAACCTGGGTCATTCCCTGAGCGATATGATGAGAAGTACCTCCAACATGACCGGACATTGATGCAGCTGGCCTTCTAGTTTGATTCTGGCTATTGGGTTGCATGTGGTTGTTTGTGGGCAGCTCCTGCATACTGCTAAAGTAGCCACTGAAGGGCGGTTTCAGTGCTGGTATTGTCCTAGTTTGAGCGTGGAAAGTGCCCTCGTCGCTGTACTGACGGGAATGGTATGGAACAGGGGCATAGGATTGATGTCTATCTCTGACGTCTGTCGTTGATAGGGAGTATGTCTTGTCTGATGACATTCGGTGTGGATACTGATGATGGGCATCGGATGAAATGTAGGGATTTGAGGAATCATTTTTGGACGGCAGATTATAATCGCGTCGACCCTCAAGACTTGCCTCATTGACTTGGTGAGACCTTTGTGTGCTTTCATGGGTTTCTCCTGACTTTTGCAATGCTTTTACCTGAGGCTTTAACTGGACATGAACACCATGGCCCTCAGAGGTGCCTGTGATCAAACCTTTCTCGTGAACCTTGGTAGCTGCAAAACTATCACTGCGTGTTGGTGGAGCAGGAGGTGGTGTAGAGGATACCATGTTTTTCTTCATATCTGGGACATGCCAGACTGGTCCAATAATAACTCTTCCAGAGCTTGAATGCCGAGTGCCTGGCTGTTCTTCGGCTTTTGGAATCTCATAGGTACCTGAACTCGAGAGATGCTGCAAGTACCCAAGCCTCTCATCTTGTCGTACCCCTTCACTTAGGCTTTGGCTATGTCTGCCATTGCTGTGCCTGCTACTTGAGTCCCACTGATTAATTTTGTAGAGCATGTTTTCAGTGGATGCAGCATTACTCTTGGACAGTGAGTAATCTGGGGTTCCTGAGCTTGTAGAGAAGGAGCTGTATGCAGAGTCTCGTTTACCACCACCCAAATGTTCAATGCTGTTATTATTAGACTTGTTTGGGGAAAGACGACCAGGTGGATAGGGATGTGAGCTATGCTCTAAGCTGTCCATACTTCCCAAAGAGCTGAACTGATCAGATACTCTCCGTAGATTGGTTTGCTCCCAGCCAGTTGAGAGTTCAGAAGAGAATGAACTAAGAAAAACAAACACATGTAAAAGCTGTATAAACTTGCAAATGCAACACTCAAATGTTTCTGCCATTCAATGTATATTTGTAAAAGAATAAATAGAGGTCTTCATTCCTAAATCTTCACTGGAAGAAGCGATATAAACAGAAACAAATTCTTTTCTGTCTCTCCAATTACCTTGCATCATATCTTGTTTGCCAGACTGGTGAGGGTGTGGACTGGGTTTTGGCTTCTGAATGGCTCTCGTTGAACTTGGTGGCATGCCAGGAGTGAGGTCTGCTCATGGGTTCATTTTTTCTGTGGGCAGCAAACAGGAAAGAGAGAAGGATAGAGAAAGATGTAGAGGAGGAAAGATTAGAAAACAAGGCAATAAAATGTTGCTTTGTGAACAGCTGCAAAACGAATGGCAAACACAGATCACCAAGCAGAACTACAACTACTCTGAAGGACAGGAGAGTGTCAAAACATGGTAGATGATTATGGAAGTAGTGTAATGATCATGGAAAGAGACAGAGAAGTAGCTTGTGAGCATGCCGATTCACCATCAACACAATATTTTCAACTGCCAAATACAAAGCCTAACAAACACCTACAAACACCATTAAATATCTATAAACCACAAGTCCACTCTCTCAACACTCATACCACAGCAACGTACCCTTTAAATCTGTTCTTTCTGGGATGCATGAAGTAAAATAGACATACATATATACTTGTTACGAAAACTGCCACAACAAATAAACAGAGCATCTTAAAAGAAGTCAAATACATTGTCCTGACTTATGACATTTTCAATAATTAGTGCATATATTTTTTATAGACATTGCCAAAATGTGTGCAAAATTTTAGACTAACAAAAACAACAACATTTGGAACCAATGCTGATGAAATCTATACTTACAACAATACAAGAATTAATGGTTCACAGGGTTCCCACACCTTCTAATAACTTTCTGAACTGAACTGGATAAGTATTTTTAAAAAGAAATGTATTGAGATTGCACTCATTATTTTCGCAATTCATTTTGGATTTCGAAAAATAAGGCCTGGAAAACACAATTTTAAAATTCCCTAACATTTCCAGGTTATTTCTGATTGTGGGAACCCTGAATGAGGGATATGGAGCATATGCAAGGATGAAAATTTGGAAACTTCTGATGGATGATATCACAAGGCCATGGAGGGATTATGATTGTAGATCATTATGACTGGGTGGTATAAGAAAGGAAGTGGATTTTCTTGTGGATACATTGATACCATACCTCATGGAACTTCGTAAAATCTTTGTGAGAAAGCTCCGGGCCATATGCACGTCGCTCTCTGATGGCATTTTCTGTGCTACAATATCCACCATTTTCATCTTCCTGAAGGGGGTTAAAAGGGGGAGGGACACATATAGTCGGAATCTCTGAGTTCAGTAAAGTTTGACAGGGACTCTAGTGCTGAATTCCAAATGGAGACATGAAAAGCCATCTCTGTGATGGGAAAATACAGACATACTAGCATTGGCCACAACACTGTCTGTAATTAGTATAGCATTATACACAAGAACACAAACACAAATATAGCCTTGTGTAAAAAAAACATAACCAATTCAGACAAAACAACCACAAAATGTTATACTTAAGATGTTATACTGTATGAAAAATACACTGGAAAAACACAGACAGTCCACATAAATGAAACCTGTTTTTCTAAAGCATATGCCCAATTAGTTGAAAAGCACATGCATGCAACTTTAGCAAAAATATATTAAAAAAATATTAAAAACAGCAGTGGCAGCACTGAGAGAGGACAAGAACTCAAAAACTCAAAAAAAAGTCCTCCTGTAACAAACTGACCAGAGATCAGCAACTTACAACAGTTGCTTAGTGTGAACAGTGGATGTAGGGAGACATCTTGTGGTTTAGGTTTATCACTACCACTTCATGTGACAGTGTATGCCATAAAAGACCAAAAGTGAGAAAAATATAATTATAAAACATTACACCTTTTTAGGATCTGTGCATGCAATGATCGATGGCTGCATACAACATCTTTTACATCAATGTGTTTAGCATGAAACATTCCTCAGCATGTTGCCCAACATCTCCCCAAACTAAAGAGTCCACCCACACCTGACCTGTGACCTTTAAGTTTTGAGAGTCAAAACATTCCTGTCGTTTCTGAAATTCAATCGTTTGGTTTAGTGATAGGATTGTAAAAACAGAAATCCATCTTCTTGAATTTCCAACACTCTAAAACCCAAGCTTGTGCAACTCTCGGCGAGACCGGAGGGGTTAGAAAAACAGTCAATCAAAGACATGCAGTGGCTCTCCATTAGACTGTGAGGTCAAGTGCCAGTCGCCCTATAGCCAGTAAACAGTAAGAGACATTCTTTGAAATACTAGGAAAATAAAAACCACTATGCTAACCCAAATAGCCTTGACCCCGAAACATTAGCTTAAAATACCATTGGCTACCCAAGCTGATGTTATCTAAAACAAGACGTCCAAGTCACAGGTTTAAAAGATGGCGGAACAGATTGAACGCCAAATTATGGACAGAGTGGTCTAAAAGACACCCTCTGCTTTCGTTCAATGCTGCTCTCTTTTCCTGTGTAAAAGTTTCAAGTGTGCATGTGCTCGCCACACATGGTGCAGGCTATTCAGATGCTAATGACATTCTCTTTATTAGACGTATTGTCAGGGCTACAGCTGGTCTAGCGCAGATATGCCAGTGGTCCGAATCAGTGGCGCCCAGGCGGAATGGAGGCCAAGGAGGGGGGTTCGGAGGGGAAAGTCCCCCACCGATGTTTTCAGAACAAGGCATGTTCAAAAACAAACAAATCACTTCTTAAAAGACAACAACCAATCCAAAGCCTGATGCAAATCACTCAGCTTGGGTAAAGAGTTAACATCCAAATCTTACTCAGAAGATGAAGTAATAGTGTTCAAAAGACACCTGCATGAAAGATCAGCAAGCTTTTAAAAGAGAAAAGAGCTGTTGTTTACTAATACATGGTCAGGATCTGATGCAGTGTTTGAAAACCATCAAAGGTTGGTTTTGGTTTGCCAGGATAAATGCAACAGGTTTCATGAGGTCATGTTTTAACATAACATCTACTCGTTTACAAATGGCCCGAGTCATCAGAGGGATTTCAAGTTTAGATTTCACAAACAGTAAAATAAGACGAGACTAAACAGATGCCAAGATAAAAGCAAAGGAACAACAACAGGTGTGAGACAAAGACGGCAGACGAAAACAGACAGCAAAAATTTCTAAACTCACCAAACAATCCCTCAAGCAAGCAAGTTTGCCAAACAGGTCCCTAAATGAGCAGACCTGAGATGCTTTGATGGATGAAATGGTACTGAGAGCCGGGTTTGCTCCAGTGGACTCCCCAGGCAGCGCATTCCACATTCACATCAAAGACAGGCCAGGACAAAGGGCCCTCCATAGACGGCCGGTCCCGGACCGCAGTGTGAGTCTTTTCAACCATCCACTTCTTCCATATGAAAGACTACAGAAAAAGGTAGCCTTGAGGAGCCCCATGTAGAGATCTGATCATACGAGCCTTAGCACATACACTCTCATATCTACTTCCAATGCCTGTGTGACTGTTGCAGTCGGGGCAGATCTCTACAGGGATTATGGTGATTTTACCCCGGGAAGGAAGGGGGGAGGGAATGAGGAGGGGGCTGTTGTCATAGCCAGTCTCCTTGAAGCAATCTAGCAGCTTCTGTCTCCCGATTGGCTCTGGGATGGTATGCTAATGAGCAGTCGAGAGGGCCAAATGTTCTCGTTGAACCCCTCTTGTGTAGCGGTCCTCTGTTTCTTCTATTACTATGGCAACAGGTTGATTTTTGCAGTCTTAAGCGCACTGGTTTGTCAAGTGAAACGAAACCAAAGAAAGAGATACTAACAGAATTACATTTCATAAGAAAATGGTTTATTTTAAAATATAAACAGATTAATATTCAATAGTGGCTCTGGACTACACAACAGCAGAGTTTACTATTGAGGCGCCCCACTCAGTGACGGCACTAGACGTCACCATGACCGCTGACCTCAAACCCTAACCCTCCCAACCCCCGAAACTGATCATGTGATCACTCCAGGTCTGACAAAAGCCATCTGGTTAGCAAGGTCAGAGATCTCATATAATCAACCTGTTAGCTTTGTAAAACAGATCTCTCAAGAGTGAAGGCTGACTGTGATGGGAGCTTGACCTACAAAGTTTCGAGCTTGATTAAAACTTTTCTTGGCATCAAAACAAGTGGTCTGGTGACAGGCAAGAAGATTACAGAAGAATTGTTTTGGCCTATGCCTGATGGGCGGGCTTTGACGAAATCTTTCACAATGATCTATTGTGAGACGACCTCTCATCCGTGCATTCCAGACAGGAGGCCATTCCTAGGCATTAACGCTCCCATAAACATTGCATTTTTCTCACTGCTTCCAAAAGGCTCAAAGATTTCGAAACTTGTAGAGATTTGCTCTTATTTTAAGAGAGAAAACCATTTTAAAACCAGCTTTTGTTTTTCAAGGAGACAAGAACATTGTTTAGCGCAATGTCCAACAAGATCTCTATCTGGCTTTGTTCCATCTAATGGAAACCATGTTCAGTGTAATATTGAACACAAGGGGACACCGCTAGAGTTTGGAGTCAGCTATTTATCTGGCTGTGGAGTGTCTGCACAAAGGCCTTCTTCAGAACGCATCTCAATCAGACCGCTAATACAGGGCCAGGAGAGGCCAACCGTGAGGTGCTTGTAATGACAGGCACATTCCTGAGCTGCATGTCATACCAGCCAAAGAACCAATAGCCGTCTAGTCCCCTGCTGGGTTCACAGCTGCGCCTCTTTCATTTGGGTGTACAGTACTAAGATGTATCAGCATAAAGCAGTCATTAAACTTACACATACTATGCGTTAAGGCTAAACAAGACATTCATAGCTTGCTTACTCAGGTTTCCTGCATGTTGATGTGATTAAAGATGCCCTTGGTCTAACCTCAGTTAACAGTGTAAGCAAGAAAAGTGCACCGTAATCAGACTTAGGGGGTGACCAAAGGACTCTAAATTCATTGCTCCATGCCAAAATTTCTTGGAAACAGTAAGCACAGGAGACTGAACCCTTCTGTGCAAACTTTTACATTCCAGGAGACTTAATACGACCTGTAGATCAACATCTGATCACAGACCTAGACTGAGAACAGGGATTAGCCTGCAGTGATCTGATATAATACTGAGATTAAATAAACAGCTTGAATTACAGAAAATACACAGTTCAACCTCATTTTCAAAGGATGAATAAGAACTTTACACATCACAAACTCTCTTTTTTCTTCTTTTTTTTTTGTCTCTTAAGCCCCATTCGGACAATAATTGTTTCTCATTTGGATGTCAGTAAAAATAAAGTTACATGTCATTTCGGTGATAAAACTCATGGATTGGAATAGGTTTTTATTTACAGTGTATTGACATAATAAGCGAGTTCTGCTCACATTTCCAGTCAGATGATTGTCTGCTGTAAATAAAACTAATTATTTTCCAATGTATTCTTATTATTGTGTAAAACGTACTAAAAATTACTTCTTAAAATTACTACTTATTCCAAGCATATTTTATCATATATAATCTTATTTATTTTTTGATTATTTAAATCTCCTGTTTAAAAATAGGAATATAGATGCGCTATAGTTGTATATGCAATATAGTCATCTACATGACTGTATATAATACGTACTTTAAAATTATATTGCATACCTGCTGCTGCCATGATAAAGACCCAATTTGAATGTTTATGTGCTTTTCTTCTCTTTCTGCTCCCACTCACTGTGCTGAAGCAGTTGTGAAATATTGTTCTTGTAAATATGCAATACTTCAGAAATTAATATGTACAACAGTAAAGTACAACAGCTATTGTATAGTGTTTGGTAGTGGTCAAAAAAGATTTAAATACTGAATTTTGAATCAATTTCTTCTTGTAAACTCAAAGGTGTGGATTCGGTCGGCAATTCATTTACCACACAATCTTGGTGTTTGTCAAAAAAACATTAGGTAATTTGGACGGGGAATTTTAAGCAGGTGGTGAGAGTACCGTACAGTGATCAGCAGTGGTCAAAAAGGATTTAAACACTGAATTTTGAACCAATTTCTTTGTGTAAACTCAGAGATGTGGATTCGGATGGCAATTTAATTATCACATGACCTTGGTGTTCATCAAAAAATGTAGGTAATTTGGCCAGGGATTTTTACGCGGGTGGTGAGAGATAAACACAGACATTCTGGATTTGGACGGCAATAAAATCACAGACTACCCCCTGTAAATGGTAAAAATAACTTACATACCCATGAGAAATTACTTTAGTTTAATGTTTTTTCTTTTTACTCTTACTTTTGATCTCTTATTAATTACTTTTTTGTAATTACTACCTATCGTAATTTGGTTTTATAGTAACATGTAGAGTTTGTATGTTCCAATTCCTTTTTAATAATAAAGTCCTCCTCTTAAGCATAAAAAACTTCATTGACTTCATTAAAGACCTGATTATCATAAAGAGAGTTTCACTTTGGGAAGTCATACGAGAGCTACCTGATTTTTACTGTTGGTACATGTGAAGACTTTACATTACATTTTTGCAATCTATTTTATAAATAAATTAGAAAGAAAGAAAAGAAAGAAAGAAAGAAAGAAAGAAAGAAAGAAAGAAAGAAAGAAAGAAAGAAAGAAAGAAAGTAAGAAAAGAAAGTAAGAAAAGAAAGAAAGAAAGACAGACAGACAGACAGACAGACAGACAGACAGATAGATAGATATACACACACACACTACCAGTCAAAAGTTTTTGAACAGTAAGATTTTTCTTTTTTTTTTTTTTAAGAAGTCTCTTTTCCTCACCAAGCCTGCATTATTTGATCCAAAGTACAGCATTTTGAAATATTTTTACTATTTAAACTATTTCTACTTGAACATATTTTAAAATGAAATTTATTCCTGTGATCAAAGCTAAATTTTCGGCATCATTACTCCAGTCTTCAATGTCACATGATCCTTCAGAAATCATTCTAATATGCTGCTTTGCTGTTCAAGAAACATTTATTATTATTATTTAAGATCCAACAATCAGCATTTATCTGAAATAGACTTTTAAAAAGAAAAAAATAAGGATCATGTGAATGGAGCAATAATGCTAAAAATTCAGCTTTGAAATCACAAGAAATAATTACATTTTAAAATATATTCAAATAGAAAACAGTTGTTTTAAATAGTAAAAATGTTTCAAAATTGTACTGTTTTTGCTGTACTTTAGAACAAATAAATGCAGGCTTGGTGAGCAGAAAAGAACACTAAAAATACTTACCGTTCAAAAACTTTTGACTGGTCTATATATCATTTTCATTAGAACTACTATATACTTATAATCACTTTAATCACCAGACTTAAAAATGTCTGAAAAAGTAGTATCAATGTCAGCTTTGATTTCATTATGTAATCATAATTACTTATGAATGATCAAATAATTATGAAATAAAAACACTTATGAGATCATGGATTTATGGAATGGATCAACCAACCCAGAAATGTTTGTGAAAAAAATACTGAATAAGTGAATCATAATAAGCAATTTTACAATGAGACATATTTGGAGTAGACAGCTGTAGCTACTTTGTGTCAAGATAAGGACCAAAACTACAAAACTAATACAAATAGTGTTAAAACCATTTCCAGTTTCTGCTACCGGCTGCACCATTTTCAGGCAGACAAATCCCTCAGCACCACCTTTCACATGTACCTTTCACTTTCACAGGCTGCTGATGTAACAGGTGTCATAGCAACAAAAATAAAGCAACACAGCTTCAGAGGGATCTCATCACCATAGCACTGTAGAAGCTTGTCCCAATGATTGTTTGATGCAGCTTCCTGTAAAGCCAAGCCACCTGCTGTTAAAACACAACCTGATATCTACAAAAGACTTTTTATTATTATTTTAAATAAAAGCAGTAAAAATAATCAGTCAGGTTTCTCAAGTATTTGTTTCGCTTTTGACTGAAGTGCAATAAAATATTGTACTTGTAAGTCATGAAATCTAGACTGGAAAAGCATGGCAGAATTTCAAAATCTTTACATACCTCAATAACACCTGTACAAAAAGTCTGAGCGCACTAAAGCATCTGGTTTAATCCAGTCATGATGTGGTTAAAGTCCAGATCCCATCACTGTGGTTATCCGTGTTTGATTATATTTCCTCCTAAAGTACTTATGAAAACAGCAGCTCTTCCTCTAATGCTAATGAAATGCACCTAACTCACGGGTGTCAACTCACCTTGCCAATGGACCGTTCCACAAGTCATTTTAGAAAAGGGTGGATCGTGGATTAGCACCACATGAAATTGCTAATTAAAAACCACTCTGGCATTTAGGTGGCGCTAATTTAAAAGTTACAGTGTGAAATTAAAAAAAAAACAAGAAAGTCACTTTACTGGATCACTGAGCACCTCTATAAATCATATGCAGATGACTTGAATCCACCCCTGCTGTGGTGATCAAGTTCAAGTCATCCTGTCTCGGTTAATGCCATAGGAGAGATTTACCAGTTATAATTGGATTCTGAAGCCTAGAGTGACACAGCACTTGTCACTATAGCCACACACCTATTTCACACTATTGGGCAGAAGCATATGCACAATCCAAATATTAATCTTGGCATGACAACTGTTTTAGAAGGGTCTATTAACTAATGCATCACTTTAACATTTAAACTACATCCTGTTGCTGAAATATTTAGTTCTTTATGATGCAGCTGAATATGCAAGTAAATACTAAAAGAGGGAGAAAAAGGTTAATGTCCTATTTTAAGCCGATTTTGGAACAATGCTGCAACCAAAGTCTGCATTTAAGTCAATGGAAGAAAGAAACCATTCCAGCTGCATCCTGGGAAACTCATTAATTAATACTGACAGTTGGTCTATTGCAAGAGGGATGTGGATTCTTATCTTCCTTTAACAGAAAGCTCACAGGAAGTGTGACAGAAATGTCAATACCCAAGCCCAAAAATTCAAGGAATGAACAGAGCAATTTTCTCAGCTTCAGTCAGCTCAGAATTATTCCATCTACAATGCCAGAGTCCAACATTAACGGCCAAATGTATGAAATAGATTTTTTGTAACATATGTAAAAGAAACTCATTATATATACACACTACCGTTTAAAAGTTAGTAGGGTCAGTATGATTTTTAAATGTTTTTATCTTATGCTCACCAATGTTGCATTTATATGAAAGCCTGTTTCTACCACTGAATAAAAAATAAAAAAGGTTATCTATTTTTATCTCACAATTCTGACTTTTTTTTCTCAGAATTGTGATATAAACTCACAATTATGATTATTTCCTCAGAATTGCGAGTTTATATCTTTCAATTCTGACTTTTTTTTCTCCGAATTTCAAGTTTATATCTCACAATTCTGACTTTTTTTTCTCAGAATTTCAAGTTTATAACTCCCAAATGTGCTTTTTTTCTCAGAATTACAAGTTTATATCTCACAATTGTGACTTTCTCAGAATTTCGAGTTTATATCTCACAATTCTGACTTTTTTTTCTCAGAATTTCAAGGTTATATCCCCCAAATGTGCCTTTTTTCCCAGAATTACAAGTTTATATCTCACAATTGTGACTTTCTCAGAATATCGAGTTTATATCTCACAATTATGAATTTATAACACGCAATTGCAATTTTAAGAACTTATCAGTCTTTTTTCCCCCTAAAAACTGAACTTTATAACTCGCAATTGCGAGTTTATATCTCACAACTGTGACTTTCTCAGAATATCGAGTTTATATCTCACAATTGTGACTTTTGTTTCTCAGAATTTCAAGGTTATATCTCCCAAATGTGCCTTTTTCCACAGAATTGCGAGTTTATATCTCACAACTGTGATTTTTATTCTCAGAATTTCAAGTTTATATCTCGCAAATGTACCTTTTTTCTCTTAATTTCAAATTTATATCTCGCAATTCTGACTTTATAACACGCAATTGCAATTTTGAGAACTTATCAGTCTTTGTCCCCCCTAAAAACTGGACTTTATAACTCGCAATTGCAAGTTTATATCTCACAAATCTGAAAAAAAAAAAAAACTCGCATTTGCGAAAAAAAAAGTCAGGTCCCACTTTACATGAGGTGGCCTTAACTACTAAGTACTTACATTTAAATTAATCATTTGGTACTTATTGTGTACATACATGTTTTTACATTGTACTTGTATTTTTTTTAAACTATATGTAATTACATTTGTAATTAATTTCTGTAATTACCACTGCCTTACACCCTAACCCACCCTTAAACCTACCCATACCACCGAACCTGTCCCTAACCTTACCCATATCCCACCTTAAAAGAAGCAAAAGTGTTTTGCAATGCAATATGACCAACATTAAGTACATTGTACTTAATTTTTTAAAGTAATTACATAATAGTTAAGGCCATCTAATATAAAGTGTGACCAAAAGTCAAAATTGCAGAAGTTTATAACATGAAATTCTGACTTTATAACTTGCAATTGCGAGTTTATATCACACATTTCTGAGGGAAAAGTAAGAATTGTAAGCTTATGTCATGCAATTCTTTATACTTTAATAACGCAATTACTTCATACTTTAAAACTGTGAGTTTATAACACAATTCTGAAAAAAAAGTCAGAATTGTGAAATAAAAGGTAAGTATTTATTTAAAGGGATTTGTTCCTTAAAAGCTAATCTTTGATTTATCTTTGAATCTCTGAATTAATTCGAGCTCCCTTTGTCAGTGATGTCAGTGAATCAGTGATTGTGTTATGGCTCTCCACCACTAGGTGGCAGTAGTGGTTCTATGTAAGAAGCTGACTACAGAAGAAGGACTGGCATATGGATGATCTGTTTATAACAAAAGGTCTCTTGGGTCAGTAATGTCAATGGGGCATTCAAACACATCACAGTTGGAAAAAAAAAGTTTTTGTCAATGAACTATGATGAATTAAAACTTGTTCTCCTGAGATCTTTTTCCAATCAAGGTTTCTGAGAATAGTAAATGAACAATCAACAAAACTTTACAGAGTGCAGAAGATCAATTATGAGAACAATTGAATCTGAATCACAGAGATACACATTCTCTTTGATCGTTTCACTGGGGAATTCAAGGTCGTTTCAAGACGAGCCAGTTAGCAGATGTTCCTAAAACAATAACAGCTTACAAAGTGACTTCTCTGAATCAGTCACAACTGAGTAAATCTCAACATCACTCCAGACACGCCTCTGTCACATGACTGCCTCTTCTCGTCTGTATGTCACTGTTTCAAGGACTGTATGCAAAGTCACTGTTTGTACCTAAATCCAACAACCACAATATTCATGTGGAGCATGTGCAAAAAATCTGCACTGCGGATTTCAGACTTGTTCACTTGCGGCAACAATGTTAGAGAATCCCTTATTTTTTCTTTGAGCAAAACAATCAGTGTTTACTTCTCTAACCTTTCTCAACCTTTTCTGTGAAATATAGGAACATTTATGAAATCGTGTTTGTATAAAAGCGTGTATTCAACTGATCTAAACTAAAAATCATCCAGACTACTAAAATAGTCAGTTTAATCAGATGCTTTCTGTAGCACATCTGTTTTATTAGTTTGTAGGGCTCTTCTAACAGACAATCCATCTCTGATGCTCTTTTCTAATAATTTATAGTTAAACATGTTCTTTTGCCCCTTTGAATCTCTTCTTCTTATTCACCAATTCCAGATGTGGCATTTTCTTTGAAACGCAGCACAAAAGCCTAGCATCCCAGATGCAACTTCTGCTTGGCAAGTACTTTTAAATGAAGCTGCCAGCTGAGAACCTGTGAGGTATCTGTTTCTCAAACTAGAGACTCTAATGTATTTCTTCTCTTGTTACTACGTACCTGAACCAACCGCATCCATCTCTGTCTGGGTTAAATCCAGTTTGCGGCTTTCATTTAAAACATTAGCACATACACTCATAGAATAGCTACATTTCTTGAAAACCAATGTTTAAAACCAAAATCTAACTTGGGAGAACCCAAATAATTTAGAAACTAGGTTTTTGTTGACCCAGAGTATTAAGTTTTTTATTGCCTAATATAACGTAAAGGATGTCTCTTACTGAAATATGTAGTAGAAAACCCATGAAAATTTATGTTATTCAGGTTTGTTATTCGCAAATGGAAGAAACACAAAATAACTGGGTCTGGGGCTCTATGTAAGATCTCACCTCGTGGAGTTTCAATGATCATGAGAACGGTGAGGAATCAGCCCAGAACTACGCAGGAGGATCTTGTCAATGATCTCAAGGCAGCTGGGACCATAGTCACCAAGAAAACAATTGGTACAACACTACGCCGTGAAATCCTGCTCAAGAAAGCACATGTACATGCCCGTATGAAGTTTGCCAATGAACTTCTGAATGATTCAGAGGAGAACTGGTTGAAAGTGTTGCGGTCAGATGAGACCAAAATCAAGCTCTTTGGCATCAACTCAACTTGCTGTGTTTGGAAGAGGAGGACTGCTGCCAATGACCCCCCAAGAACACCATCCCCACCATCAAACATGGAGGTGGAAACATTATGCTTTAGGGGTGTTTTTCTGCTAAGGGGACAGGACAAATGCACCGCATCAAAGGGACAATAGACGAGACCATTTACTGTCAAATCTTGGGTGAGAACATCCTTCGCTTAGCCAGGGCATTGAAAATGGGTCGTGGATGGGTATTCCAGCACGGCAATGACCCAAAACACATGGCCAAGGCAACAAAGGAGTGGCTCAAGAAGAAGCACATTAAGGTCCTGGAGTGGCCTAGCCAGTCTCCAGACCTTAATCCCATAGAAAATCTGTGGAGGGAGCTGAAGGTTTGAGTTGGCGAATGTCAGCCTCGTAACCTATGACTTGGAGAGGATCTGCAAAGAGAAGTGGGACAAAATCCGTCCTGAGATGTGCGCAAACCTGGTGGCCAACTACAAGAAACGTCTGACCTCTGATTTTCAACAAGGGTTTTGCCACCAAGTACTAAGTCATGTTTTGCGAAGGGGTGAAATACTTATTTTACTCATTAAAATGCAAATCAATTTATAACTTTTTTGAAATGCGTTTTTCTGGATTTTTGTTGCTATTCTGTCTCTCACTGTTCAAATAAACCTACCATTAAAATTATAGACAGCGAGTCTAAACAACCCCCGATATTGAGTGAAATCTGAGCTGAGAAACTCCTTCAATGGCTTCAGCATCATGACAAACGTTGGCATGTTTACATCCTGCCAGGATGGCATCTAGCATTTCTTGTCTCTGCCGCTTGTAAGCTCTTTCAGTAGCTGTGGTCTACTAAAAGCCTCAAAGGCATCAGGGCTGAAGTGGAGAGAACACAGACGTGGCTCTTTAGGAAGTTTTATTCGTCCACAGGTATCTTCACAATTTTTCTCCTCTTCTTATCACTAGGAAAACAGTGAAGACTTGCATCGCTTTTCTTATTGCCCTTCGACTGAAAATTACAACCAAAGGCCGCACAATGTGGCACTGTGTAAGTTTTTTAATTGCGAGTTGTGTTGCCGTAAAAATAGCAACAGGTAGCGCAAGTCGCTCACCGAGTGCAACCATTCACAGCATCTAAATAATATAAATCTTTCTTGGGCTTTCTACTATATATTTCAGTATATTATGTAACAGTACTATAGAATCATACAGCTCATATTGTGGCACCAGACAAGACAGTCTGTAAAAGTGTGGATAAGTTATCTAATCCACAAGCAGCAGACTCCAAATCCCATTTTAATCACACTGACCATAATCCCAATATCTCTGTAGATTACCTACTCAGTGGGGCATCTGGGCACACTGGCATTCATAGAAACACTCAACTGTGCATCATACATGAGTGACTGACAATATTTAGTGTCATAGGATGAATTTCACTCATCTAAGAGTTTAGTAATCCTGTCTTTTTAGGTTAGGTTATCTAATTATTGACTGTGTGACATATATCACTTTCATTACTATGGTGAACTACAATCATTGTAGAAACAATTGGAATGTGCAAAAACCACTTAATTTATTTTACCAGTATTACTCAATTTTTTTATTGCGCAAGTGGTTACATTAACACAAAAAGTATGACTAATTAAACTTGAACTCAGTAATTTGGTGTGTCAAGGAGTATCATGGAAAACCATTTTTTTTTCAGTTAACAAAACCTTTGTTGAAATTTAGAGTTAGCTATGATTAATGTATTAAGCAAGTAGAAGTTTACATTAATAAATATAATATTAAATTATACTGTACGAGTCATCCATATTAAACATTTTAGTACTGTTCATTACATTGTATGAAATATTTTAGTAAAGAAACTCTTCATTTCTTAACATGGGTATAAAACACATGACATTGAACTATGTATCCAGGCATACAGATGGCCTTGTTCCACCATTATTTGTCCAGTGCCTTGTTCATGCCAAACTAAACAACCTGCCTCTAGCTAATACCATGACCTCATAGTTTCAAATGAAGTCAGAATATGCAAAACAGGCACCACCCACATATGCAACAGCTTCCTATTTCCTCATTTCACAGTCAAACACTTATTTTGCTTAGGCTTTATTCAAACATGCAATCTCTCTCTAAACGTACACTGTTAAAAGCCACACATCAACCTCTGCTCTATCATAATAATACAGATGGAGTCATTTTTTTCTGGGGTCAGGGTCGTTTTGGTCACATCCTAGTGATCTGCCTCTGGCTGACATGACATCTGACAAATTTGTCTTGCAATTATAGAGAATTATGACAATGACACCCGCCTCGACAGGTTTTTAAAGCAACACGAGGGCGAGGGCAGAGTGATGTAATAGCATGTTCTTTGTTATCTGTAAATATGTGTGTTACACAGTGGGGTTCAAAGCCTAAGACCACTTGGCAAATCTGGGATTCAAATATGATTTATTTTATATATTTTTGAAGTTTTAAACTTTTTAATCAAACTGTTATGCTGACAACTCAAAAGAGTATTTTCATTTAAAAAGTATTGTGGACCCCAGTAGTATATTTATTTCTGTGATGGCAAAATTGTCACATGATTCTCTCCACCTTACTTTTCCCGTAAGAACGGGCAAGGCCATTTGTCATTTAATGGATCTGGCTTCTGGTTAATTCACTTCCAGCTATTTTTAGCTGTACAAAACAGCTAATTTTTTTTGCTTGATATTGCAAACTGGTGTGTTACCATATGATTTTAAGCTGTGGTTCAAACTGTTTTACCGTTTACTACTCTTTATTCTTCTTCTTGTTATTTCCCTACACTAGCTGATGAACCGGAAGTCCCACACATTCATAGAGAACGACTTCTGCATAGAACAATAAGGTGGCTATAATCATTCTAATATGCTGATTTGGTGTTAAAAAAGCATTTCTTATTATTACAGTTTGTTAGATTGTGCCAACAATTCCACAAATATTAGATTGAGTCTCCACATCAGGAATATTAGATCCAAGAAAATATGCATTTTGTCTGGTGCCCAAAATCCATCAACTATGGAAGCCCATTTCCGACACTAAATAAAAAAAATATGACAAAGGTTACTGCGACTTTTCATCCCACAATTCTGACTTTTTTTCCTCGAAATCATGCATCATACAAACTCGCAATTCTGAATTCCGAATTGCATGATATTACCTCGCAATTGCGAGTTACAAAGTCAGAATTGTGTGATATGAACCCGCAATTGTGACAAATAAAGTCAAAATTACGTGATAAAAATTCCCCATTGCTGAATTTTTTCTTGCAAATGCAAATTTGTAACTCACAATTCTAACTTCTTTCTCGCAATTGCGAGTTTCTATAAGTCAAAATTGCAAGTTTATAATAAAAATCAAAAAACTGTGATTTAAAATCGCAATTGCGAGTTATAAAGTCAGAATTGCGTGATAAAAATTCTCAATTGTTCTTGCATATGTCCAATTTTGAGGGGGAAAAGACTGACATTCCCAGAATTGCCAGTTTATAACTCACAATTCTGACTCGCAATTGTGTTCAGAGAAAGTTCTGAGAAACAAAGTTGCAATTCTGAGGGGAAAAAAGTCACAATTGTGAGATATAAACTCATAAATCTGAGGTAGAAAAATTTCGCTATTTTGACTTTATTTCTCAGAATTTCTAGTTTATTTCTCAGCAAGTTTATGTTTTGCAATTCTAACTCATTATTAGGAGTTCATAAGTACACAATTCTAAAATAACAATAATAATAATACGATTTGCGAGTTTATATCTCGCAATTCTGAGAAAAAATTCAGAATTGCGAGTTTCTAACTTTCAAACTTCTTTCTCGCAAATGCAAGTTTCTATAAAAAAAATTCAAAATTGTAAGGTAATAATTAAAGTCAGAATTCTGTGATATAAAATCGCAATTGCAAGTTATGAAGTCAAAATTGCATGAAATAAACTCACAACTGCGAAAAATAAAATCAGAACTGTAAGATAAAATTTGCTGAATTTTTCTTGCAAATGTGAGGTTGTTTTTCACAATTCTGAATTTTTTCTAAAAAAAATTTCTCAGAATTGTGAGATATAAGTCCAAGAAGACCAATATGTTCTCAGAATTGAAAAAAGTCTGATTTGCAAGTTTATATCTCATAATTCTAAGAAAAAAAGTCAGAATTGCGTGTTTGTATAATGCCGTTCTGAGAAAAAAGTCAGAATTGTGAGATAAAAAGTTGCCATTACCTTTATTAAGTTTTTATTAATTTTTTATTCATGTTTTTTTTTGTTACCCAAAAAGCCTTAACACCAAGCCTTAACTGGTACCAAAAATCAACTGCATTTCGCCTAGTACCCAAAACTCCTCAAAAATGTTTGTGGAAACCAGTATTACTTCTTTCAGTATCTTTGATAAATACATAGTTCAAAATAACTATATACATTTGGTTCTTGGAACCTATACTTTTGAACAGTACAAGAGCTTAAAAGATCAGGGTATCCATAATGACATTCAAAGTCATTCAAAGCCATTTTGAATAAGATTCACACCTCTTGTTTAAAACATGAGTCTGCAGGCTGCCCACGCACGCCCCACCTTCCACTATGGTCCAGCAATGATTTGTTATCTGCTCTCTGTTTGCTAATTCTGACTCACTACCCAATTGAAATTATCCACTACAGGCACAGGACAATACAAGAAAGTTTATGCGCAGTTACAAATAATAATCTATATCTGTCCACTTGAGTGTTAAGGTTCTCTTGATTTAAAAATCCAAACGTCATATTACGAAACATTCCTGAATTCTTTTGTGATTACTCTGAATGCATTAATCCAACTGAATAGGCTGTGAGTAGTTACGTGTCTGTTCAGCAATGTTAACCACTTATCCCTGATTGCCTAATCGGACCACATTCGTATCACTGTTGGAGATACGAAACCGTGACTCAATCCTTGGTTTTGATGTCACCATACTCAACCCCCATTTAATTTTGCAATCTACAATAAACATTACTCCAGTAAAAAATAAAGCTCATTGCAAAGCCAAATGTCATTGCTGAGTTTAAAAGTGAGTTTAAATCTCCATGCTTTCAATTCATAACACTGGCAAATTTCCATGCATTAAAAGTCAACTGCAGTGAATCAGCAATAAATATTCAAGTCACCTTAATGCAGAATTAGAGTCACCTTCTATCACATGGCAAACCTGCAGTAATGGTTCTGTATATAGATAGATAAACAATAGATAAACAAAGGCAGTTTTTCTCCCTGGATGACATTGTTTGTTTAGCAGTTATGCTCTAATGCAACCAAACGCACTTAGTGTTCCCCAGATAGGCCAAGCTGAGACAAAGAGGACAGTGTTTGGCACACAAAGAAGTGGACTGACCAGCCTGCTCCTCTTCAACTGCAATGAGCCAATGCAATGGTTATTTAAAGGGAAAAAAAATGCTATGCTTTTTCCAATAAGCATTTTTCTACATAGACAAGATCTGAAATTGTTTAACATGCATTTCTGTCATTTCTCGCCAAGAGATCACATTGTTGTAAGTGTTGCTGTGAGCATATGCATACACTGCTTTCAAGGTGAGAAAATCTCACATTCGTGTTTGAGGTTAAAAAAAGAGCAGAAGTCGTGAGAAAAGCTGATAACAATCAGACCACGTGAATCAGGACCAAATCACTTCATTTGCATCACAGAGTCGACACACGCTCTCTTCCACTGACTGAGAACATCACTTCCAGCCCGCATGCAAATCTACTGCATCACACAGAAACTTCACAGAGGGTTGTTAGTGAAAACATAGTGGCTGCTCACTTTAATGTTAGCTTTTGACTACCTTAGTAGAAACCGGAATGGCAACTCGGTACAGAAGATGCACTATTTGATGTTTCAATTCGAAAAATTATAATATAAGCCTAAGCCATGTTACTTTCACTTTCCACAGATTGTACTTAGTATGTGTTCTCAATACTGTATTTAGAAAATTAGCATCTTAAAGAATTGGTTAACTTCGAGAATAAATTTGTTCTTATAAGTCACTCACTCCCATGTCACCCAAATGTTCATGTCTTTCTTTCTTCAGTCAAGGTTTTTGAGGAAAACATTCCAGGATTTTTGTCCATAAAGTGGACATCAATGGTGGCTAACGGGATGAAGATCCAAAATGCAGTTCTAATGCAGCTTTAAAGGGCTCTACATAATCCCAGCCGAGGTATACGGGTCTTGTGAATAGGCTTGGGTATCGTTTGAATTTTATCGATTTCGATTCCGATTCCACTTATCGATTCCGATTCTTTTCGATTCCCAGTTTCGATTCCAATTTAGTAAAAAAACAACAACAAACACAAAAGTCAAACATTAATATATCACACGTTTATTTTCAGTGCTAGCTTGCAACATATTATTTTATTACAGGGGTTCTCAACCTTTTTTATATCAGGGCCCCCTTCTTCTCGGGTCAATTTTGCAAGGCCCCCCTGTGCCTGACATTTCCTCTAAAGGTGTTTATTTTTTAACCTTTTTTATTAACCTAAACATTTGTTTTGCCTTTTTATTTTTCTCCTGCATGTTATAAAAAATTCAAACAAACTTTAAATTAAAGCTATACTTTTGAATAAGAAAACCCTCTGCTCTAACTTTTTAACATGAATATACATATACAGATTTAAAGCACCTCAATTATTTAATTCAGATATTCTTCACAACTTCAGAGTACTCTTTCTTAAGTGACTGAATATCTACTGTTTGTATTTATTATAAAATAAACATATAAATGAAAAATACAGTAAATATGTAAATCTGTTTATGCTGGTGCTCATATGTGCATAAACACCACTGACCCTTACAAGATCCACCTCTATGGGTGAGCATTCATTATAAAGCACTCAAAGGACGTTCATTTTGAAAACTATGCAAATATTTTGAAATTTCACACAAAAATACTATGGATCAGAGTCCCGAAAGCATGAGTAGTTTGTGAATCAACAGCGGACTTATGCGTGCCTTATGTACGACTCCGATATACAAGAATGAATACATTAGGCATGCGCGAGTTCCTTACTATTACTCTGGTCATATTTGCCTTTACATTAGCGGGAGTGTTTGTTTAATGCAGCCAAGAGATGAAGTAGAGACCTGTCTTCCCGCGGGGGTATAAGTTACTTTTATGTGGGCTTTTGCGGGACAAAAATAACATATAATCCTTCTGGAGCGGGCGGGCGCAGGACTAAAATCCGTCCTTTCAGATGAAGTTTGCGTGCAGCAGTAGATTTGTCTTCGGTTTTTACAAAGCGTAGCCACACTTTTAAACGCTTACCGCGATCCATCTTTTCGACTGATGTTTACATTACCACATAAGGTCCTGGCAGATCACTAGATGAAAAAATGCACCCAGGAATCGAAATTTTAATTTTATAACAAGTATCCGATTCTTTATCTTAAGTATCCGATTCCAGAATTGGAATCGATTTTTGATTCCCAACCCTACTAGTGAAACAATGTATATATTTTTTACCCACAAATGCTTGTGCCTTGTTGGAAATTGTTAGTTCTTCGTTTGTGTACTCCAGTTCAAAAGTTAGGGTAGGGCGAAAAACTCCATCAAAGTTTCTCCTCCAATTTCAAAATCGTCTGACATTGTTGTTGTACCTTTTTTTTTTTTTTTTTTGTAAAGGGCGTTTGGCTTTCTCTGCATGTTCGCTTTGTAAACACTGGGTCGGTACTTCCGCCTACGTCACACGTGACCTTTCCAATGTGATTGTGTAATGAAGTCAAGCTACTGTAAGACAAGCATTTGTAGCTATAAAGCAAATATATTTTTATTTGTTATTTTTTAAAGAAAATAACAGATTGCTAGATAAGACCCTTACTCCTCAGGTGGGATTGTGTAGAGCCCTTTGAAGCCGTATTGAAACTGGGACCTTCAACCCAGCTCCTTACTGAAGTCAAAAGAAAATCCTAGAATGTTTTCTTCAAAAACTTTAATTTCTTTTCAACTAAAAAAAGAAAGACATGAACATCTTGGATAACATGCGGGTGAGTAAATTATTAGGAAATATTTATTCTGGAAGTGAACTAATCCTTTAATTTTTTATGAGAACATGCAAATTCAATGCCAAACAGATCCACCAAATGTCCACCAACAAAACAAAATAATTTGAAAAAAAAAGAAAAAAAAAGTGTTCATTAGTTGGGAACCAATGTCTAAGACCATATTGAAATGAAAACTGTTCATTACCTAAGAATGAAGCTTTTGTAACTTTGATACAAGTAAAATCGATACATTTACTTTGCATACCTTAAAATGAAGAGTACATATTTAAGGGAGTGTTCACACTTGTCATGTTTGTTTAAATTACAACAAACTCTGGTGCGATTTATCTGTTAGTATAGTTTGTTTGAGTAAGTGTGAACGCTGCCATGCAAACATTATTCACAGATGTACTCAACCCCTCGTCATCCAAGATGTTCATGTCTTTCTTTCTTCAGTAGTAAAGAAATTATGTTTTTTGAGGAAAACATTTCAGGATTTCTCCCCATATAATGGACTTCTATGGTGTCCCCGAGATTGAACTTCCAAAATGCAGTTTAAATGCAGCTTCAAAGGGCTCTAAATGATCCCAGTCGAGGAAGAAGCGTCTTATCTAGAGAAACGATCGGTTATTTTCTAAAAACATTTACAATTTATATACTTTTTAATCTCTACACAGAGTACACACAGAGCTAGACAAGACGAGCATTTGAGGTTAAAAGGTATATAAATTGTATTATTTATTTTTTTAGAAAAGTTTTGCTAGAGAAGACCCTTCTTTCCTCGGCTGTGATCTTTTAAAGCCATTTGAAGCTGCATTTTGGAAGTCCAAACTCGGGGGCACCATAGAAGTCCATTATATGGAGAGAAATCTTGAAATGTATTCCTCAAAAAACAATTTCCTTATGAATGAAGAAATAAAGACATGAACATCTTGGATGACAAGGGGGTGAGTACATTATCTGTAAATTTTTGTTTTGTTCTGTGATTTCTGTCACGAAATATACGTCATCTAACCCGACCAATCAGGTTGTGAATGTATCACTCTGCCTTTAGGTTTGGTATCTTTAGGTTCGCAGTTAAAAATGCCAGTGTGAACGCTAAGCAAACCTGGACCAAATGTATTATTTTCCTTTTTGGTCTGGACCAAATGAACCAAACAAACTGAACTACAAATGTGAACACACTCTAAGATTCTAGGTCAATTATCACATAATTTATTACAAATTTCAAAATAATAACATTAATCTATCATCTATATATCTATCTGTCTTTATAGATATAGATATATATTTATTTAAATTTAATTAATACTTCCAGGTTCCAGCATACACTTTCAGTATATGTGACCCTGGACCACAAAACCAGTCATAAGGTTAAATTTGACAAAACTGAGATTTATACATCATATGAAAGCTCAATAAATAAGCTTTCTATTGATGTATGGTTTGTTAGGATAGGACAATATTTGGCCAAGATACATCTATTTGAAATCAGAAATCTGAGGGTGCAAAAAAATCCGAAAAATGAGAAAATCACCTTTAAAGTTGTCCAAATTAGGTTCTTAACAATGCATATTACAAATCAAAAAGTACATTTTGATATGTTTACAGTAGGAATTTTATTAAAAAATCTTCATGGAACGTGATCTTTACTTAATTTCCTAATGATTTTTGGCATAAAAGAAAAATCAAAAATTTTGACCCATGCAATTTATTTTTGGCTATTGCTACAAACATACCCCAGCGACTTAAGACTGGTTTTGTGGTCCAGGGTCACATATAGCTGAAATGAAAAACAAAATTGAAACTGAGTTAGTTTTATTTTAGCTTTCTATTCCTCAACCTCACAGTGTTTTGCTTGCAAGTGGTAGAAAGTGATCTGGAAGAACTGGACCGTCAAGCATTCAACGGCTCCCTCAGCGTCAGATGAACAAGTGATGCAAACTACACCAATCCCCAACGGCTACACTCACTCACTACCCACCTGTGACGTACATTTATTCATCGGCGTTTCTACCTAACAGGGCTATTCAATATTGATGGGAACACAACTATTCCTACTCAAAATATTCAAAGCATCTTTTAACATATGAAACAAAAACAACAGTAAACAACCACAGATATCTTATCACTGAGTTGACGAAATGTCAAAGACCCTGTTTACACCAGGTATTAACATCTGCTTTTGACAATCTCATCACAAGTGGGCAGCATTGAATGCCAGTGTAAGCAGTCTAAAATGCTTTGCTTGATCCTTTCTTTTTGCTCAAAATGTCCCATCTGCAGTGAGATGCAAATTTGGAAGTATATTTGGAAGCAACAGTCTGTCGACTTTCTGTGCTTGCTCATCAACGTGCAATAACACACTGACGTAATGCATGATGACGTCATGAAATCAGGGACACTCTCCTCAATATCCAAAAGTGATGCATTTTAGGTGAAGGTAGCGTGATCAGATTCCACAAGTTTTAATCTCAGGTGTAATATGGGTCTAAAAATAATACTGAGGTTGAGAACAAATTACCTTTTCACCACCAGGCTAAGAGTCTTGTGGGAACCCTTGATTAGGCAGATGGCTTCTTGTCTGTAGCCGCTGAGAGAAAAGTTGTTGACATTGATAAGTTCATCTCCAGCCTGCAGTCTTGCGGTCGCGGCCTTGCTGCCCTCTTCCACCTGTGACACAGACACAATACACTCAATCTCAATCTCAACCAAATCTCTGTGTTTCATGGCCATACATCACCTACAGATGAATAGACCTGTACCAATAGCTCTTGCTTTGTTGAGAGATTGAAATTGAACAAACTATGACAATATTTGGATAAGCATTCATCTTTTGTAAATGACCTAGTCACTGTCAGGTAATGCACTGCGATTATGCTTTGTTCAGATAGGAAGCAAAATATATTTGATTCTTGTCGATATCCAGTATAGCAGTATTCTTCACAATATCAAGAGCATAGCTACTATTTTAATAGTTAGAATGGTCAAGGATCAGAAATCTCCATGTAAAACTGATTGTGCAGACCAAACCATAATTTGTAGAGACTTGAAACTTGGAGGGATGGTAGTACTCACACTGTCTACAACGTTACCAAGGCTCACCCCAATCAGCCTGACAGGAGCGCTACAGTCGTCAAAAGTACTAAATTGCTCATAACTCCTAACCTGTCAGTCATAGGCTCAAGTGTCTCTTGTCGTTGGAATCCTTGATTCAATCGTGAGCCTGGTGAAATTAGCAGGTATTTTGGATTTTTTGAAAAACCTACTTTTGTGAACTAGTCTTAGGTTTTTCGCAATAATCAATAATTATCAAAAAAAAGTTGAACTTCTGACTTTCGACGTTCGAAAAGGACAAGGCCACTTTTATTAAAATGCATATAACTCCTGAACGGAATGAGATATTTTCATCAAACTCAGAACACCTATGTGAGAGCTCAATCTGAGGACACAGGGGAAAATTGTGGAGCTTGGCCACTTGGCGCTACAAGAGGGAAAAACCATAAACATGAAAATTGCTGTGCATGGTTGTTGTCCAAAGTGCCACAAGTATCAATAAGGACATTTGCGCATCTCAAAAAACATGAAGTTTATCTATTATTATATAAGGTTAACAAAGGCCGACCAGAATGAAACTCGGTGGGCCTGTTCGACTAATAGCCCTAAAGGTTTGAAAGGCCCCAAAGTCCCCAAAATTTGAAAGAAATTGG
Source organism: Garra rufa (assembly GCF_049309525.1). Lineage (NCBI taxonomy): Eukaryota > Metazoa > Chordata > Actinopteri > Cypriniformes > Cyprinidae > Garra > Garra rufa. The sequence goes on along the minus strand of NC_133372.1, from coordinate 26,381,574 downwards.
CCACTGGGGAACAATAATACATTTTTCACGAGCGTCAAAGATGTGTGGATGTGTGACATTCATATCATATGATAGAACTCTTAATTCTTGACAGCTTTGCCTCTAGAACCACTGCTGTCAATCCACTTTTGTGAACTAGTCCTAGGTATTTCGCTCAATCTGGAAAAAAACCCACTGTATTACAATTCTCTGGACTTTCTAGGTAAATAATTATCAAAAAATGTTGACATTTACCCTTTGAGAAGCTATAGTGGGATAATTTAAAAAAGGGGCCGGTCTAAATTTACCTAAAATCCTATGAAGCCTATAGAAAAACTCAAAACTTCACAAAACCTGGTGAGCACATACGATTTTAAACAAGCATGCATAGGTGATTCTAAACATGCATGCAAAGTTTTAAAAAGATCGGATCACAGCTGGTGCTATAACAGCCATAAACGTTAAAAACAACATAATATTTCTATGGTAAATTACATTTGCCAAAAATGCTTTTGTAAATAACTGATTTAGGTAGTTACAGACTTGCTAAATAATGTCTTTTTTTATATGTGCTGAAATGCCTTAAAACGCTTGAACCCCAGTAATCACTGCTTGCGGCTGTTTCCTTTTGTTTTGAAACAACACCAAGTCTTTCCTGAGAGGACATTTTAAACTAATTATTTTTATGTGGTTAGTTTTGAACTAAAACCCATGTAATAGGTAAATTGAAAGTTTTGAAATAACTATCAAATCAATCTTTGTGTTTTTCCCCCCAGACAGATGCAGTTGAATCCTTAACATTTTATTTGTAAATTTAACATTAATAAATGGTCTAAAGTGTTATGATTCCGATAACACTGCGGTAACACTGTGCATCCCTACTAAAAAACTATAATGCATCTACTTTGAGTAACCAATGAATGAAGCATCCTGTTTCAAGTAATATATGCAAAATACACAGTATATGAAGGAATATGCAAAACATAAAAATGCAACAATGCAAAAATACAACTATGTCACGGACAGACATGATCAGAACCAATTTTTGGTTCATTCTTTTTCTAAACAGAATGTGCGAAATTGACTGGAATATGGAATACTTTGGCAAAATTTTGCTGAATGTGTTTTTGTGCTGGCCTTTTGTGAACTTCCTGAAGCTTTCATATTACTCTAAAACATACTGGTTTATTTTTTGTAACCCAAATGCTGGGTTCAGCTTGTTAGGTGCAGAGTAGTTTTTCTGTTACTCAGCTGCTGGGTTATTTTTACTGTCAATACAAACGATGAACCCCTTCACTTCACTTTTTTTAAGAGTGATTGTTTACAATTTAATTCTTTCAAGACATCTGATTCATTCAAAAATGAAGCAAATGACTCTTTATGAATGGGTTATTGAATCATTCACTCAAATGATTTGTTCAAAATTGCTAATTCATTCAATAACGACACAGCTGTGTGTTGCAATGGCTCCCCTCCACTATTATCGTTGGCGTTCTAACTGCATTCTGCAGTCAATGCGTGGACTCTCAAGGTGTGTTTTGTTTGGTTTTTGCAACATGGGTGACATCACACACATCTTTAAAACAACATCGCACACCTCTCCTAGACATTACTTTGGTAAGAAGAGTACACATACTGGATATTGACTGTATGAAACAGATCTGATTTTATCATGTGCAAACGACAGCGTGGACATTCAGTCCTTCGGATTTGAAAAACAAGTGTGAGCAAAGTCTTAGAACATTTCGTCAACAACTGCACACAGTCCGATGCCAAATACATTATTTGTTGTGTTCTACCATTAAATGACCAAATGAGAAAGGCATGTTCACCTTTCTAAATCAGCACAGGGGGCAAGTCATAAGCTTTCCACATCAACACTTTACCTCCAGAGCCGAGCTAGAAGCGAGTTAATCATAAATATTCTGTCATAAAGTGCAGATTTCAGGGAACACATAGCCAAATAGGGGGGTTTGGTCTAAACTAAAGTAAATTCCTGACTTGATATGTAATGCTGCTCTATCTTCCAGTAAGCCGGTTATCTGCTATTTGAGCCTTTACCCCAAAGTTGATCACGACTGTTCATTATTTACTTTGCAGGTATGTCTATTACTCATCAAACATGATCCTCTCTGGGGAGATAATATTCATTATAATATGCTGCTTTTAGTAAAGTAACATTTTTAGAAGGTCAACTTGGACAACAAACCTTGAGTGATTATTCTGGCTTGCTTTATCACCAGCTGGGGCAGGATTTAAGCACCAATCGGCCCTATAATAAACCATCTTACTTGCGTATACGTGCTCGGTCAAGAATGCACAAATGTGGCTATTTTAGTTATTCCTTTGTTGCATGCGGTCTTCCCTGCATTTATTATTTTAACAGCACCAGGACTCTGTGACATCCGGACTCGAGAGCCCCCCCTCAGAGTTTATAAAAAAGGAAAACTTTAAGCATGCTGAAATAAGAAGCACTTAGAATAACCTCAAATGTTAATGTTAAACAGGCACGCCAGTGGGTGCCCCCCTCTGGCATTCCGCACCATACTGAGAGAATAAATGACTTAGGACAATGGAAATGTTCACTAGAAAGGTATCAGACCCACACAAGCATAGCAAACGCTGTCAGAGCATCGGGGATGAGGGTGGGGGTGTTGTTTAACGGGAATGTGAAGCAAAAGCAGAGGTGAGAGTGAAAAAAGACAGATATTTGTCTCTGTATCGTGCATATTATGCGTGACCTCAAAATGCATCCACAGAGTCTAAGCCAACATCAAATCCAAATGCTGTAGAGTTCATGACAAGACCATGACAATGAAAATACAGTCTTGGACTCTTGAGCACAGTTCAAGTGCTACAACACTGACTAGCAAATTTGTGTCATTTACACTACCTGTCAAAAGTTTTTGGACAGTAATATATTTTTATGTTTTTTTAAAGTCGTCTCTTCTACTCACCAAGGCTGTATTTATTTGATCCAAAGTACAGCAAATCTATTTAAAACAACTGGTTTCTATTTGAATATATTTTAAAATGTAATTGGTTTTTTAACATCGTAACTCCAGTCACACAATCCTTCAGAAATCATTCTAATATTCCGATTTGCTGCTCAAAAAAACATTTATTATTATTATTATGTTGAAAACAGCTGAGTAGAATTTTTTCAGGTTTATTTGATGACTAGAAAGTTCAGAAGAACAGAGTTTATCTGAAACAGAAATCTTCTGTAACATTATGAATGTCTTAATCATCACTTTTTATCAATTTAAAGGATCCTTTCTAAATAAAAGTATTAATTTCTATCAAAAAATTATACTTAACCCAAGATATTTGGGTGGTATAGTGTATAATGTTACAAATGCTTTTTATTTCAGATAAATGCTGATCTTTCTATTCATCAAAGAATCCAGAAAACATGTACTCAACTGTTTTAAATACTGATAATAATAATGATAATTAAAAAATGTTTCTTAAACAGCAAATCAGCATGTTAGAATGATTTCTGAAGGATCATGCAACAGTGAGGACTGAAGTAATGATGCTGAAAATGTAGCTTTGAAATCACAGGAATAAATTACATTTTAAAATATATTCAAATAAAAAACTTTGGATCAAATAAATGCAGGCTTGCTGAGCAGAAGAGACTTCTTTAAAAAAACATTAAAAACTTACTGCCCAAAAACTTTAGAATTAGTAGTGTACATGATATGTCAAGGTTTGGCTAAGAATATCATGGTACTACCATGGTACAAGTCCAATAAATTGGGGTATACATCGATTTGATTCACTGGTTGTGCATTCAAAATTCATTTTAGTTCACAGAATTAGCAATTTAATTCAGTTACCAATTCGATTCAATTTACTTGTTTTCGATTCAATTCAAATGCCATTTTATTTTGGCGAATTTAGAACAATTTTATTCTGTTTTATTAATGATTCTATTCTGTAATTTTACAAAACATTTATAGGATCCTTAAAATACTTCCCCTTCTTTCTTAGATAATAATTTTAACAAAAGAGACATCAGCATGAAATCAATGCAACTCCACGATCAACATTGTTGGGGCGAAAGTACAAATGCGTGATCTTTCCAGTGTTATTCAGTAACGCATTAAGTTGTAGATTTGCATCACAGAGCTAATGCAAGATGAGCATTTGTGGTTAAAAGTATATCAATTTGTATTTTTATTTTTTATTTTGAAAATGACCAATCGTTTAGCTAGACAAGACTCTTATTCCTTGGCTGGGCGCTTTGAAGGTGCAATGAAACTGCAATTTGGACCTTCAACCCACTGATGCCCATTGAAATCCACTATATGGAGAAAAATCCTGGAATGTTTTGGTAAAAAAAAATTCGGCTTTGTCTCAGATTTCTATGGTTTCTGCCTAGGTTTCTCTTCTATGGTTTCTATGGCTTCTGCCTCTTCGACTTTTTCCAACTTTGACTTCTTTGAATTTTTTTTCGGCTTCTGCCTCTTCGACATTTTCACCATTTCCTTCGACTTCTACTTGTTCTATGGCTTCTGCCTCTTTGACTTCTTTGAATTTTTTTTTGCCTTCTGCCTCTTTGACTTTGTCTCAGATTTCTAATTCTTTGACTTTTTCTGTGGTTTCTGCCTAGGTTTCTATGGCTTCTACCTCTTCGACTTTTTCCAACTTTGACTTCTTTGAATTTTTATTTTCGGCTTCTTCTTCGACTTTGTCTCAGATTTCTACTTCTTTGACTTTTTCTATGGTTTCTGCCTAGGTTTCTCTTCGATGGTTTCTATGGCTTCTGCCTCTTTGACTTTTTCCAACTTTGACTTCTTTGAAAAAAAAATTCGGCTTCTTCTTCTTCGACTTTGTCTCAGATTTCTTCTACTTTAACTTTTTCTATCATTTTTGACTTAAGAAAGAAAGAAATGAACGTTTGGATGACATGGGGGTGAGTAAATTATCAGGAAAGTTTTAGTCTGGAAGTGAACTAACCCTTTAAATTTATTGACGATGTGGATTAATTTTTTCCTACAAAAAAAATTATCATCCAACCAACCAAGTGCATCATAATCATAGTATCAATTAGGAGTACTATTTAAATACCATGGTAATGGCACCATGGCTCACTGTGTAATGGCACACTACATCTCCAACAACCAGGTGCTATTTCCAAGGAATTTTTCAAATGGTTGAAGTAAGTTCGATGACCTTGCAGTCTCAGCGTGGGGTCTGGAGCACGGGGTGGTGTGAGGGAAGGATGTGGCACAGAAGAATGTGGGAGTTCTGCTGAGTGGTGTCCTGTGCTCTACGCTGACAGAGCACTAAGCTTTACAGCTAGTTTACAGCCTATCCTGCTGCGCTCAACACGCACACACACAATAGTCAATTCTCACACACAATACTCAAAGTACAAATGTTCTTCCAAGAGACATCACTTCTCCACAATGGTGCCATTGTCAAATCTTGACAATGAGAGTACATATAATACACACCAGGAGCTACAACAGGACTCTGCCTGCACAGAACAATAATATGACTAGGGTTCTTTTTTTTTTTGTTTCAACTGAACTTGATCGTACAGTAAAGAATCTGAGTCGACTCCAGCAACAACACAAGTGTTGAATGGTACAGATTAAGGTTTTCTGAATGAACATTGTATCCCAGCACAAACAAAAGAGCATGAGCTCCTTGTGGCTTAGCATCAGGAATGCATCTAAATTCCTGCCCCTCCAGGCAACAAAATAAAGACTAAAGACAGGATTTCAACCCAAAAGAAAAATGTGCAATCACATTTCATACATCGAGAGTCCTAAAGAGTGTTACTGAGCATATTTCTGGGAAATGGACAACCCTTGTATATTTAAAATATCAAGAGATCCATGTATGAGCCATTCTAAGGAATTGGTGCAAACTGCTGTCCCAAAACACATTTAAAATGTATTTAAGATCAAATCTTACATGTTTACTTATTCAAAGCACTAAATTATCATTGTAGTCTTTAACAAATCTCAAAATGAATATCAATCTTTTGTACCGCACATTATATTGTTGCGATGTCTGATTAAACAGAACATAGTGTGATTTTTTTTTAATTCTCTGAAGAACTACACTACCCATAATTCCTGTTGAGAGATCCACCAATCAGAGAAGTTGCTATTACTGTGTAAACAGGAAATCAAAGCAAAATAACTCAGCAGTGACTTCAATACATTAAATGTTAAAGGGTTAGTTCACCCAAAAATGAATATTCTGTCATTAATTACTCACCGTCATGTCATTCAAAACCTATAAAATCTTAGTTCATCTTCGGAACACAAATTAAGGTACTTTTGATGAAACCTGAGAGCTTAATTGAGTAAGTAATGACAGAATTTTCATTTTTGGGTGAACTATGTCTTTAATAATCGCAATCCAGCCTCCCTACAACCTCAAACTATTTGTATATCCACATATGTTTGAATAAAGTGCAATAAACTATATTCTACTGTAGTAAATTGAAATATTTGGAATCAAATGCTCGGTTCAGGGCTTTAAGAATTTTTAAATGCGTACAAAAAAAATGTCAAAATACTTCCAAATTTAAAGCTGCTTATAAAATGTGGCAATAACTGTTGTACAATGTTCTCTTCAGACCACAAATGGTTGTTGTCTCCATATCTAAGGACAGCTCACACAAAGCGGTGTTTCTTTAAACAAACACCATTATTTTCACAGCAGCCTTCGGCGGTTTGGTGCAGTCTAAACAATAGATGCGTGTGCATGTGTGTATTTGCATTGAGCAAGCGCTCAGAAAGGATAAGAGCAAAGGTCTTGAAATACTTCAAAACATGCAGAGTGAGGTTAAACACTCTTTCCTGATACGTCTTACTCTGAACATGAACAGACACGTACTATACAGTTAAAAGTCGAGCTCTTCTGACACAAATACTAATGAAAGCTAGTCTAAATTTTACTGGTTGCCACCACTCCTCAAGTGAAGTAATTATCGTCAAAAAGACTGTCATTAAAAGACTTCTCCTTTGATGGCTTTCAGCATGTGGGCGAAGGGTTGTCGGCACCAAATTTGCTCTGAACGGGTCGAGGCATGACAGTCGACTGATGAATCCTGTTGTCGACAAATGGTTTACCAGCGCTCGTTAAATGGCTGCCCTTTTAGGGTCTCTGTGTGTTGAAAGAATGCATAAAATGAAAAACAAACAGACGGCGTGTGAAAGGCTACACTCTTTGCATGCGGTGTAAAACAGGATTATTAGAGTTTATTGAAACAGAGGGTTTAAAATAAATGCGATGAAGTCCTTTGGCAAATAAACGGCATGACAGGAATGAGGGGAATTTTAATTTGTTCCATTTTTCTGTATAAATACTCGGTTTAAATAATGCTGCTTCCGGCAGCCCTCTTTCACCTAACGTATGGATGAATAAGGTAAAAGCTAATGGCTCAGAAATGGCTCAAAAGTTTACATACACCTTGCAGAATCTGCAAAATGTTAATTAGTTGACCAAAATAAAAGTGATCATACAAAATGCATGTTATTTTTTAATTTAGTACTGACCTGAATAAGATATTTTACATGACCCCATATGTTTACATACACTTGATTCTTAATTCTGTTGTTACCTCAATGATCAACAGATGTGTTTTTCTTTTTTTGTTTATTGAAAGTTGTTCATGAGTCCCTTGTTTGTTCACAGTTAAACTGATGCTGTTCTTCAGAAAAATCCATCAGGTCCCACAAATTCCTTGGGTTTTCAGCATTTTTGTGTATTTGAACCCTTTTCAATGACTGTTTGGTTTTGGTTTTTGGTTTTTCTTTTCACCTTGAGGACTACTGAGGGGACTCATTTCTAACTATTATAGAAGGTTCAAATGCTCACTGATGCTTCAGAAGGAAAAATGATGCATTAAGAGCCGGGGGTGTAAACTTTTGAACCGAATGAAGATGAGTACTTTTTTCTCATTTTGTCTAAATATCTTATTTTTTTTCATTTAGCACTGCCATTCAGAAGCTACAGAAGATACTTACATGTTTCCCGGGACACAAAATAAGTTAAATTTACCCTGATCTTCAAATTCAGAAAGTTTTTACACCCCCGGCTCTTAACTCCTTCTGAAGCGTCAGCATTTGAACCTTCTGTAATAAAAAAAAATGTACATTTTATAATATATTAAAACAGAAAACAGTTCTTTTAAACTGTATTAATATTTCAAAATACCACTGTTACCACAGTCTTTTTGATAAAATAAATGCAGCCTTAAGCACTAGAGACTTCTTTAAAAACGAGCACCAGACCACATTTCTTCCAGGTAAGGATAAGTGAAAATACCTATTCCAAAAATTTACTGAAATTCACGCAAGTATACAGATAGTCTTTCACCAAACATGTTACAATGACCTTGCTATGTGTCAATTATTTTAAGAATTTAGTAAGACCACAGAAGGTTTTCATCCTTCACTTACAAGACGTCAAAGGCAAAGTGAACTTGCCCAGGTTCCTTAAATCCAATCTAAATTTATCCCAGATGCTGTATCATGCAAGTCCAACTGGCTTCGGGCTGTCAAAGATATTTCAGTACATTTGGATAATCAAGCAAAGCTTCAACATTCCTGTGCTGTTCCTGGCACTGCCAGTTTGCCTCAGGAATCTTAGAGAAATGTAGCGAGACAATCCACTGAAAAACAGAGCGAGCAAAGAAAATCGATAAATAAATTTCTAATTAACCTGCAAACCACCTTCAATTCAACCTCTTACTTCTGTAGCTGAGGTAAAGTTTGCCCTAAATTGTATTCACTCGTTTACATCTATCTTCTTCCCTTTTGTGGATTAATATAAATCTCAGGAAACAGTCAGCTTACAAAACAGGCCTTTCTGAACACTTGTCATGAAATAATGTTCTCATCAACAAACACAATATGTCAGTCACTTGATGTTTGCCTAGAGGTTTGGATGAAATCCAGAACATGATAACAAAATGTCTACTTTCACAAAGACCAGTACAATATAAGAAATAACTGTTGAACAGATTTCACAAATCTTAGAAAAGACCTCAATTCACATTCTGTTCATTTCTCGCATTCTATTTAGGACAGCTAAATAGTATGTTCGAAATGAACACTGAAAACAACAAGCCAACAGATTTTTTTTGTAAACTTTGAACTTTTGAGCTAATATAGCCCACAACCTCTTACAATGTAAAAGAGAAGATTCAATTGTTCAGTTCTGAGGAAATCAAGCTGAAGCAGTTTTTAAATATGTGAACTTAATGCTAACACAAACATTAAGTTCCTGTGATAACAAGAGCGTAATGTCCCAGTACAGGTGCTATCTTACTATATACACAAAAGTATGTACTTTTTCAACAAGAGTGGGAGTATATTTCTGCCACATAGGACAAGTATGTGAATTAAGATGCAGACCATGTTTACAACTGGTCTTTGATTGTGTATTTTTAATAAATTATCTGCTATTTATGGAAAACTGTATACAGCTGATATCAAAAGTTTAGATACACCTTGCAGAATCTGCAAAATGTTAATTATTTTACCAAAATAAGAGGGACCATACAAAATGCATGTTATTTTATTGTTTAGTACAGGCCTACTATTTCACATAAATGACGTTCACATATAGTCCACAAGAGAACATAATAGTTGAATTAATAAAAATTACCCCTTTCAAAAGTTTACATACACTTGATTTTTAAAACTGTGTTGTTACCTGAATCATCCACAGCTGTTTTTTTGTTTAGTGATAGTTGTTCATGAGTCCATTTTTGGTTTTTCAGCATCTTTTGTCTGTTTGAACCTTTTCCAACAGTGACTTTATGATTCTAGACTGAGGACAACTGTGGGACTCTGCAACTGTTACAGGAGGTTCAAATGCTCCAGAAGGAAATATGTTGCATTAAGAGCTGGGGGGGTGAAAACTTTAGGAATTTGAAGAACAGGGTAAATTCAACTGATTTTGTCTTCTGGGAAACATGTAAGTTTCTTCTGTAGCTTCTGAAGGGCAGTACTTAATGAAAAACAAAAAAACAAAACAATATTTAGGCAAAATAAGAAAAATGTACACATCTTCATTCTGTTCAAAAGTTTTCACTCCCCGGCTCTTAATGCATCGTGTTTCCTTCTGGAGCATCAGTGAGCGTTTTTAACCTTCTGTAATAGTTGCATATTAGTCCCTCAGTTGTCCTTAGTTTGAAAATATGGATCTCAAAATCATACAGCCATTGTTAGAAAGGTTCAAATACACAAAAAATGCTAAAAAACCAAAGAACTTGTGGGACCTAAAAGATTTTTCTGAAGAACAGCAGGCAGTTCAGGACAAACTAGGGACTAATGAACAATTATCAATAAACAAAAATGTGGATTATTCAGTTAACACCACAGTATTAAGAATCAAGCATATGTAAACTTTTGAATGAAGTCATTTTTACAAATTCAACTATTATTTGATCTATATCTAAACGTCTTTTATGTGAAATATCTTATTCAGGTCAGTACTAAATAAAAAAATAACATGCATTTTGTATGACCCCTCTTATTTTAGTAAAAGAGATTCACACCCAACTGGCACACACTTGGAACACATTTTTGGTCATACTTGATAAAGGTCATTCAATTGTTTTGTCTATGGCACTTGTACCAGAACAGCAGGTTGAGACAAAAACACCAGTGTGCCTAGAATAACAATGGAAGCAACTAATGATGCAATATGAGGAGAGTAAACTTCACACAAGCTGTGGAAACATTTTACCTAGAGAATAAATGAATACAGGTAGAGTTTTGCCAAGAATGTCCGTTCTGATTTCAGTCCTTAACATCGACATCTGGTCTTCTTCATCAGCAGAATAATGGATTATTATGAAAGGAAGTGTACTACACCTCTGATAAAAAAAGGCTTGAGCTGCTAATGAACCCTTCTTACAAAGCAGCTACTTGAACAAACATAGTTCCTGAGAAAGTTATGCCAGCTTTATACCCTTGAGGAAGGAACATACACTAAGCTCTGGTAGCTGCAGGGATATTGGGTGCTATACTGAATTTTCCCATGAGAACTAAACAATCAATTAATAAATCAATCTATCTATCTATCGATCAAGTTCAAGTAGCAGGAGGTGAAGTTATACATTTGTAAAAACATAAATGAATAATGAACAAGAGAGATAACACTGACAAACTGCCCTCATAAAATTCAGCAAACTCAAAAACACGACAAAAAAACAAAAACATGGAAAGTTAATTTAACACACTTTGGCTATAGTCAGTCATGAGGTAAAGAAACCTTGATGAAAACAAAGACACAATTAAGCCTAAATCTCGAAAAACAGGTGCAAAGGTTATTTTATAGCAGGATTTGCCATCATATGATCCAGTCGGAACAACAAGTGACTTTAAGAGCATCGACGAGGGGGGTAAAAAGTACATTATTAACTGCTCTTACCAATTCCTGAAGTGTGACGGGTTTTGCAAGACTCACAGAAACGGTTCTTGGTGAGTAAAAGTCCATAGAAGTGAAAAAGCACACTCATTCTTTAAACCGTCCTCTGAGAAACTGTTCTACCAAATCCAAGGCTTCCATGAAGTGACCTAACTTTATATTTTAGCTCCTTAAAGATGTCAGCAATGGCAGGAATTTACATCTGAAAGTCACATGCACCTCAAAACTACAGTGCATGTAGGGGTGGCCACCAGAGTTTTAGAGACAGTCACGTTTTGCCTTATTTAAGATTCTCTATAACTAAATTTTGAACTAAAATTTCTCAAAGAGAAAGACAGCTAATGAAGAACATTAGGCATCCTATGCTGAAAGTAAGAGCGATGAGGATTCTTTCCAAATTTATCTGCAAGGTCCTTCAAAGTTGATAAGTAACCAGAAAAGCACACACAAAAAAGTTTCGGTCACTGTTCAAATTGAGTTGCTGAAAATATGCAACTGCACTCAAGAGACCAAAGTGCCTTTCGACAGCCATAACATTAAACCTATAAAAAATTAAAACTACAAAATACTCATATTAATACATGTTGATGGCTACATTCTTAAATTTGCCAATTGTGGTTTCAGGAAATTAATGCAGAAATCTGTAAAAAAAAAAAAATACACTACCAGTCAAAAGTTTTTGAACAGTGATGTTTTTTAAAGAATTCTCTTCTGCTCACCAAGCCTGCATTTATTTGATCCGAAATACAGCAAAAGTAGTAATATTGTGAAATATTTTTACTATTTAAAATAACTGCTTTCTAGTTGAACACGTTTGAAATTTTAATTTATTGTAATCAAAGCTGAATTTTCAGCAGCATTACTCCAGTCTTCATTGTCACACAATCCTTCATTCTAATATTCTGATTTGCTTTTCAAGAAACATTTATTAATATTATTATCAACATTTAAAACAGTGGAGGGCATTCTTTCAGAATTCTTGAATAGAAAGATCAGAAGATCAGCATTTATCTGAAATAAAAAGCTTTTGTAACATTATACACTATACCATTCAATAGCTTGGAGTCAGTATCAGTCAGAAATTAATACTTTTACTTAGCAAGGATGTTTTAAATTTATCAAAAGTGATGATAAAGACATTTATAATATTACAAAAGATTTCTATTTTAGATGGATGTTGTTCCTACTGAACTTTCTAACTATCAAAAAAAAATCTAATCAGCTGTTTTCAATATAATAATAATAATAATAATAAATGTTTTTTTTTTAGCAACAAATCCTAATATTAAAATGGTTTTTGAAGGATCATGTGACACTAAAAACTGGAAATACAATTTAAAATATATTTAAATGAAAACAAAATATTTCAAAATGTTACAGTTTTTGCTGTACTTTGGATCAAATAAAAAAAAAATCTGACAGGTAGACAATCTATATGCAATCTATTTGTGGTCAGTAACGTTTTTATTTTTGAAAGAAATTAATAATTTTATTTAGCAATTAGATTAATCAAAAGTGACAATAAAGACTTTAACTTTGTTACACATATTTCCATTTCAAAGAAATGCTTGTCTTTTGAACTTTCTATGCATCAATGACTCCTAAAAAATAAGGAAAATATTAAGCAGCACAACTGTTTTCAAACCTAATATTAATAAGAAATGTTTCTCAAGCATCAAATCAGCATATAAAAAGTGTACTGGACTCTAAATATTTGAACAGTATACACAACTGTAAGGGTAAAGGGTCTGTAAAATTAAAATAGACTTTAATTATAGATCGTAACTATAGTATTAATAAATTCAGGTGGTAAACGTGTATTTTGTAAATATATATTTGCAACAAAACATTTTATGTAAATCAAATTAAAGTAATTTATAATTTCTGGTATTTATAATTATAATATGCAGTTTTGTGCATGTAGTCATAAGCATAACACATAGCTTACATTCTTATGTCAGTGTACAAGGTGGAAAAGGCTGGGGAAAGTAGTCATTCTGTCCTGTTCTGCCCTTAAAATATTAAAACTATATTAGTCACACTCACACATACTTTCTATGACTTTTTAAAGGTGATGATGATAGGTGATACTGGATCAGCTGTAATATTTGGACTAAAAAGTCTAGATTAGAACACATTGAGAGACATTAGTTTGAAATATTAGCAAATCAGATGATCTAACTCTATTAGCATAGGTTGAGCCATAGTATAAAGTTATGCTTAAAAAACAAACAACTGTACTCTCTTTACTATAAACAGCTTTTTCTAAAGGTCGTTCTATGAAGTATGTCTCATGACATAAGCTATAGTGCTGTCAACAAACAAAAAAACAGCTGATGACCAGAGTAAGATAACCTAAATTTTCTTGTGCACTGTGAGATAAGATCAAGAAAAAACTACTTTTTCTGTACTAAGTATTTTAAATTAAGAGCGAAAATTCAGGCAATGACTAGTGCTTATCTGACTTGCTGTCTGTTCCAGCTTCTATTACAGTTCCAGGTAAAGAAAGAAATTACTCTGCTTGCATTGCACATTTTTGAGACCTGTACTTTCTCCACAAACAGCTTTATTTGAACGCTGCTTCCTTGTAGGAACAGAATGATTCCAGTAAAGTAAAACTTTCAGAAGAAAAACATTCTTGCGTTGGCCGGGAATCGAACCCGGGTCAACTGCTTGGAAGGCAGCTATGCTAACCACTATACCACCAACGCTTACAGAAACTACAGAGTCATGCTGCTCACACATAGTAGACGAGATCCTACATCTCCAATACTTCAAAACAAATATGGAAAAGTCTATTAAAACAGTAGAAGAGGAATACGAGTAAAGCCATTTAAGTTTTAGTACTAACAACAACTCTAAGTAAATAAATAACCAACCAATGTTTTGTTATCGTTAATGCACTTTCATTAAACTAAAGATTATTTACACAAAACGTTTACTAAATATCATTGTTTATATTTTTTATTTAATAAATAAGACATTTCAAATTGTATTCATTTCGATAACAATCTGATGTTTTTTCGGAGGTCTCTCTAACAATACTGCCCAGGTTAGATAAACAGTCCTAAGGTCACCCTGTCCAAAATGTAACGTTAGTCGACATGATAACTTACCTTGGTTATAAGAAGAGGTTCTCTGTGCTCCAGTCCACCTCTCAGGGTAAAACCCCAAGGTGCTCCCCCAGCAAGAGTCACATCCACTACTTTCCATCCCTCACCATTAACGTTACCATGATGTTCATCCAAATTCCCAGATCTGTCCGAACCGTAAAAGATCCTGTGATCTCCTTCAGGAAAGCCAGAGTCCATAGGATATTGGTTGATCGTGTCCATTTCATACACAACCAGTCTCCCAAACAACAGAATGGCAGTCTTTGTATTTAAAAATTATTCCAAAAGTCAAAATCCTACATAGTCTTTGACATTAAATGCAGTTGTTGATGCTATTTCTCATTAACATCTCTTGGATACTTTGTTGCCTTGTTTCGTCCTCGGGAAGAGGCGCTATCCATCATATAAGACCACTTGTTTAATAATAAAGTGGAGTGTTTATAAATTTACAAACGTATATATTTTTGTTTAAATTCTTGAAACAAACCGCGATGAACCAAAACGTCTAACGTTAGTCTTGTCTGTTTATAGTTTATCTAAGCCATTTCATTATGTTAGCATTAGCCAAAGGATTCAGTTTAAGTTTCTCTCGCCATTAACTAATGCCTCAAATATTAATAACAACGCTTACTCACTCACTGACTGACTGTCGATAACGCAACCGACCGGATTCAAATCGTAAATCCGAATTACAGATTAGTCATAAAGGTTTCGCTGTGTTCATACTGAAGGTTAAATTCGTCCAAATCTTGTGGTAAGTGTGTGTGCCGGTAGAGCTAGTCAGCTAACCGCGAATCTTACTCAATCAACAAGTGGATCAACAACACCGCACTTTACATCTCCTCCCTCAGCCACATTTGAAGTTTTTTAAACTGTCGTACGAACCGAAACAAATACATCCCCCTTTTAGTTTTTATCCCAACACAAGTACTCGGAGAGGAGGTACAAAAGCTGAAATGCTGGATGGCAGAAGGCTGATCTGTTGTATGGATTACGCTTACAGGAGGGGGAGAGTCTGAATCTACCTGTGCGCTCCTCATCAAAAATGAACAGAGAGCAGCAGCGACCTCTACTGTTTACTGTGTGTGGCCGCTCAGAAGTCAGTGTTTTATTGAAATAGTGAACGAATGCGTTGTATACTGGCTTTAGCTCAAACAATGCTGAAAGTGCATATTTTAAGAAGAGGCGGACAGAGTACACAGCTTCATTACTTGAGTAAAAGTACAGATACTCCTTGCTAAATTTTACTCAAGTACAAGTAGCCTACTACAGTCAGATGTCTACTTAAGTAAAAGTACTGAAGTACTTGTTTTTAAAAGTACTTGAGTATCAAGAGTACAAGAGTACATTCTCTAAATATTGCATTACTATTGCAACAGCGCTTACGTTATGTACAGAAACGTCCTACATGAAGTTATGAAAAATGTTAATGTTAATACTTTGGAGAATGTAAAAGGAATTGAAAGTAAAATCAAGTCATTTTCATCTTTTTGCCATGTTGCTTTATGTAACATTTCTCACTTGCCCACAAGGCAATAGCACAATGGCAACGCTCTGACAAACCTCTGCTAGAGCCATGGACATGGAGTTGTCTTTGGCGGAAAGCTGAAGGTGATTGCTGATAGGCTGTCCCAATCAGTGGCGCCTGCATCCAATGGCGTTTGAGAGGGAAACAACAAATTGAGGGTTTCCGAGATTTTTCTTTTTTCCTTTTTTTTAGAAGAAGTAATGGGTACTCAGGGTTATGGATAGAAATGTAGCGGAGTAAAGAGTACAATATTTGCCTCTCAAATGTACTTGAGTAAAGTCATGAGTATTCCCCAAAAATGATACTCAGGTAAAGTACAGATCCCTCAAAATTGTACTTAAGTACTGTACTCAAGTAAATGTACTCCAGTACTGTCCGGCTCTGATTTTAAGGAATTATCCACCTTTTTCTTCCCGTAAGAGTTGGGGCCGACCATTTGTAGGCCTACATTTAATGGGTCAGGCTTCCTGTCTCATCAGCGTACAAAACAGCTTGTTTTACTGCTTGATATTGCAAATTAGTATGTCTTACTATATTATTTTAATGCATTATCTTAATTATGAGCACACTGGTTTGTAGTACAAACAGTTTTACCATTTAGTGCATGTTATTCTTATTGTTATTGCCCTATAGCAGCCAATGAACCAGAAGTCTCACCCATAAGCTCACTTCCACGTTAATAAATACAGTGGATTGTTCTCAAAATATGCTAACAAGTGCCATTTGATGAATATGTGCTTAGAAAGTCATTGATTTATCAAAATAGTGAACAAATGGTTTGTATAGTGGCTTATTTAGATCAATCAATGCTGAAAGTGCTTATGTTCTTTAGGAAATTAAAGGAGTAGTTCACTTTCAGAACAAGAATTTACAGAAAATGTACTCACCCCCTTGTCATCCAAGATGTTCATCTCTTTCTTTCTTTAGTCGTAAAGAAATTGTGTTTTTTGAGAAAAACATTTCAGGATTTCTCTCCATGTAATGGACTTCTATGGTGCCCCTGAGTTTGAACTTCCAAAATGCAGTTTAAATGCAGCTTCAAAGGGCTGTAAAAGATCCCAGCCGAGGAAGAAGGCTCTCATCTAGTGAAATGATCGGTTATTTTCTAAAAACATTATATAAAAAACTTCTATACTTTTTAATCTCAAATGCTCGTCTTGCCGAGTTAAAAAATATATAAATCGTAATTTTTCTTTAGAAAATAACCCATCGTTTTGCTAGATAATACCCTTTTTTTCTTCGGCTGTGATCGTTTAGAGCCCTTTGAAGCTGCATTTTGGAAGTTCAAAATCGGGGGTACCATAGAAGTCCATTATATGGGGAGAAATCCTGAAATGTTTTCCTTAAAAAAACATAATTTCCTTACGACTGAAGAAAGAAAGACATGAACATCTTGGATGACAAGGGGGTGAGTAAATTATCTGTAAATTTTTGTTCTGAAAGTGAACTACTCCTTTAAGGGTTATTCTTAAAATATGGTAATAAAATTGTCCCTTGATTTGTCAGTTATGAAATATTCAGAAAGGCTACAGGCATCATTCTGTAAGCTAACATTTATTTTATAAGAAGAAATGGTTTGATTCTGTTGTTTTGCACATTAAAAAAACAAAATGTAACATTTTATATAGACTTCACATGGCACTTATTTACAGTTTAATGTTTGTGTGAAATAGTTAAAAATACATAATTGGCACAGCATAATGGCTTTTTGATGAGAATTCATGAGAATTTGTCACTTAAATAACATAAAATATAGCAAATCGTATATAATCCTATAATAGTAATATAGCGTATAATTCTCACAAATCGAATTTAGTTGTCTCATAATAAAAATCACAAATTAAAGACATTTAAAGACATATAAAATGACATCTGCTCCCAGAGAGGGCACTCATGAGTAGCTTTCCATTGATTCCTCTGTCCTGTTTATAATAGTTTCACAGTTCTGTGAAAACAAGTTCCCAGTGGACATTAGATTCACTTTGTTTTTCTTTTCTTCTTTGCCAAATGGTTCTTGTACAAGTACTGTCGTGCTTAAGTATCCTACTCCAGCCTAATTCTGAAAGCATGATATGCTTCAGAAGTAGGCTATATTATGATAGGCATGCAGACTGAGCTGCCCATGTTCTTGTAAAAAAAAAAAAAAGGAGAGAGTGAGATCAGTTTTGTGCTTGCTAAGGCACATATACCTACTTTGGATCAATGCAGAGAAAAATAATCAGCTGTGTTGCTTGCAAAGCAATCCTGGAGTAAGACAATCCTCTATTCCTGCCAGAGGGAACACACACATACACTCTCTCTGTGTAGGCCTTCTGTTGTGCGGTGCCTACATTATAAATCTAATATAGCCTCAGTACAAGTCCATTGGCAGCTCTACCTGCCAATGGACAGTTTTTTCAGTTGAATTCATATCTACAGTACAGACCAAACGTTTGGACACACCTTCTCATTCATTTGAATGAGAAGGTGTGTCCAAACTTTTGGTCTGTACTGCAGGTGGCTTTGTTTCTTCAGCAGAACACAAACGAAGATTTTTAACGAAAACCGGTACAGTCTGCCAGCCAAATAATGGAAGTGGATGGGCACCAGACCTTTAAAAGTAAAAAAAAACATGCACAGACAGGTCCAAATTACACCATGCGGCTCGTGACTATACACTGATATCCTTAGACACGAAACAATCGTTTTTTGCAAAAAACTGAACAGTATTTATATCATTTTTTACCTTTGATACACAGCCACCTCTATCTGTCCTGAGCATGAGCTTATCATCCGGCTCGTTACACGTGTACGCGTTCTGGCGTATACGCAAACGCCATAAGGGGAAATCGGTGAAAAGTCCCGGATGAGTTTGCGCAAGCAAACGTAATCTTTTACCTTCGGTTTGAACAATCGGTTTGAACAATCAGGATAAGTAATTACCATTTTGAATAGCCGCTATACCCACAATCTCTGTGCACTGTGTAAACAATGAGTATCTGTCAATTGTATACATGTGACAGATCGCTTCCGGCGTTTGCGTATTCTACGCCAGAGTGCGTACACATGTAACGATACGGATGACAAGCTCGTGCTCAGGACAGATGGACGTGGCTGTGTATCAAAGGTAAAAAATACATATAAATACTGTTCAGTTTTTCGCAAAAAACAATCGTTTCATGTCTTAGGACATCAATGTGTCGTCACGAGCCGCAGGGTGTAATTTGGATTTGTCTGTGCATGTTTTTTTTTTTTACTTTTAAAGGTCTGGTGCCATCCACTTCCATTATTTGGCTGGCAGACTGCACCGGTTTTCGTTAAAAATCTTTGCTTGTGTTCTGCTGAAGAAACAAAGTCACCTACATCTTGGATGCCCTGGGGGTAAGCAGATAAACATCAAATTTTCATTTTTGGGTGAATTATCCCTTTAATATAATCCTATTATAGTTGCCATATGTAGTTAGTTAGCATGAATATTGCACAAGAATATGAATACTGTATATAAAGACGTATTACTGAAAAATGCTTAAGAAATTATCACCTGTTTAAGATTTATCTGTCATCTCTTCTTAGTTCTTGACTATGAAGAGGGGTCCATCATACGGAAGCTACATCAAAACTTTGGATTTTTACGCCCTGGCTGTAAGAAAAGCAAACAAGCAAGACTCTCTACTGTAGTTTCATTGTCAATGACAGCCGAAAAGCAAAAGAGCATTTACACATTCAGCAACAGGTCATTAGAGATCTCTAAACTAGTAGTTTTTCTCATTAGCTCTCCCCATGCTAGCATAAAAAGAAATAGTTCTGCAAATTACCCAAATTGCCATGTGAATCACTACATGAACAAAAAGGTATTATTACATAAGGATTAGAAACTGTATATCTGTGTTGAAGTAAATAAAATCAGGCTCCATATGCACAATGCATGAAACCTCCTTTGGTAGAGTGTCGATTTGGGTTTGATTTTCAGTTAACAAACTGGTAAAATGTGTCTTGTAAGTCATACAACTTGTTTTGGATAAATGTAAGCCAAATGTTTAAATGTATTCTAAAATGTATTGATTTTAGTAAGTTCATTAATGCCCCTTTTCACTTTTATTTTGCTCACAGCATGGTGTCCATAAGAATAAATCTTTCACAGACTTTTTATTTACGCTATAACAAATATCTCAATCACATGCTGTTCACACTAATTACTTTTCACATTAAAGAAGTAGTTCACCCAAAAAATGAACATTTGCTGAACATTTACTCACCCTCAGGCCATCCAAGATGTAGATGAGTTTGTTTTTTCATCTGAACAGTTTTGGAGAAATTTAACATTATGTCTTGCTCACCAATGGATCATTTGAAGTAAATGGGTGCCATCAGAATGAGAGGTCAAACAGCTGATAAAAGCATCATAATAATCCAGAAATAATCCTCACAACTCCAGTCCACCAATTAACATCTTGTAAAGTGAAAAGCCACATGTCTGTAATGAAGAAATCCATCATTAAGATATACGCCCCTGGTTTCACAGACATGGCTTAAGCCTAGTCCTAGACTAAAATGTAAACCTGAGCTGTTTTAACTGAAAGAAACTTGCACTGACTGATCTTAAAATATATCAGTTCCTTTGTCTTGTCTCAAGAAGCACACCATTAATGTTTATTTCTAAGTCACATTCATTTTACCTTTCTTCACGATCCGCTCGCTGCCTGCCCCATAAATTGGCTGTAAAAAAAACGCGTCTCTGTGGTCAGCCTAGGGTCCGAGATATGCCAAAAAAACAATCGGTGCTATCAACCATTCCACAGAAAAACAAACAGTGTTCCAACCAATCAGCGTCAGGGGGTTGGTGTTGTGGACTTTCGCTCCGCCTCCCTCACATCCCTGCACCAGTACGAAAGTCCACAACACCAACCCCCTGACGGTAATTGGTTGGAACAGAGGCTGCGTCCGAAATCGCCTACTCAATGAGTAGGTACTTAATTTCAATAAGTACTTACTTAACGAGCGCTAAAAGAGTACCTACTCAACAGCCAAATCTCGTTGAGTATGGATGCGTTCCGCCATGTTGACGTTATCACGTGACCTATGACGTTATAACAAGCGCAACATGAAATGATATGAGCGACGGATTTAATTCATCTATCTGTAAACATTTTGATGTTGATGAAATTTGCTTATTTTCGATTGATTGAAGTTTTTATATTTTTAACAATACTAAAATGACTAAAACCCCCAAATTTGTTGTCTTGAATATGTTAATGGGCAAAATTGTGCAAAACTAGCTTAGATCTGATTTGTTTTCCTTTTTCTTGCTGAATTTATGTCCTTTCATCCCTGAAACTTAAAATAATAATAAATAAATAACAAAAACAAAGGCAATTTTTAATTCATTGCGATTTTATGAATATTCAAATATATTTAATATTTTTTTTCTGTATCTAATCTTGTACTATATACGCAAACCTTTTATAGTTATGTTTTCTGTCATGATTGTTCTTTGTTAAAGATACTTAAGTCTTTCCCTGAGTTTGTATGGAATTATAAATTCTGAAGTAATAATAATACAAAAATTGGAGCGACAGCGACACCTCATGGCATCAGTAACATGACAACCCTACCCAGTACGCTCTCCTCCATGTTTACAACATCTGCACAAAAGAGACGTCGATCAGTTGCTCAAAGATCTTACCTTTGGAGAAGACTGTTGATTTTACACTCGAAAAATTTTAGTATTACTATTTAGAAATTAAAATAACTTTAGAATGCATTGCTAGCCCACTCCAACACGTACCAACAATAATAATGATAAATGCTGACTAATAATTAATGATATTTTTAGTTAAACAAGCATAATGTTGTTGTTTTTTTTCAATGAAGTAATGAATAAATGCATAGGCTTATGAAAATGTTATATTTTATTTACTGACAACATCAGGAAACATGAATAAATTAGTAAAATAATAAAAGTAACCATGAACATAAATAAATACACATGGAACAAAGCTTTATTAAACATATTGGTCTTCTAGTCTTTTTGATGAAGAGACCGCAGCAACTTCTGGTCCAGATGAGACAAAGGGCAGGTGGAGTGATGGAGCGTCTCATTTCCAGGATGCTGCTGTGGATTTCTCCTTTGTCACTGCACACACCAGTCTGCAGACATTTCAGATCATACAAAGATGCACAAATATAATACAAAAACTGTCATTTTAACAGCACAGTGTCATTAGATCTCTGTATTGGAAGTTACAAAATGATCAATCTTTATATTAAGTTTCGGATTTTACTTTTCCCCAAAAATGCTGCAGTCACCTTTCCTTTCAGGTCCTGCTCCACCACAAAACATCTGCAACAAAGGCACATAAATCAAGAATCAGAAAAGTTCTGTTATAGCTCTATTTGAAATGAATTTGAAGTTCAGTTAGGCCTACTATATGTATATGTGTTTATTTACATTACTTACATTAATGTAAAGCAGTGACAGTGAATTCTCACATAACGTCCATCACTCACTCAGATGTTTTGTGTTTTGTGTTGCTCTAGTCTAGAACATTTTCCTGTCATTTGTTAAATAGACATTTATTAAACGTCTTTAAAATGTATATGTTTTATGTAAATCCGCTTTTAAAGACGTGCGTGTGCTACCTGAAGCTTAATGTTCGCTATACGTCATAAAACATGTTTTAACAGCGAAATCACAAATATACTAACCATAGCATACTGTATAACATCTTGGCACCTTATGCAAATCAACAGTTTACGATAAAGTAGCTCAACAAATATGATTTTTAAGACAGGGAACCGTGTTTTGGTTGTAATACTCACATTTGTAAACACCCTCGTCGTGGTTCTCAATCACGTTCGATGATGACGTTTTGGCCTCCTGTGGACTCCTGGGATTGAAAAGTATCCATCGATGAAGACTTCAGGATCTGGGCTGAAGCAGTAGGACATCCGGGGATTTCTCGCCTACTCTTTTTTGAATGCTGAGGTTTCGGACGTACTTCTTTCTTCACGTACTCTTTTTTTCCTACTATATAGTAGTTAAGTAGGCATATTCGGACGCACTTTAAGTAGACGTACGCCCGAATCTCGCGAGAATTAGTGCATTCGCCTACTAATTCTCGCCTACTCTTTTATAAATACTTAGGATTCGGACATACTAATTTGCTCGCCTACTGCTTTTCCCTACTAAATAGTAGAGAAGTAGGCGATTTCGGACGCAGCCATAGTTTGTTTTTCTGTGGAATGGTTGGTAGCACCCTAGGCTGACCACAGAGACGCGTTTTTTTTACAGCCGATTTATGGGGCAGGCAGCGAGCGGATCGTGAAGAAAGGTAAGCTGAATGTGACACTTTATGTTTCAGGCTTGAAATCGCTGATACAGCCTTTAATTGAACTATGGCCCATGCTGGTTTAGGCTAAGCCCTGTTTATGAAACCAGGCCTTTAACTTCAAACGGCTGATTCTGGCTAAAATACACTCTTAAAAAAATAAAGATGCTATAGAAGAACCATTTTTGGTTCCCCAAAGAACCTTTGAGTGAACAGTTTCTAAAAGAACCATTTTGAAGAACATTTTAAAAATCAAAAAAACCTTTTTTGACTATAAAGAACCTTTTCTGCATTTGAAAGGTTCCATTGATGTTTAAGGTTCTTCATGGAACCATAGATGCCAATAAAGAACCTTTATTTTTAAGAGTGTAGTTTTCTATCTATACTGGCTGCAGTGAAGAAGTCTGAATCTGATGAAAAATATGCACAAATCAAGCACCATTTACAGGCAAAAACAGTCCAAAACTTTTTTTTAAATATGTTGGTGGAATTTAATGTGAGAAGACAACAGGGAGCAGACTTTTTAACTGTAGGAAGCATTATTATTATGCATTTGTTCTTCTTGCCATAAGCGATATTTAAAAGTTACAACATTTTAATGATAGATTTCTTTCTATCACACAGATTTTTCACAAGACATTAACTTATTGACTATTTTAACTTATGTGGATTATTTTGATGTTTGAAGCCTGTTTGAAGAACTCTCATTCTGATGGCACCCATTCACTGCAGAGGAGCATCGGTGAGCAAGTTATGTAATGCTAAATTGTCTCCAAATCTGTTCTGATGAAGATACAAACTCATCTACATCTTGGATGGCCTGAGGGTGAACTATTCCTTTAATAGTCAAATATGTAAAGGTGTTTTTCTGATCTAATCTGAGTATACGGAACACACACACACACACACACACACACACACACACACACACACACACATGTTGGGTTTACATGTTTTATGGGGACATTCCATAGGCGTAATGGTTTTTATACTGTACAAACCGTACTTTCTATCACCCTACACCTACCCTACACCTAAACCTAGCCCTCACAGGAGATTGTGCATACTTTTACTTCCTCAAAAAAACTCATTGTGCATGATTTATAAGCCTGTTTTCTCATGGGGACCTGAGAAATGTCCCCATAAGGTCAAAATTTACTGGTATTCCTATCCTTGTGGGGACATTTGGTCCCCACAACGTGATGAATACCAGGTACACACATACACACACACACACACACACACACACACACACACACACACACACACACACACACACACACACAGATTTGCTGTAATGTCTAGAGTAGAAGCTCTAGAAATGAAGTGTTAAGACACTGGCAGTGCTGCTGAGAGGTGTGAGCATGCTGTCCTTGGTGTACAGCCACACTTACTTTTAAACATTTAGATTTTTTCAATCATAATATAGGAACAGTGTATTCAGTGATTCATAAAGCACTTCAGTTTTGATTCATTTTAAAGCCACTTACTGCAGTAATTCAATTTTTTTTTTTAATGTTTAATTCTAACACCCATAATTAGGAGAAATCCAAATTAGGTGTAGAGAGAATGTACAGTTAAATGTATTACATGCTTATAAAATCCCAACAGTAATGAGGCCAATGCACTGTATCTTTAGCATTCTGTACATTTAAAATTAATAACAACGTGCATTGCCTGTGAAATCTAAAATACAAGCTGGTCTAAAGTCAAGGACAAGATGCAGAATGAGCATGAACATTTTTTAAGAGTTTTTAGATTCATTCCTTCTGCACTGCACTTCTCAGAGATCAGGCTGTTGCTAAGCAACTGTAAAATAAAGCAGAATCCTCTTAAGTCAGATAACCTCCTAACAATTGCTGTACAGTACATACTCTACACATCAGTGTTCATGTGTATTTCTCTCAGCTGATGCTTACTGTAATATGGAAAAAAGTGAATGTAACTGAATTCTACTTATTCAAGGAACGCCATTCAGACTCTCAAATATAAGACAACCATATTTGCCCTGTGGATAAAATCTAACAATGGCTTGAAATATAATATTTGGTTGTGAGGAAAGTGGCTTTGTGCTCATTCTATACTGTGGTGTGCAAGGCTTATCTGAATGAATGCTGGCTTGTGGCATCAGTTGTATCAAACATATGCTGTTTATGACATGGAAACTCATTAAAAAACTACTAAGGCTTTTAATGACTCATTGCATAATATCACATAAAAATGTCATTTTAATAAACTAGCCTAAATGAGATATTTGTAGATCCCCACTGTCACTTTAGGTAATGCAAAACAGCTTCCCATAGCATAGTCTAATCTATAATATATTGCAGACTATTCACTGTATTGTCTTTTATTTGTGATGGGAAAAAAATACAACATTACTGTTGCTCACTGAAAAGGAAAGTGAATTTAGCTCACTGGTGTATTTTGTGCATGATCTATAGTTGCCATGGTAATGATGGCTGAGTACAGTATAATGAATATCACAGAGCATTAAAGTCTAGTGTTCTCACAGCTCAACATTTCTTATTTTCACACACAAATAGGACAAGCGATATAATGACAAATCCTTGCATTTGAAGATGTTGGATTCCAAACCAGGGAACAACAGATGATTGGCAAGCTTCTCTCATATTTACACTGCATTAGGCAAACGTTTATCCAAAGCATTTGATATGTACTCAAGCATGTTTATGCCTTCCCTGGGAATCAAACTTCCTTTGGGGTCTGAAAGGGCACCCCGGGTATTAAGACTTGTATGACTTAATATAACGTGAACGATGTCTCTGAAATATGTAGTAGAAAACCCCCAAAAGATCTACATTATTTAAAAAATCCCACCATTTTATACATATTTTGGACTATGGGGGGGGGGGGGGGGTGAAATTGTTGCACTCTGTGAGCTACTGGCACTACCTGTCCTGATGGATAAGCGTAGGTTTAAACCAAATGCTGTACTATCAATTTCCCCCCAAAAGGAGTCTAAACGCCAATAATATTGAGTGAAATGCATGCTGAGAAACTCTTTTAGAGCCTGCAGCGTCATGACAAGCATTGGCCAGTTTCAGATGGCATCTAACATTTCTTGTCTCTGCCATTTGTTAACTCTTTCAGTAGCTGTGGTCTACTAAAAGCCTCAAAGGCATCAGGGCTAAAGTGGAGAGAACAAAGACGCAGGTCTTTAGGAAATTTTATTAATCCACATGCATCTTCCCATTCTTTTCTCCTCTTCTTATTGCTAGGAAAGCAGTGAAGACTTACATCGCTTCTCTTGTTGCCCTTTGACTGAAAATTGCAAAATTGAAAGCTGCACAATGTGGCATCAAATCAGTATTTTATTTTTATTTTATTAGAAATACAAATTTGTAAAGAAAAATGTTGGAGGATTTTGATATAAGCCAAGAAGAGACTGGTTTTCCTTTGCTAAAGTAAGGAAACTTTGCTTCCTTTGCTACTGTAATCAAACATTGCTTTTTTCATGAGACTCACAGGCGCATATGCAACGGCACCTTCCGTGTAACAACTGTTAGTGCAAGCTAGAGAAAAGTGATTATTACGTTTTAAATATGGATATTTTTCTTACACACATTGATTTGCTACAGGAGGCCTTTATTTACCACTCGGAGGCACTTTTTATTATGGATGGATGCACTTTATTGGACTTGTTTTGGACTGTGGACAAAAAACACCTGCCCATTGCCATAATAGAGCTTGGATGTGCCACTGCCAGGATAACTTTTAAAACTCTGATTGGATTTGTCTGAAAGAAGAAAGTCATATACACCTAGGATGCCTTGAGGGTGAGTAAATAATGGGCTAATTTTAATTTTTGGGTGAGCTTACCCTTTAATACCTGGGGCTCCCTTTAAGCAGTCTTTGGAAATCATAGCATTTGTTACCTCTCACTTTATGATCGCTCGCAGCGGGTTTTGCTCACTAATGCTAAATTAGAAACCCGGAATGGATTCAGAGCTAGAGCACAGAACACTGAGCATAGAAAGGAAATAATCAACCTAATGTTTCAACGCATAAGTAAGCTATGCTAAACTAAGCTATGGCGAGACTTCCGGTTCATTAGCTGCTATAGGGAAATAAGGAGAACAACAAAGTGTAGTAAACTGAAAAAATGTTTGCACTACAAACCAGTGTATTCGTAATTAAGATAAAACATTAAAATAACATGGCAAGACACACCAATTTGCAATGAGAAGGCCATGAGAAGCCAGACCCATAAAATTTACAAATGGCCATGCCCCCTCATACAGCAAAAATAAGGTGGATAGGTAATAGCCTATACAACGATAATGATTCTGTAAGCAGTGTTGGGGAGTAACTAGTTACATGTAACGGTGTTACGTAATTTAATTACAAAATAAATGTAACAGTAATTTGTTACAGTTACTTAGAAAAATGTGTAATTAAATTACAGTTACTTATGAAAATGTTAAAGATTACAAATGGGGTTACATCTAAAAATTTTCTTTAAAATTCTGGGATATGTTGAATAATATTAATCTGTTGCTTTGCCTGCTTTTGATATGCACGATGCCTTCTGCTAAGGCCATTTATTAAAGCGGTGTTTTTCTGATGCTTTTGATTGGTTTGAATTTGCGGTGCACCACGTCTGCCAATTGCGTTAATCCTCTTTGTCAGCGCGTTCATCGTCCCCTTTGTGTATTCGAGACCAATATTAAAAACATTCATAACAAATTAGCTAGCCTGCTAGCTGCCTTTACCAGACACACTTGTATTTATGAACCCTTTCACAAAAAAATATCGCATTTTTTCTCCTTGAATAAGGTTAGTAATGTCAGATCTAACTTGAGATTTTTGTCATGACTCTGGGCTGCGGGTTTTCCCTCAGCCACCTGAGGTCGCTGTTTCCCTTCATCTTGCACTGCACTTCCCTGATTGTCTACACCTGTCTTGTTGTCTTGATTATGACACTCGTTTCCTCCACAGCTGTTCACTATCACCACAGACTTTATAATCTCCACTCTCCCACCACTCTTGTGAGTCTGCATTGTATCCTGTATCCTGTCTCTAATCCTGTTTGTATTCAGTTGGTCACTGAATCTAAGCAGTGTTTTAGATGAAATGTAACTTTATTTAAAACAATAAAAAAAAAAAAAAAAAAACAATACCATGGATTTTATGACACAGCTACAATGATGGAGTCTGTTTGGATTTGGCAGTATCTATTCTAGAATCTATTCTTTCTTCTGTTAGTGAGAAATAATTATTAGCCCTGTATGGTATAATGATTTCACTTCACACATAGTGGTAAAAAAAATAATATTTATTATAAAATAAGATTTTTAAAAAAAATTTTATTATATCAGTAAGAAGAAAAAAACGTGTTTTTACTACATTATTATAATCTAGAATTGTGTTTTCTCTTAAATATAACTAAAAATGATTATCTATTATTTTAAATAGATAATTTAGATATTTAAAGAAATCTTTTTTCAGATTCAAGATTTAAGTTTTTCAAGGCATTGTTACTTGCTAGTGTGTCCTGTCATAGCTATGCAAAATTTTGATTTTGTGACAACAGTAAACAATTTTTTTGTTATAAGGTCTGGTTTTGTGATGGCTGTACTTTAAAATTTAATTAATATAATCTTAATTCAAGTGATGAAAGATTTTGAAATTCTAACAATAAACTACTGTAAGGTCACACCTGCTTGGTATACATGCTTGAAAATGATTTAGTTGAAAATATCCATTAGAAAACTTAAAAGTAATCAAAAAGTAATCAGATGTAATCAGTTACTTTACTTTTCTAAAGTAATTGAAAAGGTACACTACTTATTACATTTTAAAAAGGGTAATTTGTAATCTGTAATCTATTACATTTCCAAAGTAACCTCCCCAACACTGTCTGTAAGCAATATTCATACAAGAAATAGGATATACAAACTTACCATTTTGCCTAAATCGGTGTTTTCTTATTTAGTGAACTGTTAAAAGTAATGATACACTCGCAATCTTACTTTAATAGCCTGCTTAATAATATTAGCTACTTAATTACAGCTATAGTACCGAATGACTAGGACAATTGTAGCAATAATGTTTCAAATATAACACCTAAAAAACAAATATTTCACATATCTGTGTATTAGTCAACAGAAATTTAGATTCTGTGCTAAAATCCTTGTTATAAAGGTGCGTGAGACCCTCAACAGATGAGCTCGGCAAACTCACGTGGCCTGTAAACACATGCGCAAGCAGGAGGTGCTATGACATGAATAATGTGGCGGAGAGCATAATTTATGATTTGAGACATAATGCAACTTCATAACCAATCCTCGCACTCAGGAGTGAAGCGTAGGTGAACTTGTTTGATTGACGTCGTGGGAGTCCGTCCGCAGACCACCGTATTCAGGCGCGCAGCCATTGCACTGAACCGCACCGACGATGCAGAGAGGATGGAGACGATCTACAAGGAGGCACGATGGTTAATAACCTAAAGAATTCTGTCGTTCTTGACTAAAAACGTCATCCACTGTTATTTCCACTGGATTTTTTGGAAGTGAGGGAGCCGAAAGCCGTTTTTTGGAAAACGTCTTTTTTCTAACCTTGATAAATCGGTCCCAAAATGAGCAAACTGCTCCATGCGGTATGTACAAATTGAATGCATGTTTTACATGATTCTTTTTCTCCTAAAGAACGCGTTTCATTACACTGTCAGCGCTTGAATGTTCACGCATTTGCACTGAGTCGCAGCTGGCTGAAATGAAAGTACGCCTACTCAAAGTCAGCAGCAGAGCTTTGCGCATGTTGCGGGTATCATGTCTCAAATGTTCACATCCACCTCTGATTGAGTATTGACCTCTCTGTCCCAAAGGAGTTCAGGTGCATAACTGGTTCTTGCTAAGTAGCACAAGTTAACAAAGCTGTTCGAAATTGTTGAGTAAATTTTGAATTTACTCAAAAACGCAGTCCAGGCGTCTTAGTCCAAGTTTAGGTTGGCACTGTTGCTTACAAGTATTACTTGAGGTGATTTACCGCTTTAAATGTAAGTGCTTAGGTTTTATTAACAAAAGAGCCTGTAGTTGATCAACTTGTCAGCAACAAATACAGTAATGTCATTCAGTCTTTTGCCAGAAATGTGTAACAGGGTAAATACAGGGTAAAGTGGAACACTTGAAGATAATTGTCATTTGTCTGTTTTTAAAATATAAACCAAAATGGCTGCAATGTCAAACCATTTTAGTTTATGGTGCGCTGTTTCCTGTGTGTTTATTAAACCCATATCCATTTGTGAATGTGTAAGAGACCTAAAAGATTTTCAGTGTTTCTTAAGACAAAATATGTGACCCTTGAACACAAAACCAGTCTTAAGTAGCATTGGTATATTTGTAGCAATAGCCAAAAATACATTATATGGGTCAAAATGATCGATTTTTCTTTTATGCCAATAATCATTAGGATATTAAGTAAAGATCATGCTCCATAAAGATATTTTGTACATTTCCTACCGTAAATATATATAAACTTAATTTTTGATTAGTAATATGCATTTCATTTGCACAATTTCAAAGGCAATTTTCTTAGTGTTTTGATTTTTTACACCCTCAGATTATCTCGGGCAAATGTTGTCCTATCTGAACAAACCCTACATTAATGGAAAGCTTACATATATATAAATCTCAAATTCAAAAAAATTATCCTTATGACTGGTTTTGTGGTCCAGGGTCACATGAGTCTATAAGAAACTAAATTACATTTTATACACTTTATGCAGGTTTAGAGTTTTAAAGATTAGTTTTGTCACAACAGCCTCCATATTTTATTAAGAGATATTGTTGGAAACTCCACGGGACCCTGATTGATTTGTGTTGTTAAATGTTGAAGTGAGAACATTTAGCCCACATTATATGCTAAATAAATAAAAGCAAAGTGGTTTAAGCTTGCAGTTTATTAAATATGTTTCCAAAGTTCTCCGAAAAGGGCAAACTCTAAGAGTGGGCGAATGATATACAGTTAACAGTAACCACGACTTTGAGTTTTAGTGCAAACGTTTACTTTAAATCGATTTCCTGTAGATACATTGCCAAAAATGACTGTGTTTTATTATATTTTAATATAATAAAATACATTAACATAACAGTACCCAATACTATTTGCTCTTCTAAAAATGTCAGATGCAGGTTTGTTTCTAATTTTGGCTGCATGTTTAAGTCAGACAAATAAGCATTTAGATTGAATTTACATTATTTACATTATGAGTTAGAATATTCTATTATTCTATTAAGACTATAGAATAATACAAAACTATTTGGACATAGAAAAAAAGAATTTAGCTTGGAGATCAGAGTGGACATTTAGTAGCACTTACCTTGTTTTTTAACTCTTATTTCACCAAAATGTATGAATTATATGGCAATATAACATCCTCAATGTCAATGTCTAGTTTGAAATGATAAAAAGGTAGTTTGAAAGGCTTGAAGTCAATGCCTTCGAGAGGCTCATCACTCCCTCACAAGGTCACCAAATCCTTGGAATGTTTTCCTCTAGAAATCCATCTAAAACCATCTTGACTGGGCAGCAGGCCAGTAAGAGTCAGCTAAATTATCTGGGTCTCGTATGTTAGATAGAGCAGAAAGAAAAAGCAGAAAATATTGGCAACTTCCTTGCCCTTTCAGAATCAAGAATCAAGAAAACATTCTTTAAAATATTTAACAGTTGGGTGAGTCACAATTATTCATTGCGATGCATTAAAATTTTCATTTTGATGTACGTGGAGATTCATTTGAGGCTTTATGTTTTAGAGTTTATTATGATGATTTCAGGACTAATGATACATAAACAGACCTGGTTTGACGGAAGCAACAGAGCAGGGACTGAATCGCCTTGATAAAGCCAATCAGATTAAAGTAGGTCTTCTGTCAACTAGGTCACCCCGACCTACATAGCTTGTCCCATGGAAAATACTCAGCTTTTTTAATCATAATGTACCTATATCATGATAGAGCAAGGAGAGACGTTTGTTAAATTCACAACATACAAA
The DNA here is from genome assembly GCF_049309525.1 of Garra rufa. Classification (NCBI taxonomy): domain Eukaryota; kingdom Metazoa; phylum Chordata; class Actinopteri; order Cypriniformes; family Cyprinidae; genus Garra; species Garra rufa. The sequence goes on along the minus strand of NC_133372.1, from coordinate 26,349,216 downwards.
ATAATCAAAGAGGTGTGGATTACCAATACAAATCTATATTGGTTTGGTAAAATATTTTAGGGAAAACAACTCATGTTTTTCTTTAGTTAGAGATATTTATCACTAAATATACAGTTCCAAAGTATAAGGTCTGATGATAACAAACAAATGCCATTTTTAGTTTTTCCATTTTTTAAAATGTATTTAGTTTTACTAAGTTTGATGAGCTCGTATGAAATTCTGTAGAAAGGATGGATTTCTTTATGGTTATAACAAATCCACAGTAAATGAATATATTCTGACCCTGGACCACAAAGTTTTGAAGTTGAGATTTATACATCATTTGAAAGCTGATGCATAAGCTTTCCATTGATGTATGGTTTGTTAGAATGAGAATCTGAGGGTGGTAAAAAAATCTAAATATTGAGGAAATAGCCTTTAAAGTTGTCCAAAAGAAGTTCTTATGCATATTACTGATCAAATATTAAGTTTTGATATACTTACGGTAGGACATTTACAAAATGTCTATGAAACATGATCTTTACATAATATTCTAATGATTTTTGGAATAAAAGAAAAATCGATCATTTTGACTCATACGATGTATTGTTGGCTATTGCTACAAATATACCTTGGCGACTTAAGAATGGTTTTGTGGTCCAGGGTCACATATTTTTTGACAGTGAATTCCACTCACTTAAACTTTTAATTGTTATAATTCATGAACATGTACATTTTCTAATATGATTTTGAAGTACCATTTCCATAGTAAATGCCAGATTTTATAAAATGGGTTACAAATTATGAATTTTGAGGTTTTTGAAACTTTAATTTGATATATAATTTATGATAATTTCTAAAACATGATAGGAAAAAATGCAAAAAAATAAATAAAATTGGTGCCAATTTAAGGTCAGAACTCCTGTTATAATGTAGATTTTGGAGGTGCACTCTTGTTATCAATTAATCTATTACTGTTCCTATATAATTTGTAACAAGAAGTCAATTGTAATATAATGAAGTTAACTTCGGAGTGTACAGGTGACACTTAAAAGGGCTATGGGGGCTCCAACAGTGTTGCCAAATCCTTGATTTTCACGCAGAATTGTGCTACGTTAATGCTGTTGCCTCATGATGTTTTTAGTCTGCGAGTTCAAGCTAAACCCCCTTTTCCCCGGAATGTAACTGGGATAGTTTTGGCTTTGACTCGGCTATTTTTGAGTACCAAACACAGATCTGGCAACCCTGAGCTCCAAAGTCGCACAAATACACAAAACCACATACAGTTGTTGTAATCAAATTAACATTGCATGAAGTTGTTACTGGACCTTTGAAGCAATCATTTTAACTCTGTTTCATCATGCCAATATACTACTGCTCTTCGAGCATTTTTAAGTATTTGGATTCACATATAGTTTTAGGATTTCTACTTAAGTTGCTGGATTACATCATGCCATGTGTTACCCTTTTTAAGTTTTTACTCTCTATCTCTCTCTGATACACACATTTTCTCGCTCTCAATAGTGGTGTGGAGAATGGAGGCAGCCAGAGCTGGCACTTTAATTCCATGGTGCTTTTTCCTCTTCATATCTGTCAGCGGGTCGCTGCATAATTAGCTGCAGATATCTGCACAGGTTTCCATGGTGCAGCATCATCTCTGTGTGAAAGGCCTGCCTACACATAAACACTCTCTCTCATACACACACAGCAGAATGCTGGAGGTTTAGCACTTTATTATAATTATCGCCTATTATTGCAGATCTGGAACACCCTTACTCACTATGTGACTTCACAACTAGGAGCAAAGCAATGCATCTGCTGTCTTCTCGGTGGACATAACGGTTCTTTGTTGAAGTGTTTGTTGAAGTGTTACTTTCCCATCTGTTGTGTGTTGTGCTGTGGTTTGCCAGTCATGGAAACACCCACAAGTTTTCAGCTTTTGAATCATCGCTGTAGGTAAGAATGTCTGCGTGATGCATAATTTTTCAGCGCTTGCAGTGTAATTGTTGTTCCTCGATGACTTGCGGTCTGCATCCCGCTTAGGTTTACCTCGGGAACGTCACGTTGAGGTTACGAAGAAGCGATATTTGCTCTTTCTGATTCTCTTTCTGTCTGTCTGTCTGTCATGATTCTCTGTACGCTGGCAGAAAAGACAGTTTTTCAGCCTACAGACGAGGTTTCATTTCAGTGTTGTGTGGGCGTCTGCAGTGTAAGAGCTTACTCTGCGGAGAGAGAGAGGCAGAGAGTGGGGGCTTCCAGTTGTGCTCTACTGCAATGGCAGGCTGAGAGCGGCCCCTGCTGTGTGTGAGGAGGGTGACTGATGATGGCTCAGGGAGATTTCTGAAGAGCTGAGTAAAAGTTATTCAGCATGCTTATCCACTCAATCAATCATTCACTTTTCTACCTGATGTAAAGGCTGTGTAGCTGTCTAGTATTGGACCGGCGGTGTGTGATGGGCTTCTGAAGTGAGGAGGCAAAGTCCCTTCTCTGGAGAAAGTTTTCATGTGCCAATATGAATTCATGTTCTAGTTCTGTTTGATGCTTGGAGTTTATGGCTTGAGACATATGGAACTTCATTTTACCTTACTTGGGATTGTTGACAACCAACCAAAACTATTTATACTGTTATGATTAAATGTATTTAAAGGATTAGTTAATAGAATAAAAATTTCTCCATAATTTCCTCACCCCCATGTCATACAAGATGCTCATGTCTTTCTTTCTTTAGTCGAAAAGAAATTAAAGGGATAGTTCATCCAGAAATGAAAATGTGATGTGTATCTGCTTACCCCCATGGCATCCAAGATGTAGGTGACTTTGTTTCTTCAGTAGAACACAAACAAAGATTTTTAACCCTTAAAGACCTAGAACTTTTTGGGGCACCTGAGGCACCTGTATATCTTTGTTTTTCAGACCTATTCTAGCAGTCAGCATCAATTTTCATATATCATTATACACATAAGAACTTGAACTTTATGTCTAGCTAATTTAAAATTACAATTTTCTTTCTGTTTTCTCAAAAAATTTGTGAATTTCCAGAATTTTAGGAAAAAACGCTATCAACAATTGCGTGTTTTTTACTGTGTACTCAAACAAAAACTCCTGAAGTTTCTTTAAAAATTAGTATTTAGGTGTTTTACACTTCCAAATAAAAACTTGTCTATATATAACATTCGCCAAGCAAGTTATAGCCAATTATTACAATATTATTTTAGGCGCTTTTCAGTGAAAAACAGGCCCATTTAGTTTATTGACAATATAGATCTGTCTAAAAACGTTTCATGAGTAAAGTCATAGCAGAAACAGTGTTAAATAATAGCAAAACACAGTAAAAATAATTTACTTTTTCAGATAAATATATTCTTAATCCAAAGATGAACAATAAACACAAATAGTGTAGAAAGTAGCACAAGAAAAATTGCACAAATTGTCTTGTGCAACAAAAAAATAAATAAACAGTCCAAATTATAACTTCACACAAAATGAGAGAGAAATATACAGAGTGCAACCGAAAAAAATAGTACAAATAATCTTTAAAAACTATATAATAATTAGTTACATAATATAACAACCAAATAGATGGATCTGCTGGCTGTAGCCTGCGTCGGAATCTATTTTACCGGGACATCGTCTATTGACAAGAAAACCTACATTCCAGTGCTTTATCCGATATCTACTGCTGTTTCATCCTTGTTTTTGGTTTGTGTTATGTCAAAGGGCTCTGTCGTGAGTATTTATGTACATTTTCAAAGAATAGTGTCATACAAATGTGTTATTTTGCGTTTGTTTTCATGCACGCAAGACGCACTTTGCTTTCACTTTGCGTTTGTTCAGATTTGCAAAGAAACATACTAATCGGTGGTTCAAAAGACCAAAACCTATGTTTATTGGTTGAATAGATGACAGTTTGAACCAATCGGGGCACAGGGGTGGGACTAAGCGTCAACAATCGTTCCTGTTTGGCTCAGAGGACCAAAACGTATTGATTTCATCTGACGAATCAGTGCTGAGGAAATCTGATGACGTAATCACGCTCACCACGGAGCCTCTGAATATCCAAATGAGACATGCGATATCACTGAAAAGAGTAGACTCTGTACTTTACGAGACTTTTGAAAGCATTCAAATTGGATTAGTGGTTCAAAAGTTATTAAACATTTAAGAACAATAGTTATTTTTAGCCGCCGGCGGCTGTCTCGGTCTTTGAGGGTTAACTCAAACCGTTGCAGTCTGTCAGTCACAGAATGGCAGTCAATGGTTACCAAATCCTTAAGAGTAAAAAAAACATTCACAGACAAAACCAAATAAAACCTTGCGGCTCGTGACATTACATTGAGGTCTTAAGACACAAAACGATCAATCTGTGCAAAAAACTGAACAGTATTTATATCATTATTTACTTCTGATCCATCGCAACATTCTACTCTCCTGAGTGCATTTACCCAGCCGGAGTGTGGCGCGTCAACACGAGCTACCATAGTATTTTCATTTTTGGGTGAACTATCCCTTTAAGGTTTATCTTACACTAGCTTGACTTTACGCATTATGTAATCACATTGGAAAGATCATGCGTGATGTAGACACAAGTACCGTCCCAGTGTTTACAAAGTGAGCGTGCAAAGAAAGTCAAATGCTCTTTCCAAAAAAAGCTTTTTTGGAAAAGGTTTTTCACCCTATCGTACCTTTTTGAACCGAAGTACACAGATGAAGAACTAACCACATGACCTTTTCAACATGATTACGCAATGCATGAAGACGCACATCGCAGAACTAGTGCAAGATGAATATTTGTGGTTAAAAACTATATACATTTTAATTTTTTTTTAGAAAATGACTGATTGTGAAAACTTTTATTTCTCAGCTGGAATTGTGTAGAGCCTTTTGAAGCTGCATTGAAACTGCAGTTTGGACCCTCAACCCGATGAATGTTTTCCTCAAAAACCTTAATTTCTTTTTGACTGAAGAAAAGAAAGACATTAACATCTGTGAGTAAATCACAGGAAATTTTAATTCTGGAAGTAAACTAATACTTTGAGTAAGTATACACTACTATATATAAGATCTATCTCTAATGCTCACCAAAGCAGCATTATTTGAATAAAAATACAGTAAAAAGGTTAATATTGTGAAATTATGGAAAGGAGGTGATGTGAGGCCAAGTATGGTGACCCATACTAGGAATTTGTGCTCTGCATTTAACCCATCCAAGTGCACACACACAGTAGTGAACACACACACCGTGAACACACACCCGGAGCAGTGGGCAGCCATTGCTGCGGCACCCGGGGAGCTGTTGGGGGTTCGGTGCCTTGCTCAAGGGTCTCACCTCAGTCGTGGTATTGAGGGTGAAGAGAGTGCTGGTTATTCACTCCCCCCACCTACAATCCCTGCCGGACCTGAGACTTGAACCTGCAACCTTTGGGTTACAAGTCCGACTCTCTAACCATTAGGCCACAGCTGCCCCCAATTATGATAATTTAACTGTTTTATATTTTAATATATGCAAATCTGGACCATAATAGCAGTCTTGAGTTGCATGGGTATATTTGTAGCAATAGCCAAAAATACATTGTATGGGTAAACATTGATTTTTCTTTCATGCCAAAAATCATTAGGATATTAAATTCTAACAAACCATACATCAATGGAAAGCTTTTCAGCTTTCAGATGATGTATAAATCACAATTTTCAATTGTGCCTGTTTTTTGGTCCAGGGTCACATATTGTAAAAGTATTTTCTTCCTACCTGCTGAATTTTCAGCAGCCATTACTCCAGCCTTCAGTGTCACACAATCCTTCAGAAATCAGTTTAATATGCTGATTTATTGCTCAAGAAACATTTATTTATAAATTCTTTTAAAAAATCTTTTAAACTATCTTTAAGCTTTTTAACAGTAGTGTACACCGTTATAATTTATAGTAACATATTATTGATTAAAAACAAATCTTGTAAAATTCTAATTAAGTTTATGTATTTTTCAAGTTGGGTGTTTCTGCCTGCACCCATATGACTTCTTGCCTTTATTTGCACTTGATGTTATACTTTTAGTCATGTAGTCTTTGTTTGCTGGAGTTCATAAGGTTCACAATACTGTAGGGTGTCCCGTTTGTCGTTTTAAGTTAAGATGGGCATTCACAAGCACCCCCTATGTGTCCTTGGTACGCCTTTTTTGCCTTTCAGTATTGTTTTGAAGAGTCATCGCCTCCCTTTCCCTCTCAGACAAAGCGCCTCTGTACAGTGTTAGTGTATTGTGTTGGTTTGTGCTTTCTTCTTGACTGTTACCCTGGCCATTTAAAGTAAACAGAAAAACAGAAATTGGTAGGTTTCATGTTGATTTAGTGTTTTGGATAGTTCATGTGTATGTACTTGTTTTGGAAACTCCTGTCTTAAATGTTACACAGTTACCATAAGGTAGGTATTAAAGGGATAGTTCACCTAAAAACAAAAATTCTGTCATTAATTACTCACCCTAATGTCATTCCAAACCCGCAAGACATTTGTTCATCTTCAGAACACAAATTAAGATATTTATGACCCTGCATAGACAGCAACACAACTACTATGTTCAAGGTCCAGAAAGGTAGTAAGGACATTGTTAAAATAGTCCATGTGACATCAGTGGTTTAAACGTAATGTTATAAAGCAAGAAATTAACTTTTTGAGAGTAAATGCATAATATATGCAATATCACTAAGAGAATGTTATCCATAGAGGGGGTGGTCTCACTGAAAATGTATCTATTTGACGCACAGCGACAAATTGTGAATTTGCGTCAAGCTCGAGTAGACTGCACCAGGGCAAAGCAACCCACCATCTCCTAATTCACAGCTTCTTATTAAAACAGTCTAGAGGCAGGCTGACCGTGGGAGGAGAGAAGAGATAGAGGGGTTGACGTGATTGGAATAAACAGTGATTCCTGACCAGAACCCCACCAAACCACTTTATTTCTTTGTCGCTTTGTCTTATTCCTCATTTGTATTCCAAATGAAATGCACATTTTCTCAAACAATTGCTGACACAACATGACCTGCGATGATTCACACATCAGCAGGATGGATCACATGTTACTCAAATATTCATAGATCTTTTTAAAATTCACAAGCTCTTTGCCTTTGATTTTTCAACACACAGGCGAAGGTCACAAGACCTTGTAAATCCACTTCAAGTGTGGGGTTTAGGATGGCATCAGTGTTCCCAAATATTAATGTTTATATTACATAATTAGCTTTACTAAAGTTTATCAATTATAAATTGACCATTTTCAGCAAATATTCAAGATACAGCTCATGATCTTTACTTAATATCGTAATGATTTTTGGCATAAAAGAAAAATCAATAATTTTGACAGATACAATGAATTTGTGGCTATTGCTACAAATATACCCATGCTGCTTACGATTGGTTTTGTGGTCCAGGGTCTTAGGTTTCTAGTTCATTTTATAAAGTGGCATTTAAAGGAACCTGGTTTGTAAACCAACTCCAAAAGCATTTGAAATCCTTTTCATGCTACACTATTTTCCAGTTACACATCTGTTAAACTACTTGTGAATATATATATATATATATATATATATATATATATATATATATATATTTAAAAAATATCACTAACCCACTGAAAACTGCACAAATGTAGAGTAAAAACTTTAATAAACAGAAAACTATACAGTACAGACCAAAAGTTTGAACACACCTTCCACACTTTTGGTCTGTACTGTGTATATATATATATATATATATATATATATATATACACATATATATAAATTAATAAATAAATATTTTTTAAATGGGTTTTTATACAAAAACTGCTTTTTTATGTAAAATTAATTTTATAAAAGACCCACATTTCTAACTTTAGTTTGGACACACTTGAATGAGAAGGTGTGTCCAAACTTCTGGTCTGTACTGTATATATATATATATCTCCATTATCTGTAAATTTTTGTTCTGAAAGTGAACTACTCCTTTAATGTTGTCCAAATGAAGTTCTTAGCAATGCATATTACTAATCAAAAATGAAGTTTTGATATATTTATGGTAAGAAGTTTAAAAAATATCTTCATGGAACATGATCTTTACAACTTACGACTGGTTTTGTGGTTCAGGGTCACATATTACATTCAATATCCTAATTTATAATTACTAACTAAAGCACTGATAGAGACTTTTACTGTAAGCAGTTCTATATGACTGTTCTCTGATTAGTCTCTGCCCACATGTAGGAGATATAATAAAAACCAGATGAAATCTCATTGAAACCATGTCAGCGATTGTCGTTCTGAATGAGTTTTATTCACTGACTATCGTTTATGACAATACACTGCTGTAGTTTATATACAAATGTTTTTTAGCAGCAAGAAATCAGGTTTGTTGTCAAAGACATCTTATTTTTCCCAGCAGTGCATCTCAATGGTGAGCATATTTTCAAAAGCTATGGCCAGTTACAAAGCCTATCAGTAACATTAGGGCATCTAGCAGCAGGAACACCTACTAGCGATCAACAGTAGCAATAAAACTGCTGTCGGTGTGAACGGGACCTAAGAATATTGTAATAGCCAGCTGGTATATTAGACTTTTTGTGACCATGCTGAAACTAGGTTGATCTATTATGGTCCTATAAGGCAGACACATCCTGTGTTGGTTCAACTCTCAAAGCCTCTGAATAAACTGGGCCACAATCTCACCATAGTCCGCTGTTCAAGCAGTGTCACAAGTTCAATCTTTGCCCAGGTGGTGAAAATGTTTTATCATTTTCAGTGGACTTTCCTTTTTTGAATGTTTAGAAAGTGGGGTTGGAAATGAACAAGGGCTTGTGGCAAAAATGAGATCAAAATGAACAAAAATGCCCTGTAAAATACAAGACAAATGGGCAAAAAATGCCCCTGCACAATTAAACAACATATTACATCTTTTGCGATTAAAATGTAATGTAAAAATGAATGAAAAGTGTCAATTCACTGAATTACATTTTGATTTGTTCATACTGCATTAGATTGCGTTTACACGCTGTTTTGTGCAGCACTGAGTCTTATAACCAATCAAATGTGTTTCTAATGATTTTAGGAATGCATTGGCCAATCAGAGGCACTTAGATTAGTCAGCGCTAAAAACGCCAGAGCTGTTGATGAGTGCGCACGCTTGTTCCAATATGAATTCATGTTCTAGTCCTATTAGATGCTTACAGTTTCCTATTTAAACTTTTATGAATGTAAAGAAATGCATTTAAATAAATATACACTACTATTTCAATGTTGGTTTTTCAAAGAAGTTTCTAATGCTCACTAAAGCTGAATTATTTGATTTAAAGTACAGTAAGAAAGGTAATATTGTGAAATTACAATAATTTAACCATTTTATATTTGAATATATTTAACTATATCATATATAAATATATATTCTCTTCCAACCTGCTGAATTTTCAGCAGCCATTCATTTAGTTTTATCAAATCCCCTTCACCGAATTCCCTCATCATAAACAACACAGTGTGCATACAATGTAAATAAAATATACAGTACAGACCAAAAGTGTGGACACACCTCCTCATTCAAATGAATGAGAAGGTGTGTTCAAACTTTTGGTCTGTACTGTGTATTTTTCTGTTTATTAAAGTTTTTACTCTACATTTGTGCAGTTTTCAGTGGGTTAGTGATATTTTTTAAATATATATAAATTAATAAATAAATATTTTTTAAATGGGTTTTTATACAAAAACTGCTTTTTTATATAAAATTCACTTTATAAAAGACCCACATTTCTAACTTTAATTCATGGGGATAACATGGATAATTTCACATGGTTCAGTGTAAGATTTTTGCCCATCTTTTGGAAAGTCCAGTTTTAAAAGTAAAAAAATTACTTTTACCAGTAGGTGACTGCAGAGCTCCACTATTTGCTATTTGCTATTTGACCACCTGAAAGAAATTTTTTCACACGTTTTTTCAGTTGAATTCATATCTACAGTACAGACCACAAGTTTTGGACAGAAGGTGTGTCCAAACTTTTGGTCTGTGTACTGTAAATTTCACAATTTTTTGCATATGCAAAAGTTTTTGCATAACTTGTGCTACACTTGGCTAAAGTCATGGACCATCATGTTTGCCTATGAAGCCAGAATGTGACGTGCCCAAAATGAAACAAAAATGTTTTATATTGTTTTCTGTATCAATATTAATAATCATTATTGCAAGATAATAAGCTACAATAATAATGTTTGTCATAATATTGCAGCTTTATGAGCTACTGTTTTTTTTGTTTTTTTGTTACATATATGCTTTATATACTATATTAAAGTGTCTATATTTGGGTACATTTTTGAGTATTTGGCATAAAAATTGTCTTCACAAATGTAAAAAATATCGCTCCTTAATGGAAAAGTTAATTTCTGACCTTGTTAGAGAGACACTTCTTTGTTTATTTCCCTCAACCTATTTCCAACTACAAAATATTTGACTTCCCATTGCTCCAACTGGTACTATTACAGGTAATGTTCACCAAAATTATCTGCTGTGTTTATGATATTCATAAGAAATTTATTTTTTGTGTGGTACAGTGTGAAAATACTTTGAAAATGCTATAGTAAAAACCGGTTAAGTTACCTTACCATATATGTTGACAGACTTTAAATTTAACATACTGTTTTATATAATTTTACTGTAAAATACTGTCAAATGTATTGTTTTTTTACAAGAAAAAACTATTAAGTTGTAAAATATGTGGGTACCAAGGTGCCATGCTTTAATGCTGGAAACATTTGTCACCATATTTTTTTAAAGGTGAATGAATTTTTGGCATTTTGCAACTGCTGCAAATATAACAGAATATCTTTTACAGTGTAGAAAGAAAGTCAAGCAGGTTTGAAAGAACATGGGTAAATGATGACAGGATTTTAACTTTTGGGTAAACTATCGCTTTAAATAATGAGAGATGTGAGTTTGTGAGAACTGAATGAATTTGACAGTATCGTGCCCTTGGTTGAGCATGTAGCATGTACTTTGTGTCCTTGGGTTGTTTTTCCTGCTGGTTTTCCCACTGATTGTCTGGACAGTGTTGAAGGTTGACAGTAGTTGCTTACTATGCAGACAGAATGAGAAAATACTTGCAGTATGCTTTTTATATTAATACACAAGTAGTTTGACAGATGTGTAACTGGGAAATAGTGTAGTATGAAAAGGATTTGCATTTGGATTTGGTTTCCTTTAAATGCCACTTTATAACATGCCCTAAAACAGAAGACATACTGTATGTGACCCTGGACCACAAAACCAGTAGTAGGTAGCAGGTATGTTTGTAGCAATAGCCAAAAATACATTGTATGGATCTTTTATGCCAGAAATCATATTGAGTAAAGAACATGTTACATAAGATATTTTCTAAATTTTGGACTAACTTAAGTTTGCATTGTTAAGAACTTCATTGATTTTTTTGCACCCTCAGATTCCAGATTTTCAAATAGTTGTATCTCAGCCAAATATTGTCCTAACAAACCATACATCAATTAAAAGCACATTTATTCAGCTTTCAGATGATGTATAAATCTCAATTTCAAAAAATGGACGCTTATGGTTTTGTGGACCAGGGTCACATACAGTATATAAGATGTTACTGACAGTATTTTCTTAAAAAAAAAAGATTTGTTCTAAGAGCTCTTGAAGATCTTCTAAACTAGTATTTTATTCTTGATTGGTCCTTATTTTGCTATTGGGCAAATAAGGAATTACTGCTGAACCTAAAATGTTCAAATGAGCTGAAGTTCAGGTGAATGAGATTGAGAAACTAGGGCAAAACGTAATGTACTGCATCCATATACTAAGTGATCTCTTGCTACAGTATCTATTTTGAGCAGATAGACAATGAGCAGATTTGCTTCAGTTTAATCACAAATTACATGGCAGAGGCATTTCTGGAATTATTTTTCTATTCACATTCTCCATTTTAAATAAGATATGGGAACATAGAGGAATGTAGGCCTGGAGTGAAGTGTATTGATCTGTTTCTGTGCAGCAGATGGAGCCATGGCTGCATTTTGAAGCGTTTCAATCAGATATGTGATAGTGCTATTTAGAAGCCAAAAGATAACTATTTATATAAGCTGAATTTAAATGACATGTCGTTCTTAACCTGTATGACTTTGCTTAATATGTGGAAAACAAAAGATATTTTAGAATGAGATAATGTCGTAATGAACAATATTATTTTGGACCCCATTGCCTTGCATTATATTGACTTCAAAATATCTTCTTTTATGTATCTCAGTAAAAACTCATATAGGTTTAGACTAATATTAAATAATAACAGAATTTTCATTTTTGGAAGAACTAATGCTGGTTTTGAAGATATTTTTATTAAAATAAACATACTCCATTATATTGCATTTGATACAGGCTCTAGCTTACATCAAGAGCAGTGCGTATCTCATCATCTTTAAACATGGAAATAGAAAATGGTTGATGGTTTGAAGTCAAAAGTAATCCACATTGAAGAACTGCTTGTACTGTACATTGACATTACTGACGCTGGCTACGAAGTACAGCCGAAATAGCAAGTCTTATCTAGAAGATTAGTAAGCACTAAGTATGTTTGCTTTAGTGTCTCGTTACCATTTCCACGACGCACACGCTGTAGTCAACAGTAAATGATAAAATGACAGAACTTAATTCATATCCTCTGTCTTGCACTTTCTCCTCCGTAGCCTGCAGTTTCCATGGCAACTCTGTGTAGCATGAGCGCTTGTCAGCCCACTCAGGCAGGCTTCGCTGTGTGAAGTCACAAATAAAACATTCTCTCTGTTCATCTCACCATCCCCACTGCAGTACAAACCCAAGCACTTCCTCCTGACTATACCAGTTCTAGCGATTCACACAGGAATCATACCAGTCCCCTCAATTTGTCCTGCTTTGTGGAATAGTGGAAGAGTTGCAAAATCGTTTTGTGATAATGTCAATCTACCATCATGTACAGTACGTTTGTACATGTGCATGCAGAAGCAACAGAAGTTTTCAGTTACTGGCAAGGAAATGTTTCACGTCATGCATTGGGTGTACTCGACAATACCTTTTATATTATGAAGACTTTTATTTTTTAAGGTGGGGCTGTCAAGCTTGATGAGTTTTTAATCTCGAAACTTATCAAAGATTCTATTAAAAGGGGACATATCATGAAAATCCAACTTGCGTGTATTTAACAGTTTAAGTGCAATAAGACATAAAAGAGAACTTAGTTTAGTACTCACCTGCCGTGTGACAGCTGCTTTCTGTGTGCGTGCTTCAGATGTGAGCGCTCAGAAAAACGTATATCAGAAGTTTAAATTTATGTGGCTTTAAAATGCATGATTTCAGTGCGATAGTGATGAACATGACCAAACATGTTTTTTGGCCTGGTATCTGAAATATGAGCAGTAAAGGCACAGCTCTATTCTGGAAAAGGGGACGGGGAGCAGCCACTCATTTGCATTTAAAGATACAGTTGAAGTCAAAAGTTTACATACACCTTGCATATAAGATAATACCAAAATAAGAGGTATTATGTTATTTTCTATTTAGTACTGATCTGAATAAGATTTTTCACATAAAATACATTTATACTGTATATAGTCCACAAGAGAAAATAATAGTTGATTTTATAAAAATGACCCTGTTCAAAAGTTTACATACACTTGATTCTTAATACTGTGTTGTTACCTGAATGATCCACAGCTGTTTTTTTTTTTTGTTTGTTTGTTTAGTGATGGTTGTTCATGAGGCCCTTGTTTTTCCTGAACATTTAAACTGCCCACTGTTCTTCAGAAAAGTCCTTCAGGTCCCACAAATTCTTTGGTTTGTCAGCATTTTTGTGTATTTGAACCCTTTTCACACTGAGGGCAACTGAGGGACTCATATGGAACTATTACACAAGGTTTAAATTCTCACTAATGCTCCAGAAGGAAACACAATGCATTAAGAGCCGGTGGGGGTGAAAACTTTTTGAAATTTGAATGTCAGGGTAAATTTCAGCTATTTTGTCTTCTGGAAAACAAGTATCTTATGTAAGATATGAAGGGCAGTACTAAAAAAAAAAAAAAAAAAAGATATTTAGGCAAAATAAGAAAAATTTACACATCTTCATTATGTTCAAAAGTTTACACCCCTGAATCTTAATGCATCACTTTTCCTTCTGGAGCATCAGTGAACATTTGAACCTTCTGTAATAGTTGCATGAGTCCCTCAGTTGTCCTCAGTGTGAAAAGATGGATCTGAAAATCATACGGTCATTGTTGGAAAGGGTTCAAATACAAAAAAATGCTGAAAAACAAAGCATTTGTAGGGACCTGAAAGATTTTTCTGAAGAACAGCAGGCAGTTAAACTGTTCAGGACGAGCAAGGGACTCATGAACAACTATCAATAAACAAAAAACACAGCTGTGGATCATTCAGGCAACAACACAGTACTAAGAATCAAGGGGATGTAAACTTTTGAACGAGGTCATTTTTATAAATTCAACTATTATTTTCTCTTGTGGACTATATGAAAACTTTTTTTTTATGTGACATATCTTATTCAGGTCGATACTAACTAAAAAAGAATAAGCATTTTTTATGATCCCTCTTATTTTGGTAAAATAATTAACATTTAGCACATTCTGCAAGGAGTATATAAACTTTTGACTTGAAAACAACGTGTTTCTGTTTCCACTCAAAATAGGCATTATCAAAATGATATATTAAATTATCTGTGGGGTATTTTGAGCTCAAACTTTACTGACATTCTAGGGACATCTGAGACTTATATTGCATATTGTAAAAGGGGCATAATAGGTTTCCTCCTTCCTTTTCATCCAAAAAAGAAAATTCTGTAATTTACTCACCCTCATGTGAGTTTGTTTCATCTGTGGAACCTAAGATATTTTAAAGAATCTTCATACACAGTTTAGACTATATTCATAGTCTTCAAAAGCAACAAACTAGATTTATGTGAAGAACAAACCAAATTTAAGTCATAATTTATTCATAATCATTTCCTCCATTGAGCTGGTAGCTTTAAAACTGTTGCAAATGAAACACAGTCATGAACAAATCAGCTTGAACGAATCAATGAGGTTCATTGTAAAGAACCAGCTCAAAATTAAGATTTACTGATCTGTTTTATCCATACAATAAAATACTATGAAAGTTAATGAGGTGCAAAACAACATTGTCTTTCATTGTATGGACAAATATTAGTGAAATAAAGACAGAATTTTCATTTTTGGAGGAACTATCCCTTTGACAAGTGAAAGTTGAAGACATTTAAGGACAAATATTATATTGTCTGGCTCAGTGGGTTTGCAGCATTTTGTGTGAATGACTACATGGTGCCTGCCGGTACCTGCTGGGTCATTCCCCAACCGGGAGGATATGATTTGTAGTTATAGTGTTTCATTCCGGCTGACGTTTGTTTTGTCCTCTGCAACTGGACCTGAGGGAGGAACACAAATAAAAAACATAAGAAACACAAATGCCGATCAGTAAAAGAATCTGCTTTATGTGTTTTCATTATCTGGTTTTATTGCCTGGATGCTTGAATGTTTAAACAGGTCTTTCCTTAATTCACAGTACAGTTTTTCACCATGTGCTGACAAAATGCAGGGGCACCAGAAATAACAAAGTAGGCCAGAGCAAGGCATTCTGGGATGCCTAGACACCCTTTGGGTGCCATCAAGAGACTTTTGTCTAATATTACTCTCTTGCATGGCTGCCTGTTTTGCTTCTGAAGGAGTCTTGTGACATTGAGGGTTTACAGCATCTTTCAGACATCAGTCCCTCTGGTTAATATCTAATTTGGTGGTCTTTTTGAACTAATGGGCTGTTTATTTTATGTTTATGTGGAATATCCAAGATCATAGCTCAAAATGGCTCATGTAGTCGATCTGTTAAGAGAAGAACCAAGCAACCTGAAAATGAAAAACATAGGTTAGTAAAACGCATAAAACATATCAGTTCCCATTTAAAACACGTCTCTTCTTAAAACACAAAAATGCTACAGGCAGGTGCAGGGGATGAAACTCTTGCTCTGTGAGAGGCCATATGGGCTGCGTTAGTGCCTGGAGGTGCTCTCGTTCAAGTGACTCAGTGATCTCGTCTCCTCACGTGGCAACTCCACTTATCCTCAACTCTCCGCCGCGGGCTGTCAGCATTAGAAGCAGGAATGATTGTGTGTGCCCTGCTGTGCTTCATAATAAACATTCATGATGTGTTTTAGCATTTGTACTACCTCGCTAATGTGTAGCAATGTTGATGGTACGTCCCAGAAACAGAGGACCTTGGGGACGATTGCTCCATTTTCCCCTTCCTTCTGTTTATTAATTTATCTGTTTTATTTGTGCCATGTCTGACCTGAGGACAGCTTAGCCGTCTTTAAATGAGTGCAAGGTGCTTTGGTGAACATTTGCTTTTGAAGGACGTATTTGCATTTTAGATTTCAGCCTCGAATAGACTTTTTCAACTCTGTTCAAACGTTGTTAGATGGTGTTTCTTCAACTATGGGCACTTTTGACCCTGACGAAAATTTACAGAAAATGTACTCACCCCCTTGTCATCCAAGATGTTCATGTCTTTCTTTCTTCAGTCGTAAAGAAATTGTTTTTTGAGGAAAACATTTCAGTATTTCTCTCCATATAATGGACTTCTATGGTGCCCTCGAGTTCGAACTTCCAAAATGCAGTTTAAATGCAGCTTCAAAGGGCTCTAAATGATCCCAGCCGAGGAAGAAGGGTCTCATCTAGTGAAACAATTGGTTATTTTCTGAAAACATCTACAATTTATATACTTTTTAATCTCTACACAGAGTACACACAGAGCTAGACAAGATGAGCATTTGAGGTTAAAAAGTATATAAATTGTAATTTTTTTTTAGAAAATAACCAATCGTTTTGCTAGATAAGACCTTTCTTTCCTCGGCTGTGATCGTTTAGAGCCCTTTGAAGCTGCATTTTGGAAGTTCAAACTCGGGAGCACCATAGAAGTCCATTATATGGAAGGAAATCCTGAAAAGTTTCTCTTTAAAAAAATTACTTCCTCAAAATTTTCTTACGACTGAAGAAAGAAAGACATGAACATCTTGGATGGGGGGGGGGGGGGGGTACATTATCTGTACATTTTTGTTCTGAAAGTCCTTTAAAAAGCAGTAGTTTGCTTAATTTGTTCAGTAGCTGTAAACTATAAAACATTGGTTATGCATGCATCATTTTTCTTCTGAACTGTTGTGAAGAAATGCAATTTCCACCCAGGATTAAAATTATTTACTAAAAGTAAAATAATTTTTTTTTTCATTAGTTGAAATAAAATAAACATTAACTGAAATATATACAGTATATAATTTATATAAAAACGTAAAACGTTGGCATATAGTTTCCAAAAAAAACACGAAACATGATGTAGTGAAATAACTGAAATTAGAACTGAAATAAAATAAAATAAAATAAAATTATCCTTAGTAAGACAAATAGTCTGCTATTGCATTCTAAAAATGCTTAAAATATAATTTCTGCCACCATCTTTTCTATCATACAATAATCTTTATTATGATTGAGGTTCTGTTTCTATTTTCTAGTTTTATTTCTAGTAATATTTTGAATTAGCGTTGAGTTTTAAATTGTTCATTTTCATTTGAATTTTAATTGGTTTTAGTCATTTTGTAGCGTTTTTGTCGTTTTATTAGTTATGTATCCAAAGTGCACACAATTAAATCATTTTTTCATGACTTTTGAATAATTTGACCAATGTAAATACATAATTTTTCTTTAATAAATGAAAAGTTAAAAAGAACAGGTTTTATTTATTTTTATTTAAAATAGATACATTTTGTAACAATATAAACTACCATTTAAAAGTTTGTGGTCAGTAAATTTTTATTCTTTAAAAAAAAAAAAAGAAATTAATACTTTTATTTACAAAGAATGTGTTAAATTGATAAAAAGTGATAGACTTCTATTTTGAATAAATGCTGTTTTTTATTTTTTATACATCAAATAATCCTGAAAAAAAGAATCACAGTTTCCAAAAGAATATTAAGCAGCACAACTGTTTCCAACATTGATAATAAAAGCAATAAATCAGCATATTAAAATGATTTCAGAAGTATCATGTGACACTAAAGACTAGAGTAATGGCTGAAGAAAACTCAGCTTTGCATCACAGGAATAAATTAAAAAATATATATTAAAACAGAAAACCATTATTTTAAACTGTAATAATATTTCACAATATTACATTTTTTATTAAGGAAATGCAGCCTTGATGAGCATAAGAGAATTTAAAAAAAAAAAACTTAAAAAATCGTACTTCTCCCAAACTTTTGAACAGCAGTGTGTGTATGTATGTATAGTAATTTAAAAAATGTTACAATATTTGGTATTTTCATATTTTATTTTATCATCAGATACACCTGTCCTGTACTATTATTATATTACTTTTTTATTATTATATTCACAAAGTAACTGTAATAAATAAATAGATCTAAATGAATCAAATGTTTCCAGTCCACGTATCTTCTCTATGTGGAGAATGTCCTCATGATTGAATGGAGGTTGGATTCCACTTGGTATTCTGCCTCAGTTAGACCATCCCGTGAAGCTATACATCATCATTTGTAGGATGGAGACCGAGCCCCATCTCCACTGCCTCACTGGGACAATGACCTTAAACGTCTCGCTTCCATTAAATAGAGCGACTGAACCTGAGCTTGGCATGTTTAAATGCTGCTGTTTGCCATACTGTGCGAATTACAATTCTTTTCCCCCACATTGATCGCTGGCTGTGGGCTCCCCTCAGGAGATGTGATTTAATTACACTCCATCCTTTCTCTTGGTTAAGGCTTTTTCATCAGAATGCTCCCGCGTGCCGTGGGAATCCGTAAGCGTGAGGTCAGTGCCTTCGCTTCCTGCTGAGCAGATCTGGACCTCAGGTGTCAGAAGCTAGTTGGCATTTGGCAAACGACACCAAGCGTACACCTGGAACTGTGAATTTGCTGTTATGATGACCATGTGATCGCCCTTCTCGTTCAGTGAATTCCCATCAGCCATTTAATTATTTATTTGCCTTTGAGTTCTTAAAGGAATAGTTCACCTAAAAATATAAATTCATTATTCATGGATCCATGATGGTGGCTTGGTAGGTTGTTAGTGTCTTCAGAACATAAATTAAGATATTTTTGATGAAATCTGAGAGCTTTCTGACCCTGCATAGACATCAACGCAACTACCATGTTCAAGGCTAAGAAAGGTAGTAAGGACATCGTTAAAATAGTCCATGTGACATCAGTGATTCAACCTTAATTTTATGAAGCTACGACAATACTTTTTTGTGTGCAAAGAAAACAAAAATAACGATTTCATTTAACAGTTTCTTCTCTTCCGTGCCAGTCTTCACCACGCATTCACAGCTTAGGCTTCATAAAATTATGGATGGAAAGGGTCAGAAAGCTCTCGTATTTCAGCAAAAAATATCTTCATATGTGTTCTGAAGATAAACGAAGGTCTTACAGGTTTGGAACAACATGAGGGTGAGTAATTAATGACAGATTTTTCATTTTTAGGTGTGCTATACCTTTAATCTTGGTGAGGTTTTTCTGCTGGTTAAATAAATGTCACAAAATAAATAAATAATATAAAAAAATGTAAGCACAAAAGGTGAATTTCTGATCATTCTTCACTCTTTTCTTTTCCATATGTCAGTTCATATCGATATTTAAGTTGCAAAAATGGCAGATAAAGGAAAAGAACCATGAAAGTCATCCATTTGACTCATGCCTTTTGAAGCCTTAAGTCATGATACACTAATATTTTTTCCCCTCCAGTGAGCCGTTAACTCAAGACATGTTGCAACTGAATCGTAGAGTCTCAAGAACCAGATAAGTGAATGAATAACTGCTTTGAGCTGGATTAGGTTCACCAATCATGCTGAATGATTCGTTCACTACTCATTTACTCTAAAAAATCTCTCATGAAACTTAAACTCACTGACACAGCTCAAATAGTTAGAACAGTCAAAGCAATCCTGTTGTCAGCTTACTGGAGAAAAGATTATAAGTAAATAATGACTAAAATTTGGTTTGTTCATCATATAAATCTAGTGTATGGCTTTAAAATGAGAAGCAAATATTTTCATCGTGTTATCGCTCTATGTTACTCGCGGGATGTTTTTTTGTGTCACTCCGAATGTGTCAAACTGGACTTGTCTGTAAGTTCTTCACTAATTGGCTTGCGCAGCAAAGTGTCGTGTGAATTTTCATCATGTGACGATGCAATATTGCACCTTCACAGCAATCACGTTGCCACATTCAAGGCTTTGCATTGACTTTGTATATAATCTACTCGTGCAAATAATTCACTTGGCTTTTGGTGTGTGTGGAAGACGTGATACTGCACATTCGTGACATTCACGACATTCGCGCCTTTGCAGACTTTGTATGAAATTTACTGGCATGAATAATTAAAATTGCTTTTGGTGTGCGTGGAAGACATGATACCACGCGTTCACGGCAATCGTATCACCAAATTTGCACCATTCACACCTTTGCATTGACTTTGTATGTAATCTACTCACGTGAATAATTCAATTAGCTTTTGGTGTGTGCGGAAGACACAATATTGCATGTTCGCGGCAATCCAGTCGCCAAATTAACATCATTCACGTCTTTGCTTTGACTTTGTATATAATCTACTCACGCAAATAATTAAATTCACTTTTGGTGTGTGCGGAGGATGCAATATCGCGGCAATCGCTTCGTCAAATTCACGACATTCGCTCCTTTGCAGACTTTGTATGTAATCTACTTATGCAAATAATTTAAATTGCTTTTGATGTGTACGGAAGACGCAATATCGCATATTCGCGACAATCATATAGCCAAATTCACATCATTCACATCTTTGCATTGACTTTGCATTTAATTTACTTGCATGAATATTTAAAATCGCTTTTGGTGTGCACGGAAGACACAGTATTGCACGTTTGCGGCAATCACATTGGCATATTCATGTTGTTTGCATCTTTGCATTGACTTTGTAATCTGCTCGTGTGAATAATTCAATTTGCTTTTGGTGTATGTGGAAGACGTAATATTGCACATTTGCAGCAATCACATTGCGCAATTTGCATCATTTGTGTCTTTGCATTGACTTTGTGTGTAATCTACTTGCGTAAATAATTCAGATTGCTTTTGGTGTGTAAGAAAGACGCAATATTGTGTGTTCGCAGCAATCGCATTGCCAAATTTGTCATTTGCATCTTTGCATTGACTTTTTCAGCAATTGCGTCACCACATTTGCATCATTTGCGTTTTTGCATTGACATATGTAATCTACTCGAGATAATTCAATTCACTTTTGGTGTCCGTGGAAGACACGATATCGAGCATTCGTGTTGCTTAATTCGCATCATTCGCATCTTTGCATTGACTTTATATGTAATCTACATGCACATAATTTTGTTTGCTTAGAATATAGCGCAAGAGTGTAAGGATGTTCACACTTGTCATGTTTGGTTCGATTAAAACAAACTCTGGTGCGATTGCTCTGTAAGTGCGGTTTATTAAAGTAAGTGTGAACGCTGCCATCTGAACCCTGGTGCGCACCAAACAAACGGACCGAGACCGATAAAAAGATGGGTCTCGAATCCACTTTCAAACGAACTCTGGTACGGTTCGATTGAAATATGAATGCCAATATGCCTTTAAGTTTGATGTCTTTAGATTTGCTGCCAAAAATGCCAGTGTGAACGGTAAGCGGACCAGGACCAAATGTATCATTTTCCTTTCTGGTCCGGACCAAATGAACCAAACAATCTGAGCTACAAGTGTGAACACACCCATATGGACCACTTTCATGCTATTTTTTGGGTCAGTTGAAAAACATGCAAAAGACCTGCATTGAGATTCTTCAAAATACTGTCTTTTTTGTAATACATAAGAAAAAGTCAAAAAGGAACCACATAATAACAGAATTTTCATTTTTGGGTGAACTATTCCTTTAAATGATAATTCAAATATTGCTGCACTCATTCTACGACAGTACTACACGCTTCTAAATTTAACTACTCTAATCTACTCATTTTTCTCCCACCAAACATAAATAGTAGACGCTTTTGTGTTTTGTTTGTATTTTTTGAGGGCATCTTTATAAATAGTTGCACCACCATGGCAGGGTGTTGCTGGCATCACTCACATAATCCCCTTTATCTTTGTGCTGAGGTTGGCAACGATTTTCCGCAACTCCATCTCTAATGCCTATGAGTCATGCTCCCTCATTTTGAAGGTATGTTTAGATCCATTGACTAGTTTATATTGAGAAACGCTCAAGCCTTCTTTTTTTTCCTGTTATATCCATAGTTGTTATTTTTGCTGTGCTCCCAGGGACCCAAGGCACATGGCTGGAGGAATGGTATTCTAGAGTTCTAGAGGGATTTTGTAATGTCCCTGAGTTGTGAAATTTGACTAGTGTTAACAATTACATGTACTTCAAAAAGAACATGAAGCCTTGAGGAGAATTGAGATCGGTTTGTTCTCTGGCACCAAGTGAGTCATATCTGTTTAACACAACACCCCCTCTGCTTTCTGCTTCATGATTGTATGGACAGTACTTTGATTGGCTGCAGTACTAATCATGTGTATTCAAGAGGCATAAATGCATTGTACAATTAATGCAAGCCCATTATTGTAAAATACAGCTATATTTGTGATTTAAAAACAAAAATTCTGGGAAAGAATTAGATTTTCGGTTTTGATTAAACCTCTAAGAAATTATGATTTAATTTAATTATGGATATTATGACTTTTAAATTAAATAAGTAGATATTATGAAATTTTTTAGGAAAGAAAGAAAAATCTGTTAAATATCTTGTGAAAAAACTGCATAAACTTTCTTAGCAAAATATACATTAGTTAGATTTTTTGGGAATATGTAACATTTTTGTAATAAATGTATTTTTTTTATTAAGACAGGATGCATTAAGGGGTTAAACTATGAAACAAAATAGTGACTTTTTTATTGCAATTGCAAATTTAAATCTCACAATTATGATTCTTTTTTTAGAATTGCATGATATAAACTAAAAATTGGGAAAAAATAAAGTCACACAGAACTTAAGTCAGAATTGTGAGATATAAACGTATAAAATAAGTATATTTCACAATTGTGACTTTTTTCTTTACTTTATAACACACAATTGTGAGTTACAGTAAGTCAGAATTGTGAGATAAAAAGTCACAATTCTAAGAACATATCAGTCTTTTTTCACCTCATAATTGGACGTTATAACTCACAATTACGAGTTTCTATCACAATTCTGATAAAAAAGTCAGATATGGGAGAAAAAAGTCAGACTTATGAGATACAAACTTGCATTTATGAGAAATATATATATTATTTTTAAGATGTGATAAAATTTAATGGGAAACATTGATTATATGAACTACATATGTATATTTTAACACATTGCAGGGAATAAACCTGGTTCCTTAAAGGGGTCCTATTAAGCTTTTTCACTTTTTGAATTTTAGCCAGTGTGTGGTGTGTATGTTTGGGCATAAAAACATCTACAAAGTTACAAATCTCAAAGTCCACTCCAAAGGGAGATATTTAGTTTTTAAAAAATCCCTTTTCAAGAACTACAACGAAACGACTCGTTTGGACTACAGCGTTTGTTTTCCGGAGGCTATTATGTCACAACGTAAGTCCCGCCTACTGAAATTCAATTCGTTGGCGGGTGGGGGACTCGCCTAACTTTAGCCATGTATTATGTATTTGGGATGCTACAACGAGTCGTAGGTCGGCTCGTTTAAACGCAAGCTTTAACGTAGGTCTGCTGAAGCCGCGCCGTTCACGTGTGTTGTACAGAGGGTTCAAACACAAGCAGATCCGCGGCTGCTGTAAACACGAACACTGACTAGTGATCATCCGTGAACGCGTTGGTGCCTCACCTAGACGTGCAGTGTGTGGTAAGAGATTTATTCATCATACAGTGTAGATAGCTTCACTGCAAATAATTAAATACATTAGTACAATAATGATAATGTCACGTATCAGCGATCTCGCATGCTGACGATAGGACCAACAATAGCATATTATTTACTCACCCTTCATGCATCCTAGGTGTATATGACTTCCTTCTTTCAGACGAATGCAATCGGAGTTATATTAAATCAATTCTGGCACTCATACAACAGCATAGACTGAAAATAAGTCGATCCATAATAAAAAAGTGCCTCACATGGCTCCGGGGCGGTCGGTAAAGCCTCCTTTAGCGATCAGATGTGTTTTTGTAAAAAAAAAAAAAAAAAACCTATATTTAAAATGTAAGAATCACTTTAATCTAGTTTGCTGCTTTGGGAAGGGGCGCAGCAGGGCGGACCGCGGTCAACGCTGTTTGCCAATCGCAACGCAGTAGGACTGCTGACCAATCACAATACATTTGGTTTTTCGGAAGGCGGATCCCGGAACTAATCGAGCCTTTTGTGCCAGCCTGGGGAGAAAGCTATTGTAATAATGTAAATTATGTGAAAAATTATGAGTTTTTCGAACTACTAAGCATGACAGCATGTTCAAGTACACCCCAAAAACAACATAAAGACTTTGTAAAGGCGCATAATAGGACCCCTTTAAGAAAACAGCAGTGCAAACATGTAACACATTCAGCAAGTAATACTGTAAATTACAGACAATAAATATAACCTGTGTTTGAAGAAAAAAATGCACCGTTCCACACGTGTAGCCATTCTATTTTTATTGTGTTAGCGTTAGAGCCGTATCACTTTTGTAAGCTCCAGATATTAATTGTTTTAGGTGCACTCATTCATGCAGTTCCTTAGATTTGATTTACTGCTCATCATCTTGTATCTCTGAGAGCAGTCTTGCCCTGCAGCCATAAATCTGTTTACTTTAATAGTGAGCTGTTTTCACATGCTGTTCTTAAAAGCTGTGCTGTTTGCCACCAAAAGTATGTTTGCAGCAGTGCTAAATCACATGGAAATGATATTGAGATTTATCTTCTAATCTTATTTAAAAAAAAATAAATGGGGCAGGGATAGGGATAGACCTTAACCTATATTTTCTAGTACCTAGTACCTTTCAGGTCAACATGACATCAAAATGGAATCTGGTTTGCAATCTTAACTAACTAAATCTAAGGATTAGATCTGAGAATTTACTTTAAGTTGTTCATGTCTTTCTTTCTTCGGTCTAAAAGAAATTAAGGTTTTTGAGCAAAACATTCCAGGAGTTTTCTCCATATAGTGAACTTCAATGACGGCCAACAGGTTGAAGGCCAAATTGCAGTTTCAATGCAGCTTCAAAGGGCTTTACACAATCCCAGCTGAGGAATAATGGTCTTATATACTGAAACGATTGGTCATTTTTTTTTTTAAAAATGCAAATTTATATACTTAATCACAAATGCTTGTCTGCATTGAGTTGTATTTTGTGTTTTGCTAAGAAGAATAACAATGTTTGCTTTTCTGTGTTTTGCAGGTGTATCTGGAAACAAGAGGCAGCCTCTTTCGGTCAGTGCGTCAGGACTGAGAGTGTAGCATGGGCAATATAACAGGATATGCCATCAGAGTCTAGTGGCTGGCAGGATTTGGACAGGAGGCTGAAGATGAGGAAAACATGAGTGTTTGCACACAAATGAACTGGGTGGCTGTATATTCCCACCAGTGATAATCTACACAAGTCCTGCCTGCTCTGGGAGTCTCTACAGAGAGTGGCCAATAAAATCTACAAAAGGTCATCCCATTTCTACTTCGGTAAGTGTGAAAAAGCGCAGAATAAAAAAGCAATATATTGATAATGACCCCGCTGGTGCTGTCTGTCTGTGCTTTTTCTTTCATAAATGTAATGTTCTTTGTTCTGCTTTCAAATTGGTGTTTGGGGTTTGTATGCTTAAAAAAAGAATACGAATGGGCTTTGAAAAAAGTAGTATATTAAAAGTGCTGTGGTAGAGCTAGCCTTTGTTCTGTGTCTGTTACTGTTGCCCTTCCTGTACAAGTTATGGCTTCTGTCATGACAATCCAAATGGCTCCATAATTTCCTGCGGTCATAGAGGTCTATTGAAAGGTTAAGTAGACTTTTGTAATGGGTTCACTGAGCTTTATTGCAGTCTGGATGTGAGACAAATAATGCCATCATTTAACTTCTGGCCTTGCCTGCGATCAAGATTGGTAACAGCTGGACACAATTGTCCAACAGTTTCGATTTGGGGGCAAAAGACTATTGAGTTTAGTAGATGAACTCCACTGAATACTACAGATGGGTGAGGGTAAAAATGATTACTCTGGAAAATTCTGAATTTTTTTTGGTTAAAGCTGCTCTTATTGAAAAAGCAGTGTGATTTTGCAGTAGAGGTTAGTGTTACATTTGACCACTTCAGCGTTTTATTTCATCACAAAATTTTATCATGTTAATTAATACATTAACTAATGTTAACAAAAGACACCTTATTGTAAAGTGTTACCATGGTCCTAAGATAAAACAGGGCAAAGTTTGTTATGAACAGGCAACTTACTAAAGAGACCAGTTTTGTGATTTTTGGCCAAATCCTTCAGAAGTTATAAGCAAAAATAGCAATTTTTCATATCTCCTAACCACTGTACAGGTAGTCCTAGGTCATGGTGGCTATTATAACACACACCAAGTTTGGTCTTAATACGTTAAAGCATTGAAGTGATATAGCCTATATATGTGTATATATATATATATTTTTTTATTTTTTTATTTTTTTTATTTTTTTTGCACGCTCAAATTCGTACACGTTATTTAAGAACAGTTTGACTAATTGATTTCCATAACTTTTCCCAGCATGGTCTAAAGATGATCTGAGCCAATTTTGGTGAAAATCAGACAAACCATCTAGGAGGAGTTCGAAAAAGTAGGTTTTTCAAAATATTAAAAATTGCGAAAAAAACAAAACAAAAAAAAAACTGACCTGTAGAATTTTACATTTTGGTGTTTATTTGACTAGTCATGAGTCAAGGAATAAAACTTCAAAAAGTAATGAAAGTTAAAATTAAAAAAGTTAATTACGATAGTTAAATAACGTTATCATTGTGATCATTATATCAAGATACTGGTGGGATTTAACTTGACCTTAACAGGATAGTTCACCCAAAAATGTAAATTCTGTCATTAGTTACTCATCTTCATGTTGTTCCAAACCAGTAAGACTTTCGTTCACCTTTGGATCACGAATTAAGATATTTTTGATGAAATCCGAGAGCTTTCTGACCCTGCATAGACAGCAATGGAACTGACACGTTCAAGGCACAGAAAGGTAGTTAGAACATTGCTAATGTAGTCCATGTGACATCAGTGATTCAACCATAATGTCATGAAGCTACAAGAATACTTTTTGTGTGCATAAAAATGAACATAATTTCATTCACCAATTTCTTCTCTTCTGTGTTAGTCTACAAAGTGCATTTATGAGATTACCACAAATAACAAAGACAATTGTACCATTAAATTGTGCGTCCTTAATCTCTTGGCACTCCATTTCATTTGGGCCATGCTAACCATCCAAACCCTGACTGCTTGGGGAAAATTCCTAGATGTATATTTGTGGGTGAATCTCAGTCTACTCATATGGACCAAACTGAGTCTGAGTGATCTACACGAGTAATTGTCGCTGTGAGAGGCCTAATGAGTGGCTTCAGGAACACTTCTCGCTCTCAGCTATTCAGCCAGGTGTTCTCATTAGCACCTTCTCTTCAGTTGGCTTTGGTGAAGACAAGAGATATGTCAGGTTGGAGTAAAATCATGCTATCATTTTTGACACACATTCTCCCAAATCCTTGTAAGACTATACTCTTAATAATTTTGTTGAGTCATGTGCACTCTGACAGTCTATTCATTTACATGCACAATCGTACACCAATTATGCCTAAGATTGCAGCAGTCTAAAATGCTTTAACTGTATTAATTTATTAGAAGGGTTCCACGTTTTCCCACCGATTTCGCTCTGCTATTAAACACCATCATCCTGCCTTTTTTATGATGTTTTTTAAGAGTTGATGTTACATGTGCTAATATGGTATTCGGGAGAAGTGCCAATTTGCCAATTTTGATAAAACAGAATATCATCCATCTGTGCAAAGTAGCCCCGTTATTTCAGATGTTGACTGTTTATCAGGAAAAAACAGAAGGGTAGAAGGTTTATCTCTACCAGATGGGGATTTCCTGGCTCTTGTACTGTTGACCATTGTACTGATGGGAAACTATATTATGGAAGATCCAGAGTCTAGATTAATGGCAGGGTAACTGGGTGAAAACGGTGAGAGGGAACAGCTCTCTGGAGATTGAAATCTTAAGAAAAATGTAATGCAATCAATCAAGCTCCCACCCACTGTGAATCTTCATTAGAATCTAGTGGAATTTCAGATAGTAAGGTTAGGAGCTGTCACTATTCTCTGCCCAATCAGCCTACAGTAGTTACATCTTGCGTTATAGTTTTGAAAAATGAATGTGAAGTACTTCACATAGTACTGTATTTTGGCACAAATTCATCTGGCATTTGGTAGAAGCTGGATAAATTAGGTAGATGCCAATATAGACTCACTCTCAGTCTCATCCTTAAAAACATTTATTTAACCTACAATATGGTTGATTTGCAACAAGTATAAACACGATTTGGCCCAAACTGCAATGTTTTATATTAAACTATTGGCTGCTAAAAACATAAAACCAACAATATTATACATTTTCCTATTCAGCCCAATTCATGTTAACCATTGTGCATAGTGGTGTGCCTTATTAAATTAATAGTTCCCCCAAAAATGAAACATTTCTGAAAATGTACTCACTCTCAGGCCATCCAAGCTCTAGATGAGTTTGTTTCTTTATCGCATCAGTTAGCATCTTGTGAAGTGAAAAATTGAGTGTTTGTAATTCATCAAGCCATATTTAACTTCAAATTGTTGCTTCCGGCAAGTACCGTTTATAAGCTAGAAAAGGACAAAAAAGTTCTGAACCGATATGCAAATATGTTGATGGATTTTGATGTGAGAGGATAACAGGGCATTGACTTTTTCGCTTGAGAAAGTGTTATTATGGATTATGGTATTTTGGCTAGAAGCTAATTTTTTATTACTGGGTGAACTACCACTCAAAAGGTGACATATCTTGAAAATCTATCACATCTATCAACCCAGAAAATGTGAAAAAGAACAACCTGGTAATTTTGTTTTGGTAAGCCTTTCTCTGCAAGCATGTGAAAAAATTAGCTGCTCAGATTTTGCTCCCCCTGTGACATAGAAAGGGGATCTTATATTATTATTGCCCCTTAATCTGCACATTTCTACCCTTTTGTTTTCACAAACGACAATGGTGTACCAGTTCTAACGCCATGGCAAAAGTTTACGCAAAGCATGCTAACTGTTCTGTCATTGGCTGCACAGAAGAGCACCGAACACTATTTAGAGTCCCATCCTCAGAGACAAGAGAGCAGTGGATTTATTCATTTTTTTTACTGTATATTACATTGCTGCCACACAGATCTAAAACAGACATAACTGTTTTTGTAACTCATGTGTTTTTAACAAACTCATGTGTATTTGACAGTTTAAGCGCAATAAGACATGAAAGAGAAGTTTAGTTTAGTACTTACATGCCGTGTGACAGCCGCTTACTTTCTTGGCTTCAGAGCCTTTTAGAAAACTATATCAGAAGTTTCAACTAATATGGTTTAAAATGCATGATTTCAGACATGATAATCAAAACCAAACAGATGTTTTGTGGCAGAGTATCTGAGATATGAGCTGTAAAGGCACAGCCTTGTGCTGTAAAAGAAGGGTGGGGAGCAGTAGCTCATTTACATTTAAAGAGACATGAACGAAAACATTGTGTTTCTGCTTCCACTCGAAAAAGGGCATTTTCAAGATGATATAAGAAATGATCTGTGAGGTATTTTGTGCTGAAACTTCACAGACACGTTGTGGGGACACCTGAGAGGGACATAATAGGTCTTCTTTAATAAATTTCAGTGTTTGATTTTGATAACATTTTTGTATAGCTGCTCCAAGCTGGTTATTAGACCATATTGGACCAGCAACAAGCCAGCATAGTATTACATTTTGAAAAAAAAAAAAAAAAAAAAAATTCACTTGAGAAAGTGTTATTATGGATTATGGCATTTTGGCTAGAAGTTAATTTTTCATTAATGGGTGAACTACTCTATAAAAGGTGACATATCATGCAAATCTGACGTTTCCCATGTTTCAGTGCTACAATCAGGTGCATCTATCAACCCAGAAAACAAGAAAAAGAATAACCTAGTAACTTTGTTTTGGTAAGCCTTTCTCTGCAAGCATGCAAAAAAACAAGCTGCTCAGATTTTGCTCCCCCTGTGACATAGAAAGGGGATTTCATATAATTATTGCCTCTTAATCTGCACGTTTCTACCCTTGGCGCCGCCATTTTGATTTCTTCCTCAGCTGTTTACCTTTACAGGCATAACTGGCTGTATTTGTAACTTGTGTGTTTTTAACATAAACTTGTGTGTATTTGACAGTTTAAGCGCAATTAGACATGAAAGAGAACTTAGTTTAGTACTTACATGCCATGTGACAGCTGCTTTTCTTTTTTAGCTTCAGATATGTGTACTCAGAAAACCATATATCAGAAGTTTAAACTAATATGTGACCCTGGACCACAAAACCAGTCATAAGGTTAAATTTGACAAAACTGAGATTTATACATATACATATGAAAGCTCAATAAATAAGCTTTCTATTGATGTATGGTTTGTTAGGATAGGACAATATTTGACTGAGATACATCTATTTGAAATCAGAAATCTGAGGATGCAAAAAAAATCAAAAAGACTGAGAAAATCACCTTTAAAGTTGTCCAAATTAGGTTCTTAACAATGCATATTACAAATCAAAAATTACATTTTGATATATTTACAGTAGGAATTTTACAAAAAATCTTCATGGAACATGAACTTTACTTAATTTCTTAATGATTTTTGGCATAAAAGAAAAATCTAAAATTTTGACCCATGCAATGTATTTTTGGCTATTGCTACAAATATACCCCAGCGACTTAAGACTGGTTTTGTGGTCCAGGGTCACATATGGTTTAAAACGCGTGATTTCAGCGTGATAGACATGAAAACAGATCTTTTTTTAGCAGAGCATCTGAGGTACAAGTTGTAAGGCACAGTCCTATTCTGGAAAAGGGGGCAGGGAGCAGCAGCTCATTTGCATTTAAAGAGACATGCGTTTTTAAAAATGATATAATAAATGATCTGTGGGGTATTTAAGCTGAAACTTGACAGACACATTCTCGGGACACCTGAGATTGACATAATATGTCTCCTTTAATAAATTTCAGTGTTTGATTTTGATAACATTAATAGTCATTAGACCGTATTAAACCATTTTGGACCAGCAACAAGTCAGCATAGCATCAAATTTTGAACAAATTATTCTACAACAGGAATTCAACATAAAAGGTATATCATGCAGCTATTACAAATGTTCCTTTTTCGCAGCCACTTTAGAAATAACAGTTGTCTAGTTAAATCGTTTGAGGTCGGCATGTACTGTTCTTGTAGGGGAGATCAGGGAGCATTTGTAACACATTTTAGTTTCAGTGTCTATGGTTCAAGTTGTGCTGTGTGTTTCAAACTTTGAATTTTTTTTGTAAAAGTCATACTTATTCATTATTAATAATATTAATAATATGATGACAATAACCATGATAAATCTTTTTTTATTTACAAAATGTACACTTCCAAATGTACTGCCAGCTGTGGTGGTCGTGATCATCCTCTGTAGCTCTTTTCTAATTGGTTATACTGATGTTACGCTAAACTTTAGATGTTACAACACTCTCTTACAGATTAAGATTAAGTTCTAGATAATATATTAAGATTCAGGGTTTTGGAATAATAAAAATTCAGAAATTATACTGTTAATAAATCAGCGCAGTGCAGACAGGGCTGTGGCTGAATGTGCTTTAGCTTTTATTTTTAGACTCCTTATGTGTGGGCCTAATTCTATTGCCTGAAGTATTGCAGTGTGCTGTGTATCAAATTATGCAATTATAATGATTTTATATACTTATTTTATACACTACTTATGAGAATGACAGCACCTTGCTAGCATTTAGCCTACAGCTCACTTGTCATTTGTCACAGACTTTTTTAACAATGGTCTTCAGATTACCACATTTTAAAGAACTTTAAGAAGAGTTACAGTACATTTCCCCATAAATAAATGCCAATTATGATGGCATATATCAATTATCAATATGACAATTTGATTTAGATATCATGAAATAATTATTTTGTAGCAAACAAATAAAGTTAGGTGAGTATGGTTGAATTTTACATTAGAAATACGCTACCAGTCAAAAGTTTTTGAACAGTACGATTTTTTTTTAAGAAGTCTCTTCTGCTCACCAAGCCTGCATTTATTTGAACAAAAAACAGTTTTTACTATTTAAAATAACTGCTTAGTGTTTAAATATATTTTAAAATGTAATATATTCCTGTGATTTATTCCAAAGCAAAATCTTCAGCATCATTACTCCAGTCTTCAGTGTCACATGATCCTTCAAAAATTATTCTAATATAAAAAAAAATCATTCAGCTGATTTGCTGTTCAAACATTTATTATTATTATTATTATTATTATCATCAATATGTAAAACGGTTGAGTCAGTTTTTTCAGGATTCTTTGAATAAAAAGATCCAAAGATCAGCATTTATCTGAAATAAGCCTCTGTAACATTTTTATTTTTTTGGAAGGAAATAATAGAAATTAATATTTTTATTTAGCAAGGATGCTTTAAATTGATCAAAAGTGATGATAAAGACATTTAGAGTTTTACTAAAGATTTCTATTTCAGATAAATGCTGTTTATCTGAACTTTCTATTCATCAAATAAACCTGAAAAAAATTCTACTCAGCTATTTTCAACATAATAATAATAATAATAATAAAAGTTTTTTTTGGAGCAGCAAATCAGAATATTAGAATGATTTCTTAAGGGCCATGTCACTGGAGTAATGATGCTAAAAATTCAGCTTTGAAATCACAGAAATAAACTACATTAAAAAAAAAAAATTCACATAGAAAATATTTCAAAATTTTACTGTTTTTGCTGTATTTTTGATTAAATAAACTCTTTAATTCTTAAAAACACATTAAAAATCTTACGGTCCAAAACATTTGACTGATAGTGTATATTCTTTTTCAATTATTCGCAAATAGCTTGAGCTTTTCATATTTGCTCTCATTTTATTTATGCACTATAAAAAAAAAGAGTTTTAGAAAAAGCTGGAATAATTATGTAAAATACAGCAAAAAAGGTAAACATATGCACTAAACAACATTTTACAGTTTGGTTCAGAACTGTGAAATAAATCAACCTTCTTAAATTTAAAATAAACTAATTAACAGTTTTTTACTGTATATCTTTTTTACAGTCTTTTACAGTTAAAATGACAATCATTTTTAAAGTGTAGTCTCTAGTTGGAGTTAGAAACTGTTTAATTTGAAAACTTCTTTACAACAAACTTAAAGTTTGACTGTGTCTGCCAAACACTGTGACTGAAATATTGGCTTGAGGACCAGGACTTGTGTTCAGTTTTACCAACAAATTTCCAATGAGGAAAACGAAAACTTGATTGTACATTGCAAGAAAACATTGTTCCGCTTTCACTCAGAGGTCAACCTAATTACGTTCAGTCATATTTCCAAAATGACTGGCTTGAGGGCTGGCAAACATGAAGATGCCGTTGAGTCATGCTAATAGATCAGACGAACAGATCTCCCTCCATGGTCTTATGTAGATCAGTGGGACTTGTTGCCATGGCAACAGCGGCAGATGGAGCATAGCTACACCTCAGCAGCGTGGATAGGAGAGAAAGCCTGGAGTCCCTGAAGAGGCAATGTGGTAGGTGGTGTAACACTAGTTCCTGCAGTCAGCCCCCCTTCTTCCTCTCAGACACCCACTCTCAAGACTCACTAGTCTCTGTGTCCGTTACTTCTTGCGAGTAAGGTCTCATGATCACTCTGCTGTTGATTGACACATTATTCTGATGATTGCATTTACATTCAAGTCAAATGAGATTAATGAAAGGAAATTCAGTCAGGAAATGTAAAGCACACATGTATGTCATAAATCGAGCCTCTGTTTGGAAGCACTGTATCTCAGCGTAAGCTCTATTTGTTGCAGGCATGTATTTTTTTATCATGGTAATTAAAAAAATTGGAGGGCCGTGCAATGCAATCACAGTAGGGTAATAAAAACAATCTTGGGGCCATGCAGTAATATATTCTGTGCACAACTCAAGCTTTTGAAATGGCTTAGAAAGAAGAAAATGTGTTTTCAACATTGCATAATTCTCATATCTACGGCTAGATGAGATTTGTATGCTTCAATCCTGTTCTCCTTCATAATGTTTCCATGACATTCCACTTGGATTGTCTCCATGACATCCCACAATGTTTCCATGGCACCATGAATACCTAAACCTGTCTGCCAGGTTCAGATATGTAAACCAGATTCACTTCATACATGAATAATTATGAGGTGGTTAAATTAAAATACTAAAATACTAAAATACAAAGCTTGATTTTTTTTTTTTTTTTTAGATTAAAACGACCAAATTTCAGCTTGTTGCTTTTTGTTATAAAGTCACACTCTGGGTTTCCATCCAAAGTTGCAAATTGAACTGGAAAAATTGGAATATTGCATAAAACATTTGCCAATAAGCACCATTTCTATCCAATGAGTCAAAGAGAACAAAATCGTCACTTCCCGATAAACTGGCACTAAATATCTCTAAGAAAAGTAGGAAAAGCCACTAAATAACTTAAAGCTTTTTAAATTAAGGGATTCTTTTTCAAAATTTGACGTTTCCATCACATTTCTGATGAGATACTTCAAAATGTGCATTGAAAAAGGGTGATGGAAATGTTTTAGAAACATCATGCCTTCATGATTTTTTTTAGATTTGTTAGATTTACACTAACACATTTCAGCTTTTTGCTTTTTTGTTATGAAATCAAACTCTGGGTTTCCATCCAAATTTTCAAATTTAACTGGAAAACTTTGAATATTTGCATAAAACATTTGCAAATAAGCACTGTTTCCATCTAACGAGTAAGAGAAAACAAAATTGTCACTAAATATCTAAATATACTAAATAACTCATAATAAGAAAAGTAGGAAAAGCCACTGAATAACTAAAAAACTGCGAATTAAGGGACTTTTTCTTTTTTGACGTTTCCATCACAATGTTTTAGAAACTTCTTGTCTTCATCATTTTTTCCTTTAAATTTTTCCTTTTAAATATATTTTGTGATTTGTATTTCATTGTTTTACCATTTTTTTGTGCTGTCAAATGATTAATCATGATTATTCACATCCAAAATAAAAGTTTTTTTTTTTTTTTTTTACATGTGTATATATATATATTTATATATATTGTATATGTCATGGGTGTGTGTAGAGAAGGAGACGTAGCAAGACAAAATGCAATAACAGGTCCTTTAACGATATCCACAACAGGTTAATCCAACACAAGACGGGTAAGGAAACACACACCAAAGTAACCTTGAGATCCGACAAACAACACTGAACTGAATCCAACTTAAATAGACAGGATAATGATACATAGACAGGTGTGGGTGATTAACAATTAGCACACATGACCAGGACAGGAATAGGAAGGACCGAATATGGGCACAAGAGGGAGAAACCAACGCAAACAGCCCATGGGGGTGTGACAGTATATATAAATACACACACATGCATGTTTATATTTAAGAAAAAAATGTATGTTTATATATATAAATATTTATATATAATATCAATGATATAAATATTTACATGTAAATATTTTTAAAATATATTCTGTGTGTGTGTGTGTATTTATATATACATACATAATAAATTTTACAGTACACACATATATTATGTAAACAAAGACTTTTATTTTGGATGCGATTAATCACGATTAATTGTTGGACTGCACTATTTTTATTTTATTTTATTTTATTTTTTATTTAAACTAACACATATTAGCTTTTTGCTTTTCTGTTATAAAGTCACACTCTGGGTTTCCATCCAAAGTTGTGAATTTAATTTAAAAAACTGGAATAACGAATATGCATCGTTTCCATCCAACGAGTCAAAGAGAACAAAATTGTAATTTCCTGATAATCTGACACAAGAAATCATATCGCTAAGAAAAGTAGGACAAGCCACTGAATTTCTAAAAACATTGTTGTGAATTAAGAGAATTTTTTTTTTTTCTTTCTTTTTTTGGAAACGTGACATTTTCATCACTCATTTCTGATGCGATAGCTACTGTTTTAGGAATATCATGCCATTTTTTTATTTTAATTATATTTAGTGTCATTTCTATTTAGTGTCATCTTTTTGCTTTTTTGTTATAAAGTCACACTCTGGGTTTCCATCCAAAGTTGTGAATTTAATTTAAAAAATTGGAATAACGAATATGCATCGTTTCCATCCAACGAGTCAAAGAGAACAAAATTGTCATTTCCTGATAATCTGACACAAGAAATCATATCGCTAAGAAAAGTAGGACAAGCCACTGAATTTCTAAAAACATTGTTGTGAATTAAGAGGATTTTTTTTTTTTTTTTTTGGAAACGTGACGTTTTCATCACTCATTTCTGATGCGATAGCTACTGTTTTTGGAATATCATGCCATTTTTTTATTTTAATTATATTTAGTGTCATTTCTATTTAGTGTCATCTTTTTGCTTTCTTGTTATAAAGTCACACTCTGGGTTTCCATCCAAAGTTGTGAGTTTAACTGGAAAAATTGGAATAGTGCATAAAACATTTGCGAATAAGCACCGTTTCCATCCAGCGAGTAAGAGAAAACAAAATAGTCACTTCCTGATAAACTGGCACTAAATATCTAAATATACTAAATAAATAATTAAAAATAAGAAAAAAAATATCTTTTTTGGAAACTTTTGGAGACGTCGTTCTTAATGTGATACTTTAAAATGTGCATAAAAAGAGGCTGATGGAAACATAGCTACTGTTAACTGTTTTAAAAACTTCATGCCTTTATGATTTTTCCTTTCCATTTTTCCTTTTAAATATTTTTTTTCTGTGATTTATATTTCATAGTTTTATCTTTTTTTGTGCTGTCAAACGATTAATCACAATTAATCACATCCAAAATAAAACACATGCATATATATATATATTTAAGAGAAATATGTTGTTTATATCTAAATATTTATATATAATATCAATTATATGAATATAAATATACAAAATATATTCTGTATGTGTGTGTATTTATATACAGTATACATAATAAATACACACAGTATACACACATATATTATTTAAACAAAAACTTTTATTTCGGATGTGATTAATAGTTTGACAGTGAAAATATGAAAGTGCATCACTAAATAAAAAAATTAAATAAAATAAAAATCTGCCAACAAAAAAATGCTAATTTTATCTAAAAATTCGGAGAACATCTCACAATTCTGACTTTTTTCCTCAGAATTGTTACCCTTTTTATTTTTCAATCTTGCTGTGCTCAGAGTTCAAGAATAACTACAATGTTTTGTTCTCAACAAAAGTC
The DNA here is from genome assembly GCF_049309525.1 of Garra rufa. Taxonomy (NCBI): domain Eukaryota; kingdom Metazoa; phylum Chordata; class Actinopteri; order Cypriniformes; family Cyprinidae; genus Garra; species Garra rufa. The sequence continues at coordinate 26,311,634 of NC_133372.1, read as the reverse complement.
TCTCTGTGTTTGATTGTCTCTTCTTTTGCGCGATTATGTGAGAATTAATTGAGAGTTTTCTCATCATCACCACTCCTGGCTGAGGTTTCACACTTCCCTATCTCTTGCTGAGGCTGGCACAGTCTCAAGTCTGCTGGTGAGGCCTGTGGCTTGCTTGTCGTCAAACCTTCATTATACCAGCATGGCAGCACATATCCAGTCTGTCACAACGAGGCGATCCCCTGTGCTTATCTGAGTGGATATAACATCAAGTTGAGGATCTCAGAACCTAAACATTGTTGTGTTCAATGTTATATAAGATGAGATAGTGAATAGTTAAAAATAATTGCATTTAATTTAGTCAACTGGCATCTCTACTTTTTACATTTTACACTGAAGAAAGAATAGAAGGATCAGCTGAATATAAATACATTCAAATCTCGTTCATTATTTTTTATTCAAACTTATAAATTTGAAAGAGATTTTATCAAAAGGCCGCCCCTCTGTAGCAGAGAAGATAAAGCTCCCATGACACTCTGTGTTTTGTTGAACACAGCTTGAGAGCTGATCCAAAGAAATATCTTAAATGATTTATTGCATGGTGGTACAGCATGGCACTGGTCTTTGGAATGCTCTAGATACTCTTTGTTGCAAAGAAAAAGATGTTTGCTTATCATAACACTTCAGCATATTACTATTTCATGACCACAAATGTGCTGTGCTGAGTGTGGTAGGGCCAGCAAGTCAACATGTGACATGTGACATACTGTATGAATACATGTTAAAATAGGCCTGATGTGTTGCGCTAATATAAAGGAATTTTCTGTATTGATTTCCCTGTGTTGTGAACTACACATCTTACTATGTTTTAGCATTTAAGGAAATGTCTGTAAAAGGGACATTTTGTATGAAATTGATTAACCTGATTAACATTACAGTTTCCCCAGTGAGTGGTTAATAGCAGATGCATCATGGCTATTTTTAAGCTAAATGAGTTTTTAACACAACAGATTTTTTTTTAAAAAGTATAACTGTGTATTTTATAATTGAGTTCTTTGTCATTTTGTCACATAGTTTGACAAGTGTTTGTCTAAAATGCAGTGGTAGAACTTTAGTCAAGCTTTATGTGGTCGACTTTTCATTTTCAAGATACGTTTTTTTAAAATATATCTTTGGTTTCTTGTTTTAGGGGTGTATTCACATCACTGATCACATATTAGATTCAGCTGGAATGTCAAAACTATGGATTCATTCTATAAAAATGGATTTTTAACGTTTAGCTTTGAAAAATATCTTTTTAGCAAACATGCCTTGTAAAACTGGAGATTCAGACGTAGTCACCAGTAGTCTACAGGTAATGCTAATACACACTAAATACACATAGTTGTGATGATGTTAACAGTAACATTTTGAGAACAAAGTATAACATAACATGTGATATGTGACCCTTGACCACAAAACTAGGCTTAAAGGGTTACTCTACCCCGAAATGAAGATTTTGTCATTAGTCTTCGGAACACAATTTAAAGGGGTCATCGGATGCAAAACTCAATTTAACATGTTGTTTGAACATTAATATGTGTTGGCAGTTTGTGTACACAACCACCCTACAATGATACAAATCCACCCATTGTAATATAAGTAATATGGCCTTTTTAAAATCAGGTCATTCTCAGCTTCTTGTCGGTGCTCCCATGATAGTTAATTGACATGAGCGCCTTACCTTAGACCCGCCCTCACCGAGCTGAAACAGTCCTACTCCGATCGCCATTGTGTCAACTCAGGTGCAGGGGCAGACAAGAATGTCTCAGATTGAGCGATTGAGGTGTTGTGTTGTTGGATGTAATAATGAACATAGCAGTCATCAATTACTCCCGACATCTGAGCCACTGAAGACGCAGAGAATTAACGTTACTTTCGTTTTTTAAAAGGAAAGCACCTCTACATATGCGTCTATGTTTGTGCGAATCATTCGTGATGCAACTTCACCCACAGCAGAAGTGAGTATAAGGGTTTTTTATGCATCTTTGCAAATGGCCTTTCTTAATAATGTGCTAGTTAGCAAGTTTCACAGCTAAACATGGCTAAATTCGCTAAAGTAAACACTACAGCTCGTCATCCCATGGCAGAAAGGGGTGGGGCGAGCAGAGCTCATTAGCATTTAAAGGAACATGCAACAGAATAGCTTGCTCTAAATAGGGCTGATTTTGACAAGGTAAAAAGAGTGTTCCCTTCCGGAGGGAACTCTACGCTGCGTCCTGGTTCAGGACACTATGGGAACTGCCTTCGGCATGACCGGTTCTGAAACAAGGTATAGAACAACGACAGTGAACTTGACACTGGCCGGCGCCAGCCTATGACATCATCAACAGGCGCCTGCTAGTATAAAAGCAGGTGCCTGAGAGCACAACACCATCTTTTTGTCTTCAGAGTCCTCTGTTCTAAACGAGTGAGTACAGCGATGCCTAGAGAAAGAAAACTGTTTAGGAAGTGTGCGGATCCGTGTCAGAGAAATCTGACACTTGATGACGCACACAACCTTTTGTTTGGTGTGTTTAGGTGTAAGAGCACGCGCGCTCGGCTCTAGAAGAGCGGAGCGCGTTCATTGTGAGAGTTTCACTTGAAGAAACTCCGTTCTCGTCTGGCCCCTTTCTCGAGGGAATCGGGCCATCCATCTGCCCCACGCTGCTCCGGTCCCGCCACAGCTGAGGCTGCTCGGCGGCTGAGATTGCGGGGCTCACAGGTGGAGCTGGCTGACGAGTTTGAGAGAGCGTTTAATCGCTCGCGCACGTCAGCCGGAGACGAGAATGCGCTGCTAGCGGATGATGTGTTGTCTCTCACATCCTCCGGTTCAGCAGCGAGTGCTCTTTTGGCTTCAAGCCAGGGCGAGCAGGAGGTTGAAATGGAACAAATATGAGCTCGTTTGAGCCCATGCAGCCTCTCTGCCCCGCATATGAAGAGTTGATGTCTGTTATGGACCGCGCGGCTGCCCGCTTGTATCTGCAGTGGAAGCCCGCGAGGGAAGAGGCCGCTCTCGGCAGACTAGACGAGCGGCTTCTTCCGGGCCATGACAAAGCCAACTCCTGTGAGCCTCCCATTCCTTCCTGATCTGCTTAAGAGATCGAGAGGGAATGGGACAGGCCATATTCAGCCCGCATTCACAGGCATCGGCATGTGATTCATGCTGATGTCGAGGGAATGCATGGGCGCGGATATGTGACGATGTCTCTCGCTGACGGTTGCGAACTATCTCTCAGAGCGAGGGACATCGACCCTGAAGGCTCCAAAGGCACATATGCGGCAGTGGCCGGTGCTCCTCTGCACATGATGGCAGTGTTGCAGAGGTGCACCAGGCTGATCTGCTGAAAGATCTGGACCGAGCCCCGGGGGTTTGCATCCCTTGCCGGTCCACGCCTCCACCTAAACACCGGGGGGAAACCAGGCCCGTCCTGGCCCAAGGGCCAGAGACGAGGCCAGGTCGCCAGTGTGGGGCTACCTGCCCCTTCCTTTTCCCCTTGACTCCGGGGCTGGGCCAACGATGAGACTGAGGCTCCATCTGTTGGCCCGGTATGTGAACAGTAAAGACACTTTAATAAAATATTCAAGCGTGTATGTGTATGTTTTCTTTTGTCTACCAGCTCCGCTTGGGTGTTTACTATTGCAGTTTTCGAGCTCCTCTTGAGTTCTACTGCCACCAAGTGCCGAGTGTAGCCAGGTCTCCCCTCGTTTTATAAAAGAAAACAGTGTGTAGAGACCTCCACTTGTAGAAACCCCCTCGTGGGTTAAGCGTTGTCAGGTTTTGAAACCTCCGCTAGAGTGAGCTTGGTATAGACATGATCCAACATACATATACATACGAGAATAACCCTCTTGAGCGTTGTCAAGCTGCTTCAGGCGGAGTATCGCTCTGCCGAAGCCTCCGCTCACTCAAACCCTGCTAAGAGTAATACTCTTTTTGCATGAGTGTGGTCAGGTACCTTCCCTGTGTATTTTCATATACACATATGTGAGACCTCCACTCCTAGGAGTTTGTGTGCTAGGGTGAATAGAGCGTCGCCAAGGCTCCCTCTCTGAGAGAGAGGTGTTTTACTGAAGCCTCCGCTCTCTTTAAAAAGCCCCGCTTTGAAGTAGAATTGAGTGTAGCAGGCCTAGGAGGCCTCCTCTCTGTGAAGTCCTCTGTAAAGAGAGACATACAAAAATAATACTTCCTAGCGCTGAATGTGGCAGGTCATTTTTAGACCTCCATTCATGAAGAGCTTTTTACTGGGTCGAGTGTTGCTAGGCTTCCTCTATGTGAGGGGTTTCTGTTAAGCCTCCACTTCCCAGAAATACAGGCCGGGAGAACACAAGGTTAAGGCAGCTTGTGAACTCTTTCCGTGGACCTGTCACTACAAGCGTTGAGTGTAAAAGGAAGTAGGCCTCCCTTCCACGAGAGGGCATGTATTCCAAGGTCTCCACTCGATAGAGCTTCCTCAGTTGAGCGGCGTCAGGCTTGCTATGTTCGAGAGCTTGTAAACCATTAAAGCCTCCCTCACTGAAAGCTCCGCTTCCGGGTTCTGCTATCACCCGGGTTAATACAGGTGTCTAAGTGATAGCACAGTGTAATAGGTCTCCCTCTGTCACAGCCAACAGTACTGAGACCTTCTCTCTCACAGTTATAGCAGCTGGCAGGCCCATGAGTGCCTCGCTGACTATTTTTTGGGGGAGTGCAGTCTTCCACTCACCAAAAACTAGTGTTGTAGGCTTCTCTCCTTGGAGATGTAGTCTCTGAGCCTCCACTACACAGAGCTAGATGATAAATGAGATTTTTCATTATTGGCTCTGACTGTGAGTATCTGCCTTTCTTGAGCGTCGAGTGTAGTCAGGCCTCCCCTCGCCTAGAGCGTTTACCTGAGGCCTCCACTCTGAAGAGTTTCCTAGGGAGAGCGTCGTAGGCCTCCTCTCGCTTAGAGAGTCTTTCTGCTGAAGCCTCCCCTCTCCAGAAGCTCCGCTTTCAGGCTCCGCTATCGCCTAGAGACTGCAAATCTGGTGATCCTCGCTATGCTCAGGACACCTACTCAAAACCACATTTGTGGTGTTTGCTCACGCGAAGTCTTTGGGCATTCTCTAAAATCCACGTGAGTGGTAAGTGCACTGTTCAGGCACTTCACTAAAATCCATACTCATGGTAAGGTCCCTCCCGTAAAGGCAGGTTCCTTTCTCCCATGGACCACGCAGGGCTCCTCCGTGTCCATTCTCTGAGCTGGTTTTTCTCAAAAACCTTTTAGTTTTCCAGCTCCAATCCAGATAGCACTGCTAGCAGGATCGAGTGTCGGGCCTCCTCAGGCCTCACTCTCCAGAAGAGCTCCAAAATGAAGGTATTTCTGTCGCACAGGCTAGTCAGCCTCGCGGATGACCTTCAAGGCTAGAGTGTAGCTAGGTCTTGAGACCTCCACTCTCAGAGTTCTTCCTTGCTAAGCACGGAGGTGTGTTAGGCTCCCTCTTTAAGAAAGCCTCCACTCTCCAGACTCCACTCAGGCAGTACTGTCGTTTAGGCTGTTCAGCTTCGATGAACGCCTGCAGTGTTGAAGTGTAGTAGGTCTTGGGACCTCCACTCTTAGAGTCCTTCTGCTGCTCGCAGAACATTGCCAGCCTCACTCAGAGTCCTTCGTTGCCTCCAGAGACTCACTAGAAATAGGCGGTCCGACTGCACAGGCTATTCAGCCTCGCGGACCACCTCTGGTGTTGGGTGTAGATAGGTCACGGACCTCCATCCTTAGAGTCGTCCTCTGCTGGGTGCAGAATGGTACCAGGCTTCCTTCTTACCAAAGCCGCCACTTTGCAGAAACTCCACTCAGGTAGTTCTGCTGCACAGGCTATTCAGCCTCACTGACTACCCCCAGGTTTTGAGTGTAGAGGCGCCACGGCACCTCCATTCTTAGAGTTGCACCCTGGAAGGCACAGAGTGTTGCCAGGCTTCTTTTCGGCGAAGCCTCCACTCCTCGGGAAATCTCCACTTAGACAGGCCTGCTGCACAGGCTATTCAGCCTCACAGGCCATCGTCAGTGTCAAGTGTAGTTAGGTCATGAGACCTCCACTCTGTAGATTCCCTCTGAGCAGAAGCTCCACTCGGGTAGTTCGGGTTGCATAGGCTATGCAGCCTCACTGAATACCCCCAGTGTCGAGTGTAGGCTTTTTCCTCCGGGCGTGAGTGTAGCCAGGTCTCCCCTCACTGAAGGGCTAGTGAGACCTCCACTCCTAAGAGCTGGTGGATTGAACGTTGCCAGGTTTCCTCTCTTTTTAGAGAGTCTTCTGTGAAGCCTCCATTCTCCAGAGGCTCCGCCTCCAGTACTTCTAGGCGTGAGTGTAGCCAGGTCTCCCCTCACGGCAGGGTTATTTCAGACCTCCACTCCTAAGAGCTAGTGGATGGAATGTTGTCAGGTTTCCTCTCTTTCAGAGAATCTTTTATGAAGCCTCCATTCTCCAGAAGCTCCGCTTTCAGTACTTTCAAGCGTGAGTGTAGCCAGGTCTCCCCTCACTGGAGGGTTATTTGAGACCTCCACTCCTAAGAGCTAGTGGATTGAATGTTGTCAGGCTTCCTCTCTTTTAGAGAGTCTTTTATGAAGCCTCCATTCTCCAGAAGCTCCGCTTCCCCATCTATACCTGTAGCACTAAATGTTGTCAGGTCCCTAGAGCAGTCGTTCGCCCTGCCGAGACCTCCATTCCCTAAACTCCGCCCCTTATGGTCAGGGCGTTTATGAGCTCCTTCGATTAGAGAGCTAAGTGTAGTAGGCTTCCTCTAGGCCTCCACGCTTGAGAGTTGCGTGCACAGGTAGCCGGGCTAGCCGTGGCAGGTCACTGGGCCCCAGCGACTCTCGCTGATGCAGGGGTGATTTCCTTCTTGACTCCTCATTCAGTCAGTTTGATCACCTATCCCTTGGCATGGCGGCGTTGGTATAAGCGTTCCCATAGTGTCCTGAACCAGGACGCAGCGTAGAGTTCCCTCCGGAAGGGAACGTCTCGGGTTACGTATGTAACCTTAGTTCCCTGAGGACAGGGAACGAGACGCTGCGTCTCAGGGCCATGCCTCGGGCCCTGCACAGACCTCCGTCCGACAAAAAGATGGTGTTGTGCTCTCAGGCACCTGCTTTTATACTAGCAGGCGCCTGTTGATGATGTCATAGGCTGGCGCCGGCCAGTGTCAAGTTCACTGTCGTTGTTCTATACCTTGTTTCAGAACCGGTCATGCCGAAGGCAGTTCCCATAGTGTCCTGAACCAGGACGCAGCGTCTCGTTCCCTGTCCTCAGGGAACTAAGGTTACATACGTAACCCGAGACGTTTTTTACACTACCATTGAGAAATTTTAACCAAAGTATGTTATAGACTTCTCATTAGGACCCTAAAGAATTATATCAATTTGTGGAAAATGGGCATCTGATGACCCCTCTAAGATATTTTGGATGAAAACCAAGAGGTTTGTCACCGTCCCATTAACTGCCAGGTAAATACCACTGCCAAGACCCAAAAAAGTATGAAAGGCATCGTCAAAATAGTCCATCTGCCATCAGTGCTTCAATCTGAATTTTATGAAGCAACGAGAATACTTTTTGTATGCAAAGAAAATAACTTAATTCAACAATTTGTCTTATCTGCATCACCGTAGCCCCATTTTGGAGAATATCTGCTGGATGCAAACTGTGTATGCTGTTCTCTGTCAGCCGCACCACACGAATACGCTGTTTTCATAAAACGTAGCATGCGCATTGTTGGCGTGTTGCTATTTTGAGGCAACTGAAATAGACTGCGCCATTGACCAACTAAAACCTGGTCAATGGCGCAATTTTTTTGTGTCATTTAAAGAGCGCATTAGTAATATGCACCTATAGGGAGCGCATACACTCTGCTTATTACACACACAGGGACGCGTAGTAGCACACAAACCTGCCAAATATTAAAAAAGAAAAGATTACAATGTAAAATATAATTATTGTGTACATAAATATTTAAATGCCTACATGTCATAATTAATAGTCAATCACTTTCTAATGCACACTTTTCTTTTGGTTTCACTTTCGCATTTGAAAACGACCCTGTTCAGCAAAGAGGGGTAAGGCCGCGATCACACCGAATGCGTTTTTGCAGTGAGAGGCGCCTTTTTTGAATGGTTTTCTGTTGGCAGTGAGCGTTCTGCGCACTGCTTATGCGCCCGGGCGCCTCGCGTTTTCGCCGCCTGCTGCGCCTTGCGTTTTTGCAGAAGCGCTCTGAGCGCCTGAAGTTGAAAAAAAAGCAACTCTGAGCGGAAAAATCGAACGAAAGTCATTCGTGTTTTTTCCATTTTCCAATCGAATGGATGGAGAGGCGGGCCTTCTGTTGTGGTGACGAAAGTTTACCGTTGCTTAAAAAGTCCGGAGACTGCAAAATGGAGGAGAAACTTTTGGTGTCTGTCGTGGGTAACCCGGAGCTGGATTTTTTAGGGTTTCTGCTAATATGACAGTTTAATTAACAGCAAAAACCAAAGATTTTAGAGTGCTGGCACTATAATCCTTTGATTTGACTGACAGGACAGCTGTTTTGGTCGTTGCCTAGCAACATAAAACAACGGCAGCACACTGCCTTTTTTTAAAAGTCACCAAAAAAAGGTAGTGCTGTGCGCCTCACGTTTTTAGAACTAAAAGACGCGTTCGGTGTGATCGCGGCCTAAGAATGGAAAGGGGGTGCATAGTAACCTTGGTTCAGTCTTTCTTCTTGCGATTTCCACCATGTAAATAACAAATCCGCCATAGTCGAACGCAACTGCCTCTTAAAGGGATTGAGATTCTGATATGCCCAAAAAACACCCGTGAATCGGGACCACCACTTTTTTAGACCATGCGCCATTTTGCTTTTAGAAATGCAACCATTTTTCCCGTCCTTAAACTAGCAAAAGTGTGCTTTAGACCATACGCTTAGATCGTTAAATAATAAATTTATTTAAATTTAAAATAGGGCACAATGAGTTGAAATGATCATTGTTATTAATGTTATTAAATGGATGCTGCCTTATTGGGACAATAAAGCCCTAACCGATAAACACCCGTGAGGCACTTTATTTTCCAATTTTTGATTATTTCCTTAATTTTATTGAAAATAAATATCTTTCTGATCAGATATGTGCTGTGAAACGGGAAAAGAATGAGTTAAGCAAAAGGTGGATTCGAACTCGGGTCTATCTCATAAAAAAGTAACTGTTACGCACTTTGCAACTTACACATACAGCATATTCATAGTTACATGTCCACTAAGTGGTGCTATAAGAGTGTTAGTTTTTTTCCCTGGAACAGATGAACGTATATTTGGTATGTTTTATGTAATATTGGTTTTGTACATGTCACCGCAGTTCTGACTTGAAATGTCTGTTGAGTGGCGCTATACATGCTCCATGACGTTTTAAAATAACATACAATCTGCACTACACCTAAACCCACCCGATAGTATGAACAAAAGTGAATGTGATTTAACAGCAATCGCAAGCATGCTGGTTTTTTTTATCTCTCAGCTCTTTCATCATGAGTTATGTTTTTCACGGGATTCGTACCCAAAGATTCTGCATCCTAAGTTTAATTTCCATGCTGGCTGAGCTACCGAGCAAGCATGTTACATCCGAAAAGCGAAACATATGGAGCTGTTATCATAACTGTGTATGAAAACAATCACAAGTGCTCAATGTTTTATGTAAATATGTATGATTTGATGTAGTGTCACTAGTAACAAGTTTGGTTTTTCTGGGCGCCATAAAAGTACATTGCAATGCGGCTGATTTGAATTTATTATTTAAATATTTCAGTGTGTTCATTATTGCTTTATCCTTGTGCTTGCTGAAAAACAGTCTACAGCTTTTTCTTCTATTATTCTGTAAAATTGTTCTCCATTTTGATATTATTATTCATGCCTTTCAAAAGGCTTCTGGAACATCTGTAACTCTCATCCAAACAAATCAGATCAGATGTTTAGTTTGACAGGCAGTAGGTTTGAAAGGCTAATCCTGTTGTCTAACTGGAATGAATTCTGCCTAATAATTAAACAATAACAAAGGAGAAGGGAAGACAGTGACTTGGAGCACCCCAGAGACCGTTCTTGGAATACTTTAAGCATAGATTTGCCAAATAGAATTGCCCTGCCAGGCAGACAAGTGATTAACCAGTCTGCCTCAGACAGCTGAGATTAGCAGAGATATGTGGTTATGCACAAAACATTTGTTTGCATTCAAATCCATTTGCCCCCATGCTGTTGTCCAATTCAGTTCCGTAAAGGTGAATTATATCGCTGTGTAATTCTTGCTTTGGGCCTCAGGATTCCATGTTATATTCATGCCATCTGTTACACAAGCTGATCTGACACAAATATGCATCTGTTCAACTAGTATGCTAACATTATTCCGGAAACTAGCCCCACCTGAAGGGGCAAATTACAATGTTGGCTTCAAAGTGCATCAATGTGGTGTGTAACATAGGGATGTCCATTAAAAAGAACATAAATAAAAAAGAAAATAGGCCACAAAATATGAAGATAACCAGTTACTTAAAAGGCAGTGTGCATGTAAATTGTAAATGAACAGATGACATCTTGCTGGAAAAGGGTTAACATTTACACTTATTTTGACATATCCACACTCTATATAATGGGTGATATTAGGTAAGCAATCCATGGGCTACAACTTGTATTTTCTATTTTATTTTCATATATTCATTTGAATTGAATGAATATATGCCTTAATATATATACATTGGGGTCAAAAGTTTAGAATAATTGAGATTTTTTATGTTTTTGAATAAGGCTGCATTTATTCCTGTGATGGCAAAGTTCCAGTCTTCAGTGTCACTGAAGAAAATGCTGATTTGGTGCTGAAGAAACATTTCTTATTATTATCATCAGTGTTGAAAACTATGGAAGCCCATTTCTGACAAAAAAATAAATAAATAAGAATGCAACTGCAACTTTTAATCTCACAATTCTGACCTTTTTCTTGCAATTTTGAGTTTACATCTTGCAATTCTAACTTTTTTAATTCTAACATGAAATTAGAAGTTAAGTCAGAATTATGTGATATGAACTTGCAATTCTAAGGACATATCATATGTTTTTCCCCCTTCATAATTTGACTTTATAACTCGCAATTGCGAATTTATATCTCACAATTCTGAGAAACAAAGGGATATAAAGTCAGAATTGCGAGATACAAACTTGCATTCGCAAAAAAGTAAGAATTGCAAGTTTTTACCTTGCAATTCTCCCTTTATTTCTCACAATTGTGAGTTTTTATCATGCAATTCTGACTTTATAACTTGCAGTTGCTATTTTATATCACGCAATTCTGACTTTTATAATAAACTCGCATTTGATACAAGATACAAACTCGCATTTGCAAGAAAAAAAAACGTCAGAATTGCGAAATTATCACTTTATTTCTTGAAATTGTGAGTTTATATCATGCAACTTTATAACTTGCAGTTGCTATTTTATATCACGCAATTCTGACTTTTATAATAAACTCGCATTTGATACAAGATACAAGATACAAACTCGCATTTGCAAGAAAAAAAACATCAGAATTGCGAAATTATCACTTTATTTCTTGAGTTTATATCATGCAACTCTGACTTTATAACTCACAATTGTGAGTTTGTATCTCACAATTTTGAGAAAAAAGAAATATAAACTAACAATTGTGAGAAAAAAAGTCAGAATTGCAAGTTTTTACCTTGCAATTCTCACTTTATTTCTCGCAATTGTGAGTTTATATCATGCAATTCTGACTTTATAATTTGCAATTGCGATTTTATAGAATGCAATTCTGACTTTTATAATAAACTCACAAGTCCAAATTGCAAGATACAAACTCGCATTTGCAAGAAAAAATGTCAGAATTGTGAAATTATCACTTTCTTTCTTAAAATTTTTATATATATAGAGTTTATATAATGCAACTCTGACTTTATAACTCACAATTGTGAGTTTGTATCTCACAATTCTGAGAAAAAAGAAATATAAACTAACAATTGTGAGAAAAAAAAGTCAGCATTGCGAGATACAAATCGCATTTGTAAAAAAAAAAAAGGTCAGAATTAGATAAAAACTTGCAATTCTTACTTTATTTCTCGCAATTGTGAGTTTATATCATGCAATTCTGACTTTATAACTTGCAATGCGATTTTATATCACGCAATTCTGACGACTATAATAAACAGTCCAAATTGCAAAATATAAACTCGGATTTGTGAGAAAAAAACGTCAGAATTGTGAAATGATCACTTTCTTTCTTGAAATTTATGAGAAAAAAGAAATATAAACTAACAATTGTGAGAAAAGTCAGAATTGCGAGTTTTTACCTTGCAATTCTCACTTTATTTCTCGCAATTGTGAGTTTATATCACGCAACTCTGACTTTATAACTTACAATTGCGAGTTTGTATCTCACAATTCTGAAAAAAAAGAAAAGAAATATAAACTAACAATTGTGAGATACAAATTTTTGCAAAAAACGTCACGTTTGCAAAAAAAGTCAGAATTGCGAAATTTTCACTTTGTTTCTTACAATTTTGAGTTTATATCATGCAATTCTGACTTTATAACTTGGACTTGTACGTTTATGAACTCAGAATTGCAAGAAAAAAGTCAGAATTGCAAGATACAAAATACAAATTATCATTTTATTTCTCGCAATTGTGAGTTTATATCATGCAATTCTGACTTTTATAATAAACTCACAAGTCCAAATTGCAAGATACAATTGTGAAATTCTCAATTTAATTCTCACAATTGTAAGTTTATATCACACAATTCTGACTTTATAACTCACAGTAGTGAGTCAGAATTATGAGATTAAAAACTTGCAATTATTGTTATTTTTTATTCAGTGATGGAAACATGCTTCCATAGGAAACAGTTGAAGCATCCAGTTCAGAAGTTGAAACCATGATACATATGTCTGTCCATCTGTCAAGTTTGATCAGTTTAATGTATCTTTTTTTAATCTTACTCCAAACTTTTGAATGGTAGTGTATCACAGTTTACACAAAAGTATTTAGTATATATGTTTTCAACATTGATAATAATAAGAAATGTTTTTTGAGCACCAAATCATGATATTGTGAGGATTTCTAAAGGATCGTGTGACACTGAAGACTGCTGAAAATTTAGCTTTGCCATCACAGGAATAAATTACATTTTTAAAATATGTTTAAATGGAAAATAGTTATCTTAATAATATTAATAGTATTTCACAATATTACCATTTTTACTGTATTTTTGGATCAAATAAATGATACATACATGGTACACCCAATGTCGACTGTAATCCAACCATTTTTGGTCAGTAGGTGCATTTGTCTTTGTGGGAAATGTGCTTAGCTGACAAAAGTTGCCATCCTTTTTTGTCATTGTTTTGCTCTCTTTGAAGGATCTGGGCCTAGTCCCTAATCCTGTTGTCCTACACTTCCTCTTCAGGCACTTTATCCATCTCCTCAGCTCTCACCCAGAAAGAATGGAGAGAAGGAGGTTGCTATGGCAACAGAGAGCCCACAGGGAAGCTAAGTACAAATAGTGTTGCAGGGTTGAGATTCCTGCTTCAGATGAGACGCAGAATTGTGCTTCAGAAGCGTTATATAGACAGAATAAATATTATCTTTCCTTTCAATTTTGCATCTTCATTAAATAAGATATATAGCGTCTCTTGCTTGGCCATTGATGTATGACGCCATGCTGTCGTCAAGCCAAAGTAATGAAACATTAGATAGTCAGTGTATTTCAGTAACTCTCTGAGTCTGCACATTTACACCTGCATAAAGGATAAATTGGCATGTCATCACAATGTATTCTCAGGTGTTGGCAAAAGGATCTATTTTAGGGTACGCAGACGCACCTTTCATCATTAGATGTGCACAAGTCTGCCACACAAATGAGGAATTCTGTCAGGCCTGATTTTGTGAATAGAAAATATTGCTTTCAATCAGGATTGCTTTCAATCCTTTTTAAGTTATTAGCATCAGTGCCTGGCTGGCTAGCTAGTATGCTAGCATTATTTTCTTAGCCAAAACACAGCAGTCGAAAACATTTTCACTGGAAAAATAAAGCTGTATTCCTAGGGCAGATAAACAGCAATGCACCCTTGGAACAAAGACAGCAGATCAGTTAAAGCGAAATGAGACGGCTGTTTCCGTTGCAGGAATATTGAAAAAGTACAGCCCTGTTCCTAAAGCAAAAATAAAGCATTGCACCTTGAGCATAACGACATTGTCTCATGGGAAAAAATACAAGATTCTTCTGGTGTAGATATATACTGTACCAGTGATGAGATGATTCATCAGTAATTTTTAATAACCTGAGAGCCCCATGTGTATTTTTTTGGGCCCTGAATAAAGATAAAATCTGACTAGTTATCTCACAATTCTGACAATTGCAAGTTATAAAGTAAGAATTGAAAGATATAAATTTGCAAATCATGCAATTGCATGTTTATATCTTAATTATGAGAAAAAAAGTCAGAATTGCAAGAAAAAATGTCTGAACTGTTTTATTTCGGAATTTTGGCTTATAACTCAAGAGTTTAAATGACGCAATTCTGACTTTATAACTCACAACTGTGAGTTTATATCACACAATTCTTTATAACTCGCAAATGATTTTATATCACGCATTTCTAACTTTCTAACTTGCAATTGTGTTTATATTTTAATTCTGAGAAAAGTCAGAATTGCAAGAAAAAAAGTCAGAATTGTGAGATACAAACTCACATTTGTGAGAAAAAATTTCAGAATTGTTTATATCACACAATTCTGGCTTATAACTCGCAATTGTGAGTTTATATCACGCAATTCTAACTTTATAACTTGCAATTGAGTTTATCTCACATATGAGATAAACTTTATAACTTGCAATTGCCAGTGACTTTATAACTTGCAATTGCCAGTTTATATTACATAATTCTGACTTTATAACTCGCAATTGTGTTTATATTTTAATTCTGAGAAAAGTCAGAATTGCAAGAAAAAAGTCAGAATTGCAAGCTACAAACTTACATTTGTGAGAAAAAAAAATTCAGAATTGTTTTTATCACGTAATTCTGGCTTATAACTCGCAATTGTGAGTTTATATCACGCAATTCTAACTTTTTAACTTGCAATTGAGTTTATCTCACATATCTGACTTTATAACTCGCAATTGTGTGTTTATATTTTAATTCTGATAAAAGTCAGAATTGCAAGAAAAAAAGTCAGAATTGTGAGATACAAACTCACATTTGTGAAAAAAAATTTCAGAATTGTTTATATAACACAATTCTGGCTTATAACTCGCAATTGTGAGTTTATATCACGCAATTCTAACTTTATAACTTGCAATTGAGTTTATCTCACATATCTGACTTTATAACTCGCAATTGTGTTTATATTTTAATTCTGAGAAAAGTCAGAATTGCAAGAAAAAAAGTCAGAATTGTGAGATACAAACTCACATTTGTGAGAAAAAATTCTGAATTGTTTATATCATGCAATTCTAACTTTATAACTTGCAATTGTGAGTTTATATCACAAATCTGACTTTATAACTCGCAATTTCCAGTTTATATCTCACAATTTTAACTTTATAATTTATAACTGAGTTAAAATTTTAATTCTGAGAAAAAAGTCAGAATTGCGAGCTACAAACTCGCATTTGTGAGAAAAAAAATCAGAATTGTTTTTATCACATAATTCTGGCTTATAACTTGCAATTGTGAGTTTATCTCACACAATTCTAACTTTATAACTTGCAATTGTGAGTTTATATCTGTCACATATTGGTCGTCTTGTCATCATTAACTCTTGCACTACACATCATGGACTTCATTCCCCACAAGCCACTGCACTAATCACTGCATTCACCTGCTCCTTGTTTCTCACTGCACTGATTACCGCTCACAGCTGCAGCTCATCACACTGACTGCATTTAAGCTTCTCACACACACAGCCACTCTGCGAAGTCTTATTGTTCCCTATGGTCGTAATTCTAAGCGTTTTCCCTTGTGTTGGATTTCCCGTGTATGACCCTGGACTGTGTATCTCGTTTCTGATTCTTGCTACATACCATTGTGACCATTGCCTGAGTATCGAACTGTTTACTGGATTTCCTACGTTGTTCCTGTTTTCCGGTGATTACTCTTGCTTGTTGACGATTCTCAATAAATGCTGCAAATGGATCTGCACGTCTCTGACCATCCTTGTGACAATATCACACAGTTCTAACTTTATAACTTGCAATTGTGTTTATATCTCACAATTCTGACTTTATAACTTATAATTGAGTTTAAATTTTAATTCTGAGAAAAAATGTCAGAATTGCAAGAAAAAGTCAGAATTGCGAGCTACAAACTCGCATTTGTGAGAAAAAAAATTCAGAATTGTTTTTATCACGTAATTCTGGCTTATAACTGGCAATTGTGAGTTTATATCATACAATTGTAACTTTATAACTTGCAACTGTGAGTTTATCTCACAAATCTGACTTTATAGCATTTGTGAGAAAAAAAAGTCAGAATAGTTTTGAATTGTGAGTTTATATCACGCAATTCTAACTTTGTAACTTGCAATTGTGAGTTTATGTCTCACAATTCTGACTTCATAACTCGCAATTGTGTGTTTATATCTTAATTCTGAAAAAAAAATCAGAATTGCAAGATGCAAACTTGTTTTTGTGAGAAAAAGTCATAATTGTTATTATCTGGTAATTCTGACTTATAACTCAAAATTGTTAGTTTATATCACGCAATTCTATCTTAGTAACTTGCAATTCTGAGTTTATAACTCACAGTTGTGTGTTTATATCTTAATTCTGAGAAAAAAGACAGAATCGCAAGAAAAATGTCAGAAATGCGAGATACAAACTCGCATTTGTGAGAAAAAATGTCAGATTTGTTTTTATCATGTAATTCTGGCTTATACCTCACAATTGTGAGTTTATATCACACAATTCTAACCTTGTAACTTGCAATTGTGAGTTTATATCACGCAATTGTGACTTTATAACTCACAGTTGTGACTTTATATCTCACAATTTTGAGAAAAAAGTCAGAATTGTCGCATTTGTAAGAAAAAGTTGTTTTTATCTCA
Organism: Garra rufa; assembly: GCF_049309525.1. Lineage (NCBI taxonomy): Eukaryota > Metazoa > Chordata > Actinopteri > Cypriniformes > Cyprinidae > Garra > Garra rufa. The sequence continues at coordinate 26,294,555 of NC_133372.1, read as the reverse complement.
TAACTCTGACTTATAACTCATAATTGTGAGTTTATATCCTGCAATTCTGACTTTATAACTTGCAGTTGCGAGTTTACTGTATATCTCATATTTCTGAGAACAAAAGTCAGAATTGTAAGATAAAAAGTCACAAAAAAACATTTTTTATTTATTTTATTTAACAGGCTTCCATATAATCTTGCCTAGAGCTAAAAAAAAAAAAAGGTGGGGGGGAGAGTTTTAATTAGCATTTATGGTTCCATGAAGAACCTTTAACATCCATGAAACTTTTTCATTCAACAAAAGGCTCTTTATAGTGGAAAAGGGTTCTTTAGATTATTAACATGTTCTTCGCACTAGAATAAATAGAATGAACTGTTCCCTGAAAGATTCTTTTAAGATGCCAAAATTTTATTTATTTATTTATTTTTTTTGTTTAAAAAAAATCTCATTTGGATCCTTTTTTTAAAGGCATGTTGTAACTTCACAACCAGGTGACACACAATTACCAATGGCATTTGGCATCAGTGACATCAAGCTGAGGAATAAACTTTATTCAAGATAAACATCATGCGGATAAACATCAATTCTTCCCAAATATATTTGACTGAGCTGAAACATTTTGGAAAATAAAGTAAAGGATCATTTTAGTTTCACACTGGGTGCTGAGTGCATTTCTCCACCTTCTGTTTTTTTTTTTTTCCCTTTTGTATTATGATGTTATGTGACAGCAAGGAAAGGTGAAATTGAGTTGTTATGACTGTAATGTCTCTTCACAAGCAATCTGTTTTATCTGATATTTTCAAAAAGAAATGGTGGGGAATAAAGACAGCCATTTTGGAGTAACAGTAAAGAGCCCCGGGGGGCCTTTATTTTTGAACAAAAGTATTTTCACCTCAGTGAGTGGAAGAGGGAAGTAATGTCCACACACACCTGCGGGTTCAGAAAGTGCTGTAATAGATACAGTATATGTGCAGGGAGAGAGAAAAGTCCATGAGCAATACTCGGTGGTCATCATTAATAGCAAAAATGCTCATGCTCATTGAATGACTGTGGTTTTAAGGTTATGACCCTTTAATGTGTGTGCTCATGTCTTTATTGAGGAAATAAGTCAGCTAACACACAATGCAACTGACTGATACGTGTTTGTGTGCGTCTCTGTCACACCTTTGACCTTTGACCTTTGACCTTTTGACTGTGTTACTGTTTAGATACAAAACAGATACTAAACATTTTCACCCACATGTGAAACACCTTGAATAACGCAAAAAGAGTGACTAGTAGACGTTATTATGGTTTGTATGGAAAGGAAGGCCTAAGAAACTCCCTTTTCTGTTGGCTATAAACTTTTCTGTTCTTTTACACAAATATTTTATCATTTATATAATTTTTCCATGTCATTTCATTTTAAACTATCACAAAATCTATGATTAAACAGCTTAAACACTTAAAAATAAAGGTTCTTTTCTGGCATCAGTGGTTCTGTGAGGAACATAGAATATCGGTGGAATCTTACAAATCCAGAAAAGGTTCTTTAGTCGAAAAAGGTTCTTTAGATTTTTAAAATGTTCTTCAAAATGGTTCTTTTAGGAACTGTTCACATCCAGTGAAAGGTTCTTTGGGAAACCAAAAGTGGTTTTTCTACACAATAAAGGTGCTTTGAAAGGTTCTTCAAGCGATGCCATAGAAGAACCATTTTTGGTTCCACAAAGAACCATTTAGTCAAAGGTTCTTTGAAGAACCGTCTCTTTCTTACCTTTTTAAAATCTGAAGAACCTTCTTTTGCCACAAAGAACCATTTGTGAAACACAAAGGTTCTTCAGATGTTTAAGGTTCTTTATGGAACCATTTAGACAAAAAAGGTTCTTCTATGGCATCATGAAGCACTTTTATTTTTAAGAGTGGCATCACTGCAAAAACACTCATTTAGAACCTTTATTTTGAGCATATTACTTTATTTTGAGTGCATTATAGGATTTTCAATATACACTACCAGTCAAAAGTTTGGACACACTTCCCCATTCTCTTTGATGGGAAGTGTGTCCAAACTTTTGACTGGTAGTGTCATTTGAAACAATAATGAAGCACAAAAGTATAACAAATAATTTTCCTCAATCTTTAGAACACAGAACAATTTTTGTTTACTAAACTGAATGTACAGAAATGGTAAAAATAGGTGTATCTTCTCCCTGTATATCCAAATCTGTTCACTTATTAATCATCTTAATAGTCACTAAATACCTAATTATGCGAAGAGCGAGAGGCTAAGAGTTTGAATGTAAAGGGAAGCCATGTTGGGATTAATTATGATCAAATCCCTCAGAATCAATATATTATCATGGGTCTTAAATCTTTGAATCTCTGTTTTCAAAGACGTTTACTTTCGTTTTCACCTCCAACAATAAGATTTGCTTATCATTCTTAGAATTGAAGATCACTGGAAGTTATTGGATATGTATGCTGAGCAAAAAAACAAATAGCTTTGATAAAAGTGTACAGCACTGCTTTGTTTTAATGAGTCTTCATGGAAACATTGTACATGTTCTAATCGATATGACTTAATGATAAATTTAGTATTTCATAAGAAATATTTAGTTTGTTTTAAATGGTTTGAACAGTTTATTACTTGCAAAAATCACCTTCTTGATTCGAATATTTTTCAGCCTTGGAGGTTTGCAGGATTGTAACTTAGGAGCCTTGATTCTGGTTTGATGAACTGAAAGTAACAGAGTAATATAAATGAAATAATATGAATATGAAATTATATGAAAAGATCATTATTATCCCCATTCCTGGTGGATAAATTGATGCATTTATATTTTATGGGTTCTCTTGTGTCATTTTATTGATACGTTCTGTTCTCCTGCATTCAAAGGAATGTCTGTTAGGTAAAATAAGGTGAACGAATAAAGAGACAAATCTCTGGGTGTTTAATGTGTTTCAGTAGCAGGTACATTTCACTGTCACTTCAGAGTGTTCACTTCAGTTAGCTGATTTGACAGCCTTATGAAACTGAGAAGACTCTGCTAGCAGCGTGTTTAAAACACATAAAGCTTCTTGCTGAGGTGCTATGCCAAGATCCTGATCTAAGCACTAAAGGGCCCCAGTAGATAGAGATGGGCTGTGCAGATCTTTAATGAAGTAGTCACTACTTGAGTATCCCTGTGGGGATATTTATGAAACCAAAAAATGCAAATGAGCTCAGCGTTGTTGCAGTGGTTGTCAGCATTGTACAACTTAAGCCTGGCTTACAGACATAGAAAGTATTTACATCTGAGCGATAGAAAGGTGTATGTTAGGTGCTTCATTTGCATAGTGGATGCCTAAAGCATGTTTAAGACATGCTACTTAGTGTTCAAGCTACACTTTCTTTCATTTTTGTTTTAATTTTGAACAGTGAAGCATTTGTTTCTTTCTTTTTTACTGTAGTGCGATGTCGAAGAGATATAGATGTCATAATGTACTCTCCCCCATATTATTTAAAAACTGTATTATATATATTTTTTCCCCTGTGGAGCATAAAAGAAGATATTAGGAGATGTTTTGTCCATAGAATTGAAGTCAAAGGGCTCCAATGTTGTTTGGTTTGCAACATTTTCTGAAATATCTTCTTTTTATGTTCCACAGAAGAATGAAGTTCATAGAGGTTTGGAACCACATGATTCAAAATGTTGATTTTGCAAACATTATTAGTCCAACTGATGTTATGCCTCAAGTATAATCCTATAAAAAATTCTGGTACACTTGATCAGTTCCCTGAACCTAGCTTTAGATAGTCTTTGTAATGTTATGAGCTTTAGAACATGAAGGAACATAAAGGAAATTGTCTTTGCTTTCAAAGCAAGTACATATGAATGGCACGTTGCTACTTTTTGAGTGGTTTGACCAGAGAACATCAAATATATATATATATATATTTCTAGGAAGCAACTGACCATGTAATCCATTTAGGAGTTTAGCCTGATTTTCAGAATAGATTGATATACTGTATGTGGACTTGCCAGAGGAAAATGTAATGGAAGTCCTTGAAAGCATGGAGAGCAAACCAAATTAAGTCTTTTTAGAAAAATCTCGCTATTGAAATCAGGCAGGTTACTCTCAAATGCACTTTCACAAGTTCACAGTTCAACATTTAAGGTACTATCAGGGCACTTTGGACAAATTTATAAAATATGTAAAAATTTATTTATTAAACAGACGTTTTTCAAATTTTCTGCTGAGCATAATATAATAACAAATGTTGATTAATGACGTTATGATTTGGGAAAGGTTTGTGCCTCACTGGCTTTAAAGAAACATCATTCTAAACATGTTTCAAGACTATGACTGATATGTTGCCCAAGATGTAAGAATTCATGTGTCAAGGAAGTTTTCAATAAAATAAACATAAATATGAAAATGGGAAGACTAAAGTGTCCAAAGTGACGTTGTACTATAACTGAATGGGTGTCACACTCTTAACAATAAAGGTTCCAAAATGGTGTTTTTGGTTCCTTGAAGAACCTTTCAGTGAACAGTTCCTAAAATAACCATTTTGAAGAACATTTTAAGAATCAAAAGAACCTTTTTCGATTATACAGAGCCATTTCTGCATTTGAAAGGTTCTATGGATGTTCAAGGTTCTTCATGGAACCATTGATGCCGATAAAGAACCTTTATTTTTAAGAGGCTTCTAGGTGCTACACACATTTCTACTAATTTCTCTTTTGTCTGTTCATGTTTGTAGAGACTGCTGTGCTGTTATTAGACCACTCTACTACTTTATTGCTCTCTTGTGTATTATTGTGGATTCATTGATTTCAGCTTTGCCCACCCCTAGACATCACATAAAAACAATGGGTTGGTTGTTTTACAAGTTGGTTAGATAGTCTCCTCTGGTTTAAGTGGATGTTTCTTGGTTAAAATAAACTGCAGAGTGGATTAGGCATTATGGTAATAGTCAAAAAATAGTCATTTGGTGGATTTGGTGGACTGGAAAGGAAATGGTTCTGAAGAACATTTTTGGTTTCTTCTTGGTTTTACCAGATTTACCAAATAAGGTAAATATCTTGCAAAACGAGTGTGACAAGCGAGTTTCACAGCTCAAATAACATTCCGGTGGAGATAGCAAGAAACCCCGGCTCTCTGTGGATTATCATCCCCGCGGGGAGGAGACGAAGGCGGCGGAGAGAGAGGAGGCAAAAGCGAGGCTGCAGGGCTGGCCCGCTAGCCAGGCTACGGAGACAGCCATTCAAACCACCGCTCCCCAGTCTATTTCTCTCAAATGCCAGATCCCTCGCAAACAAGATGGATGAATTGAGGCTACAGATCGCGGCGAACAACAGCGTCAAAAATGCGTGCATTCTACTCATCACCGAGACCTGGCTTCAACAATCCATTCTCGACACTGCTATCGAGCTAACCGGCTACACAACACAGCGTCATGACCGAACTGGGGACTCCGGTAAGAGCAGAGGAGGGGGGCTTTGCATTTACGTGAACAACTGCTGGTGTACAGATACAGTGATTATAGACAGTCATTGCTCACCGGACATAGAATATCTGACTGTTAAATGCAGGCCCATCTATCTCCCAAGGGAGTTCACTGTTGTCTTAATAACGGCCGTCTATATACCACCACATGCAAATGCTAACTCTGCCATTGGACTGTTGCATTCTACAATTAGCAATTTACAAAGTTTGCACCCTGATGCTGTGCAGGTCATTGCAGGGGATTTTAATCATGCAGAATTAAAGGCAGCACTCCCTAAATTCCACCAGCATGTCAAATGTGCTACTAGGGGTGTGAACACCCTGGACAAAGTTTACTCCAACATCAAACGGGGCTACAGGACTAAACCACTACCACACCTGGGCCAGTCCGACCATCTGTCCATGCTTTTAATACCAGCATATGCCCCCATCAAAAGGACCGCACCTACCATCACAAAGACTGTTGCAACCTGGCCGGAGGGTGCCTCACAGCAGCTGCAGGACTGTTTTGACAGGACCAACTGGGAGGTCTTTGAGCACCAGGACCTGGAAACATTCACAGACAGTGTATTATGCTACATTAAGAACTGCATGGACATTGTCACAGTGAAAAAACGCATCCGGATATACCCCAACCAAAAACCATGGATGACCCAGAAGGTCCAGCAGCTACTTAGAAAGAGGAACACTGCCTTTAAGTCCAGGAACACAGAACAATACAACATAGCTCGAGCAAACCTAAAGAGAGCCATCAGAGAGGCCAAAGCAGACTATAGGAGGAGGATTGAGGACCATCTAGGCAGCAACAACAGCCGGCAGGTGTGGCAGGGAGTCCAGCATCTCACAAACTACAGGACCAACATCGGAGCCGCCGTGGGTGACCTCGCGCTGGCAGAGGAGCTGAACATCTTCTTTGCCCGCTTTGAGGCCACTTCACCGGAGACAGCACAGCCCAACCAGGTCCACAGCAGCAGGATCCTCACTCTTGAGGAGCATGAGGTGAGATGCACACTGCGGGCGGTCAACCCGAGGAAGGCGGCCGGGCCTGATGGAATCCCAGGACGAGTGCTAAAGGACTGTGCTGACCAGCTGGCTGGAATCTTTACAAAGATCTTCAACCAATCACTCGCCCAGTCCACTGTCCCACCCTGCCTAAAGTCCTCCACCATAGTCCCCTTGCCCAAAAAGCCCCTCATATCAAGCCTCAACAACTACAGACCAGTGGCACTCACTCCAGTGGCGATGAAGTGCTTTGAGAAACTGGTCCGCAGACACATCACAGCAGCCCTGCCCCGTAGCCTTGACCCTCACCAGTTTGCTTACAGAGAGAACCGATCCACAGAGGATGCCGTGGCCACAGCACTCCATGCTGCCCTTTCACACCTGGAGCAGCAGGGATGCTATGTGAGAATGCTCTTTGTGGATTACAGCTCTGCTTTCAACACCATCATCCCACACAAACTGGTAATCAAGCTGGAAGACCTGGGGCTGCCACAAACCATTTGTATGTGGATTAGCAGCTTCCTCACAGATCGCAGGCAGAGAGTCAGGGTGGGCCGTTATACATCCACGGCCATAAGCCTCAGTATCGGATCACCTCAGGGCTGTGTGCTTAGTCCCCTGCTCTACTCCCTCTACACACACGACTGCACCCCCGTCAATCACAGCAACACCATTGTGAAGTATGCAGATGACACTACAGTGGTGGGGCTTATCGCGGGGGGAGACGAGTCTGCCTACAGAGATGAGGTAAAGCAACTATCGACATGGTGCACAACTAACAACCTCCTCCTTAACACATCAAAAACCAAAGAACTCATAATTGACTACAGGAGAAACAAAACCGACATCTCTTCATTAATCATCAACGGGGACTGTGTGGAGAGGGTGGCTGACTTTCGCTTCTTGGGAGTCCACATTGAAGACAACCTATCCTGGAGGGTAAACACCGATGAGCTGCTGAAAAAGGCCCAACAGAGACTATACTTCCTGAGAATACTCAGGAAGAATAACATTACACAGAGACTTCTGGTGTCCTTCTACCGTGCCACAGTAGAAAGCATAATAACATACTGCATATGTATCTGGTACCCTAGCTGCACAGTAGCTCATCGGAAAGCACTCCAGAGGGTTATCAACACTGCCCAAAAGATTGTTGGCTGCCCTCTCCCCTTACTGGAAGACCTACATGGCTCCCGGTGTCTCAAAAAGGCACAGAACATTATAAAGGACACCTCACACCCCGGCCACCCCCTGTTTGAACTGTTGCCTTCTGGCAGGCGGTACAGACTAATTAATGCAAGGACAAACAGACTCAAAAACAGTTTTTACCCAACTGCAATAACCGTTCTAAATGATGCTGCTAAGCGATAATGTGCACAATCACTGTTTAATCAATGTATTTTGACAGGAGAATGCGTGACAAAAGAATGTGTGAGAGGATGTTACTGAATGAATGATGCACTGACTAGAGAGCACTTTAAAATTTCGTTGTACCTGTGACAATGACAATAAAGATCTAAAAAAAAAAAAAAAATAAAGTTGATTCTAAACTCTGATGATTACAATGATATTGAATTTGCTTATTTTTGGATTAACAGATGTTTATTGTTGTTCTTATTAATTAAAATGATGTATAAGACAAGAACAAAATATAGATTCCCCATACCTCAGAAACACAATGTAACAATGGAGAAGAAGGTCATAACATTTTCAGCTATAAATAATAGCTAATAAAAGACCTTTATGTCAGAGAATATACAATAAGTTGATCACAACATCAGAAGAATAAATACAGTATAGGTAGAAAAACAGCACTGACTGTGGAACATATGCAGTGCAAGTTAGAAATACATTATTAAGTTGTGTATGACTTTTGTGTAGAATAAAAAAGTTATTAGGGACTGTGGTGTTCTTCTTATTTTTTTTTACAGAAACAATTTAAAATTTAGACTTGGTCATGTAAATACATTAATTTGATCATGATAAAATGTCATTACCTCTGTAAACAAAATCATTTAGACTATATCTGTGGAAGTTCAAACAAAGTTAATTCTGGGTGATATACGCACATTAAAGTCACCATTACATCAATATTGACCATTCATTTTGACACTGGACCACAAAACCAGTCATAAGGGTATTTTTTTTTTTTGAAATTGAGATTTATACATCATCTGAAAGCTGATTAAATGGTTTGTTAGGACAGGAGATGCGGCTATTTGAGAATTTGGGATTTGAGGGTGCAAATCTAAATATTGAGAAAATCGCCTTTAGTTGTCCATATTAGGTTCTTAGCAATGCATATTACTAATCAGGTGTCTCCAATAATGATCAATCATCACTTAATTAATTACTAATTATCTCATTACCTTTAACTTCTGTTCAATACAAACCATTAATTCAAGTTAAAATGTAGTATTTAGATCATGTTTAGTGAATACCATCTGTTCATGTTAAATGAACACAAATATTTCAAGCTGGTTTAAGATCATCCATTGTTGTTAAGATAATGTGGTGGAATCATGTGGAAACACTGTCCACGATTAAATCACGTTCAACCAAAGTGCTGTTTTTTTGAGTGCATGTTGAAATGAAAAATAGCCCAAATGGCATTCATTTAACATGAATTGTTCAGGTAAAATGAACAAAACTGAAAAATCATTTTTTTGAGTGCAGTTAATATATGGGATGCCAGCTGGATGCGAAAATGTTTCTGATTTCTCATCTTACACAGTCGAACGTGATAAAATGGGTAGACAGATGAAAATAAACAGAGCAAACCACCACTTGACCAAGAACGACAGTTTTCGACAAGCAGTTTTCTTGTAATGTGTGAGACTTCTGGTTCATAAGCCGCTGTGGGAAAATAGCGAGAAGAATAACAAAGTGCAGTAAATGGCAAAACTATTTGCACTATAAACCATTGTTCATAAATAAGACAAAACTTTAAATTTAAGGGTTAGTTTACCCAAATGAAAATTCTGTCATTACTCATCCTCAGGTTGTTCCAAACCCAAGACCTTTGTTTGTCTTCAGAACACAAGATATTTTTTCGATGAAATCCGAGACCCTGCATAGACAGCAACACAACTGAAACGTTTTATAATTGAGTGGCTGATAACATCCTACTACAACAGTTGGCTTATGTTGGTTATATATTTTGGCTGATTTAGTTATGGTGCTAAAGTTTTCCAATGGTAGTGAGAGACACATTCCTCCATCTTTAAAAAAAAAATACAATGAGCAGATGGGCGGAATAGTGTCGTTTGCGAGTACCGGAGTCACGTCATACCGGTTTTCCTCTCTCTCTCTCTCTCCTCCGCACGTTCTCTCTCTCTCTCTCTCAGACCACTCCTCTCTCCTCTCCCCCGATCACCCCAACTGATGCTCCTGCTCTCCGGTACCGAGGACAGAGTCTCGTGCGAGCCCGAGGAACTGGATCCGCTGTTTTACCGCGCTGGATTTTGATCCGTTAAAGACAAAAAAACGAAAAGATGGATAGAATACCAGAAGAAACGCGCGGGCCGTAGCTACAGACTCTATCCCGTCACGACATGTCACTTGTCATGACAGAGACGTTTATGAGCTTCATTGAATATGCGTAACGAGAGCAGCAGATACGGTTTATTCGTTGGCAATGAACTTGAATTTCCGTTCCTCCACATTAACGGGAGGACATGGCTCAATACACATGTTCCTAAATGCTTTGGAACATAATTCCTTTTTCTGCATCATCTCAGTAAGACATCAGTAGAGCAGTTTGTCAGTGCACAGCGCATTATGTCCGTTCAGTGCTGCATTGATGTAAGGGAAACGCTGGAGCGGAGGACAGACCGAAACGTCGTGTGATGTGACTCGTGTCTCAGCAACACATCCGTCCTGGGATTACTGCTGGAGTACCAAACAATCTCTAGAAATAGTCTAATGGACAATTACTCAACGCTTCAGTGTAAGTAACCCTACCAAGTCATTTGAATTCTAATATTGAAATGGTGGTGTCTCTGGTATCTAATATCTGATCATATTCAGATGCATGAGATCAAGCACTTAGGGTATGACATCTGCAGGTTTCTGCTTAAAAAGTGAATGTAAATGTATTCTTTTTTATTTATTTAATTATTATTATTAATTTGTAAATCAAATATTAATGGAGCAACACAATTAGTTTTAAAGAAATTGACATAAGCTAAATAAATAAAAATAAGTAAAATTAAAAATACATTTTTATTTCTTTATTTCTTTATTTTAAGCAGATGAAGAGGGTCCAAGGAGGGGCTGAAATACTGTACTTTTGAGATAGCATGATGCTTTTCTGAGGAACAAATTCAAAATAAGCATTTCATGTTATATCTCATGAACTGATTAACAAACTCCTTTGTAAACATATATATTTTGTCCACTTATCAAAAACAATTTGTAGTTCAGGTATTCTGCATCTTCCTCCTCTTCCAAACTAGTTTTTTTTTTTTGGTGACGTTTCTGACCAGAGTGAAGGGGCTTGGGCCCGTAACTCAAGAGTTTTGTTTAAATCCCTTTTTCAGGGATTCTCACATTCACCATTTAAAAAAAAACTTAAACTACTTTAAATTTGCATTTTGCTGATTTTGTCAAATTCAGTCTTGCTGTACGCAATGACCTCAGAACAGTGTTGCAGTGCATAGTGACAAACAGGTGTTTAAGAAAGTGCTGTGGTGGTGTCTGCTGGTATTTAGTGCTTTTAAGAGTTTTCAAATTGCAGTAACTGCCTCTTACTTTGCCTTTTTAATCGATTTACCCTACTTCTCATAAAGTATAACCCCTTTGTAATGGTTTACAGATACACTACAGCTTTACTTAAACAGGTTAAGCTAGATTTGTAAATATGATACCTAGTAGCATCTCATCACTACTTAGTAGAATGTTATTTAGTCAAGTGATTTAGAGCTTGACATGTAGTCAAGGGATTTTTAAGGGATCTGTATATTTCTTTATTCAGTTTATACATAAAAGTGTGGCATTCTGCCATGATTTTTATACTGTACCTTCTGATACTGTACAAAAATTCCAAAATCAACTACATTACTCTTTGTCATATAGTCAATGCATTAAATCATCATACACTCTTAGGTTCTTCAAGCAATGCCATAGAAGAACCATTTTTGGTTCCACAAAGAACCATTCAGTCTCTTCCATCTCAGTCAAGAACCATCTCTTTCTTACCTTTTTATAATCTGAAGAACCTTCTTTCTGAAACAGAAAGGTTCTTCAGATGTTAAAGGATCTTTATGGAACCATTTAGACAAAAAAGGTTCTTCTATCTATGGCATCGTGAAGCACCTTTATTTTTAAGAGTGTACTGTGACCTCGTTAAACCATCCAGTTCATCTGCATATCAGTTTAGTTAAACCAGAACTAAATGTTAAACCAGCATGTTTATCCACACTACCAATCATTAATATCTCATCTACCATTCTGGATTTAATTTCCATTATTGCCACAATATGCACCCCAATTATTAATGACTGAGACTTTGAATATCTCAGAGGCCCTAATGTTACTAAGAACACTGGAAGTTTTGTCCAAAAGAACAAAATGTCTTTAAAAAAGTAATCGTTCTTAAGGTACACTGCGCTGCTTGCACCTTTTTGACATTTTTAGTGAGAATGCGTCAGAAAACAGTCATTGTTAGGAGATATTTTATTAGTTAACCTTGGCAGCAATGTTATGTCCATCATCCTGCACTTTCTGGAACATTTAAGCTGCTGCTGTGAATTTACTTTCTCAGTCTGCTCAAAAAGACAACGCTATTGCCCCTTACATGCTAAGCTGCCATATTCTGAGAAGGTATGTGTGCCGCAGATAAGTTCCTGGACAGGTGTAAGCAGATTAGGGGTGGCAGTGCCTCATCCTGGCAGAGAAATAGGACCATAGCCGACGTGACGGCTGAACAAAAGCTGAGTGGCATGGCCGGTGGAGAGATGTTTGTATGATGGGCCTTGTGGCTGTCAAGAGATAAATAGCCCTTCGCTAGCAGGGGAGGGAGTTGGAAGGCCTGCTGGATCTGTTCCAGGAACTTGGAGAGAACAGGGGGAACGGAGACTGTCACCAAGGGCACTGATACGGACTGTCCTGCTGCCAAATGCCAACCACTGTCTGTGTATATATATATATATATATATATATATATATATATATATATATATATATATAAATAAGATGATTTTTATTTTTTTCAAGCAAGATGCCTTCACTGCAGCTGTCTCCCAAAGACAAATAGTCCAATCAGCAGAATAGGATCAGCTTGTGCTGCAGCTGGGTTTATGTGTCTGAATTGGGCCTTGTACCTGCTGAGTATGGTCTGTCTTTTGTGAATAGATCTCATCAGTTGCTATTGTGACAGGAATTCACAAAAGGAACATGATTTCCAACATTGCTGTGAAGATTCTACCAAGCTGTTTTGTAAAAAAAACAATCAAGTTGTAACACTATTTGACAGGTCAAAGTCACATTTTGGATGAACTCAAATTTGGATTCAGAATCCATGAAATTAGAATTTTAAGTGTTAATAACTCAGCATGATCAAGTATAAAATTGAGGCTGGGGGGAATACTCACAAGCCCCTGTGCTTGAATAATTTAATTACGTATGCTTGATCAAAGCATGGGAGCTTATGGGGACATGCAGAAGTTGTTATTAAAAATTAAAATAGGTTTTAGCTCTTTTGAGTATTGTTGGTGGCTCACTCGGGCCATGTTCAATTCAATCCATTCCTCTCAAGCAAATATTTCATAAAGGTGCAGTTTTATGTGCATTAAAATTTGCTGGTTGCCTGACCCAATGAAAATTATTTTAAATAAAACTAAAAGCTAAACAAATGTTTTGAGAAAATTTTACTTATTAAGAATTTGCAGCTGTGTTCTATTGGTATTTTTAAGACACTATTATACTTTTTATTAATTTATGTATTTATTGTTAAGTAGGTCTGTATAAGTTTTAATCATTTTAATGTGTACATCAAGCTATGCTTTGCAACAAGCTGAAATAGTTTTTAGCTACCATTTAATTTTTATTTATTTGTTAATTTATTAAAGTTTACCCAAAAATGACAATTCTGTCATTAATTACTCACCCTCATGTCGTTCCAAACCCGTAAGACTTTATTTAACAATTTGTTTCTTCCATGTCAGTCTTTAACATGCGTTTATAAGAGGTGAACCACTGGTTGAACCACTGATGTCACATGGACTATTATAATAATGTCCTTACTACCTTTCTGGGCTTTGAACATGGTAGTGTATTGCTGTTTATGCAGGGTCAAAAAGCTTCTGGATTTTATCAAAAATATCTTAATTTGTGTTCTGAAGATGAACAGTTTTAAAGGTTTGGAACAACTTGAGGGTGAGTATTTAATGATACAATTTTCATTTTTGGGTGAGCTATCCCTTTAAGTTAAAAATGACCATTTTTACAAATAACCATGGTTTACAGTGAGTGTATAACCTTTCAAATATTTATTTTTACAGTTTGTCTTCTGTTTATGTGTTGGACAGCTTGTCTCAAAAACGGCTGTATTTCTGAAATACGTCGTGATGCTGATGTGTGATTTTGACAGAATGCATAACTCAAATTCTTATGTAATGTTACTAACCTTAGAAGTTTTGCTTTTTGTATTCTAGTGCAACACAAGTAAGACTAATGCTTTTCTTCATGTTGCCCAGAGTTTTGCCCAGTGGTCAGCATCCCACTGCTTCCATTTGCTGTACATTGGTTTGTAAGGTCCTGTTAAGGTTTCTTTCAATGAAGACTATTTTCACAGCCTCAGGCTACCATTACATCAAGCATAAAAGTGGCTTTATAAGATAAGTCCACTCAGGTCCATTTTTCAAAATGAAGTTTCCATGTACTCAGGAACTAGATGTCCTTAGAAAACCCAAATCTTAATTTCCTTTCTATTATATTTTTTAAATTGACCCTGTCACTTCTTTATGATTTCCGTAATAGTAAATCTGTATGGTAATAGACTTAATTAGCTAAATGGGCTTTATATTAGACACCATAGAGTCAGTACTTTGAATATTTAATGATTTGTTTGAGGTTTCACGCAACCTTGTCAGAAGCCATTCATAGGCCTGTAGGCTGTGACAAGAAAGAAACACAGTTAACTGCATTAGCGGTATGTCTAAGGATATGACGCAACACTGTTTTCCCCTCACATATTAATTATACTAGTCTGCTGAGGTTTAGAATAAAGCTGTGTTTGGTGTATAACCAAAGTGAAAGGTTAAAAAAGTTATCTTTATTAACAAACCGCATATTTGAAGTCTAAACAAGTACATTCTCGGATAAAAAAACTCTTGGAATATATTCTGTGACACAGTATTATTTATGAAATTATAGTTGATTTGGGTGTCCGCCATGACATTCGCTGTGAGAAATACTGCAAGAGGAGTGATACAAATGGTAAAGCGATTGGATTTCTGTTATCACTAGAATATCACACTCTTAGCCAATCAGATTTGAGGACCAATGAAAACTTACCTGTGAGAACTTTTTCGCAAGACGCAAAATACGTACCTCCATGTATGCTTTGTGACATATTCAATGTGAAATATCCACTAAGTGTCGCTAAAAGAGTGTTTGTTTTTTTCTCCAGAACAGATGAATGTACATATGGTTTTATGTGACGTTGGGTTTGTACGTGTCACCTCAGTTCTGACTTGAAATGTCTGTTGAAATAACTCTAATTCTCTGTGACGTTTAAAAAAATGTACCATCTGCACTACACCTAAACCTACTCAATAGTATGAACAAAAGTGAATGTGACATAAAAACACAATTGCAAGCATGCCGTTTTATCTTGTTTTTCAATCCTTATCTTTCAGCTCTTTTATCGTCATGATTTTCACTGGTTTTGTGCTCAAGGATTCCACATCCTAAGGCTACGTCTACATTAATCCGGATACATTTGAAAACGAAGGTTTCATTTTAAAACGCTCTCCGTCCACACTAGCGTTTCCAAGCGTTTTCCAAAAGATTCTCGTCCACACTGAAACGTAGGAAAATGTCAAATTTGCCTTACTGCGCATGCGTAAAGCCTTCAAAATTATACAGCGGTAATACGTTTTCACGCAATTCTTCTGCTGGGATCATTTACGGAAATATTTCATTGTTCACTGACGCGTCTATGTCGCGCTCACTCATATTTGATCTGAAAAGCAGTTGTCATGTTTTGCAGGACAGCAACTGTGAGTAAATTTTTTGCCATCATTTTAGGACTGTAATTTGGAGAGTGTACAAGGTAAATCTCTTTAGCAGCAGTGTGACAGTGAATAGCACAGGCACATTTACTGCTGTAAACATAGATATCTATTGGTACAATATGCGTCACATGACTAAGTATGCGTCATCGTTTTCAAAAGCCTCCGTTTTCACAGTCCACACTACAAGGTGAAAACTTATTCAACTAGTCAAATTTATCCACTTTGGAGAGCATTTTCAAAAAGCTCCGTTTTCCTTGACAAAAACGCCGTCTCAGTGTGGACGGAAGGCCAAAACGGAGAGAAAAAGATGCGTTTTCAAACGAAAACGTATTAGTGTGGACATGACCTAAGTCCAGTTCCGTGCTGGCTGAGCTACAGAGTAAGCTTGTTAGGTCAGGAAAGTGAAACATATGGAGCTGTACATTAATCATGTGTACAAATCGATTACAAGTGCTCACTGTTTTACCGCCTCTAGTGGACATTTCTGTTGGAAACTGCAGTGATATGTATTTATTGGTACGCAGTTTGTGTCTTGCAAAAAAGTTCCCCCAGGTACGTTTTTGTCATGAGATCAGGTAGATGTATGTAACATCCAGAATTGTAATAATATATTACCTATGAATATATAATTAATATGTACTAATATATATTACATTTTAATGTCATATCCACTCTGAAATGATAACGTAACAGTCTGCAAGTAATTCTAATTTTATGTTTCAACCACAAATGGCAATAGAGAGGTTAAAGTGTATAGTGCCATTCCCATTTATGTTACCTGACCAAGCATTTTTACAGTTCATATTGTCACATTAGGACCAACCAAAAGTGATTAAGAGGAATTGAAGTGCATTTGTGTTAGAAGAGCACAGGTGCAAACAGTACAAACAGAGATAATGTTTCACCCCTGCACTCTGCTGAAAGCTGTTTGTACAGTTGTGCGTTTAGAAACTATTTATATAAAACCATCTGATACCTGTATTGTATTGCAAATAATACAGATATTTAGAGATATAAACATATCTGTAAATGATCGTTCAAATATTGTAATTTATTAGCTGGTTCCATTAACGTAAATCGAGCAATCAGACCAACTTTATCAGAATTTAAAGGGGTTATCGAATGCACATTAATGTGTGTTGGCAGTTTGTGTACACAATCACCCTAATATTCCCTTGACGACACATCGACAGAGGCCGCTCCTATGATAGTAGATTGACATGAGCGCCTTACCTTAGACCTGCCCTCACCGAGCTGAAACAGTCTGACTCCGATCGCCATTGTGTCAACTCAGGTGCAGGGGAAGACAAGAATGTCTCGGATTGAGCGATTGAGGTGTTCTGTTGTTGGATGTAATAATGAACATAGCAGTCGTCATTTACTCTCGACATCTGAGCTCCTGAAGACGCAGAGGATGATGTTACTTTTGTTTTTAAAAGGAAAGCACCGATCCCAATCTACATATGCGTCTATGTTCGTGCGAATCGTTCCTGATGCAACTTCACCCACAGCACAAGAGAGTATAAGGGTGTTTTTATGCATCTTTCTTAATGTACTTGTTGGCAAGCTTCGCCACTAAACGTGGCTAAAGTAAACATTACGGCTCATAATTCCAGGCAGAGAGGGGCGGGGCAAGCAGAGCTGATTTGCATTTAAAGGGACCATGCAATAAAATGAGTTGATTTTTTGCAGAGCTGATTTTTGACGGTAAAAGGATGTTTTTTTTACACTACTATTGAGAATTTTTAACCAAAGTATATTAGAGACTTTTCATTAAGACCCTAAAGAATCATATGAACCTGGGCCTCCAATGACCCCTTTAACAAATATTTAAAGGGATAGTTTACCCAAAAATTACAATTCTGTCATTAATTAGAAACCCTCAAGTTGTTCCAAACCCGTAAGACCTTCGTTCAACACAAATTAAGATATTTTACTATGCAAATTAAGACCCTGCATAGACAGCAATGCAATGTGTGCCTATGACACAGAAGATAAGAAATTGTTAAATAAAGTCGTTATTTGAGCTTTCTTTGCACATGAAAAGTATTTTTGTAGCTTCATGACATTTTAGTTGAACCACTGGTGTCACATGGACTATTTTAACAATGTTCTTACTACCTTTCTGGGTTTGAACATCAGTTTCATTGCTGTCAGAATGCATTCAGATTTCATCGAATTTCAGATTTCATCAAAAATATCTTAATTTGTGCTCCGAAGATGAACGAAGATCTCACAGGTTTAAAAAGACATGAGGGTGAGTAATTAAAAAACAGATTTTTAATTTTTTGGATGAACTCACTTTAACGTCTTAAAAACCTCATCATAATGAAGCAGTTTAGTGCACTGTAGGTTGGTCTTTTCCATGCGGCATGTGCTGATTTTGCAGTTCTATTTAAAAAGAACATATTTAACATTCTTGCAGCGTAACATTCTCTGAGATTAGAGAAATCCAGCAGTCTCTCATGCAGAACAGAAAGCCCATAGGGCCTCATCAGAATCATAATGTCATGTTAGGTACAGAGTAAACAGTCTGCTGATAAGACACACAAAAGCATTTAAGCGCATAAAGATACGTCAATTTATTACTTTTGCCTAAAAACCTCTTTGGACTAGCAGGATGTTGTCAATTTATTGTAATAATCAAATTTGACTTCTATAAAGATGATTGATTCTCTCTGCTTTGATCAGTGCATTAGCTCTTGGCGACTTGACAGAGCACAATTGAGATCTTATAAAAGAAGCATTCAATGATGGTTTCTGTTAGTTTTTAAGTAAGGATGGATGATGCCGAGCCATCTCTGTGGTGAAGCTGGACTGTACCTTAGGGCTTTTATTCAATTTCTGGGCGGAGATGTGGCATTTTGCTTGTTCATTCCATTATGACTTCTGTAGAAGCGACTCTTTAAATAAAATAAGTGATATTATTTTTCTTTTTACTAATAATCACAAACTGTATTGCTCTCAAATACTTTTTGCTTTGCTTCCATATCATAATTTCAGCAGTTTCTGACTGTTTTTCTAAATGAACATGTGGTGTGTCACTTGGAGAACATCTTGATGTAAGAATGCCATTACTTAAAATGTACATCTTTCTGTTTGTAGTTTGCCATTTGAGAGCATATGTGTTTTGATGAAGAAAGAAAGCATTTTTTATTCATGCTGTTCATCTCATGGATTCTTTTTATTAAGCTTGCTGTGAAAATGTCCATTCCTACTTAGTAGTTTCATCTACTTTCTTTTTTTACTGCAAGCATTAAAGTTAGAATGCACTGTTGGACTGACGTGAGCCTGTACTTCAGTAGCATTGTAAAACATTTGATCTCACTGTAGGTGAGTGTGTAGCTTGTTAAATGAAGCTCCACTTGAAGTAGCCTTGTACTTTTTCTCTTCTCTAATACTGAAGCAATCAGAAATAAGTAGGTCAGTGTTAAATGTACCTAAGAAATAATATATGATGTGATAAATCCATGCATGGGCTGCTGCCGCCTGTGGACTTTAATGATATAAAGCACTTAATTTAAACACCTTTTAATTCAACCATTTAAACTTTCCAGATGAAGTACCCAGTCTTCGCGTGGCAGGATATGGTCATGCTAAGAGCATATGCTTAGTTAATTTTTTAATTGTATTTAATTGTATTGTATTTTATTATTATTATTATTATTTTTGTTATTTCTAAAAAACTCATTTAAAACAAAACATCTATATAGTATAATATTTAGTTTGACCTCCTGAAAATTATGTTCAACCATTTTTAAGGGTTAAGAACCTTTCACTATCCATTTGTTGAAAAGGAATTAGTGGAAAATATTATAGCATACACTACCAGTCAAAAGTTTTTGATTTTCTTTGTTTTTTGAAGAAGTCTCTTCTACTCACCAAGCCTGCATTTATTTGATCCAAAGTACAGAAAAAACAGTCAAATTTTGAATAAGTGTTTTCTATTTGAATATACTTTAAAATGTCATTTATTTCTCTGATTTCAAAGCTGATTTTTTAGCATCATTACTCCAGTCACTTAATCCTTCAGAAATCATTCTAATATTCTATTACTATTATGTTTTATTATGTTGAAAACAGCTGAGCAGAATTTTCTGAGCAAAATAGATAATAGAAATAGAAATCTTTTGTAACATTACAAATGTCTTTATCCTCACTTTTGATTAACTTAAAGCATCCATGATAAATAAATGTATTCATTTCTAATAATTAAATGTACTCAACTGTTTTAAATATTGCTAATAATAATAATAATAATAATAAATGTTTTTTAAACAGCAAATTAGCATATTAGAATGATTTCTGAAGAATCACTAAAGATTAGAGTAATATGCTGCTTTAGCTTTGATCACAGGAATAAATTACATTTTAAAATCTATTCAAATAGAAATCACTTATTTTAAAAAGTAAAAATAGTTCTGAAAAATATTACTGCTTTTGCTGTATTTCGGATCTAATAAATGCATGCTAATAAATCTTACTGTTCAAAAACTTTTGACTGCTAGTGTATATTACTCATATTTTTTCCCCACACAAAGCTATGTCAAAGTGTTTCTGGCTGTGTGCAGTATATTCAGCTGTATTTTACATGAAAGCTTTCATTTCCTTTTCTGCTGCCTTGACATGAGAGGTTTTCGTTTGGCATTGCCCTCTTGAGTCAGCCTCAGCACAATAAAGAACAAGAAAATTCCATTTTCCCATGTGTAGGCCTGTGACCACATGACTCTGTACTGTCTAAGTCAGTTTAGTGCGGAGAGTCAGAAGGGATTACTCTTTCTTGTATAAGACCCTACAAATGGAGATTTCACATGCAGTGCATCGTTCTTTAATCCGTTACTTGGGTCGTAGTCTTATGGCTCACTGCGTCACGCGTGGGATCCTAATTAGACTGTCTTTGATTGCTGGCCAGTAGTTTACTTACAATGCGGTTTGATGTTCAATTGTGACTGGGGTACGTTTTTTAGGCCCTTTGGGTTATGGAGAAAGGATTTCAGAAGTACTAAGACATACATTTTAGACTCTAGATTGTATGTAAGTACAGTCCATAGTTTTTAGACTATATGTGACCCTGGACCACAAAACCAGTCATAAGTAGCATGGGTATATTTGTAGCAATAGCCACTGTATGGGTCAAAATTATTGATTTTTCTTTTATGCCAAAAATCATTAGGATATTAAGTAAAGCTAATGTTCCATGAATATATTTAGTACATTTCCTATCATAAATATATCAAAACTTGATTTTTGTTTATTAATATGCATTCCTAGGAACTTCATTTGGACTACTTTAAAGGCGATTTTCTTAATATTTAGATTTTTTTTTTTAGTTGTATCCTAACAAACCGCCAAACCAAAATCAATGGAAAGCTTATTTATTTAGCTTTCAGATGATGTATAAATCTCAATTTTAAAAAATCAACATCATGTCTGGTTTTGTGGTCCAGGGTCACATATATGTGACTAACATAAAAAAGAATTTATTTATTGCAGAGATGATTTTAAGGGGAAGAGACCTAGAGATGGACCACACATATAGATTTAACTGTGAATAATTGCAACACTAAATGTAAAAACATTGATTCATCACTAAGAGATGAAATCTCACACTGTTCACATGCACTGCTGTGATATGAGCATCACTAAGAGACAAAATAACAAAATATTATACTAGCAGAGCAGCATTAGGTAACATTAACGCCATAACAAGCTGAAATGGCAAACGCTTGATTGTGGTATCTTATGAAATAACATGGTACCTTGCACAGACCCAAGTTTATTAATAAATGGGAGTCATGTAAGGTCAGTGACATAACGTTGGCAGGTAGAGAGGAATTAATGAATCGTGAGAAACAAGTATCTAGCTACAAATGCTAGACATCTTTGCTGACTGTTATTCAATCTAATGTAGCAACAGCTTAAAGTCAATGTATAACAAAATAATCAATTATTTAACATTATCTAACATGTTCACAAAAGAGTGAGGACCATGAATCAGAAAGTGAGTAGGGTCAATTTACATTTCATGTTGGTCTTAAAGGGATAGTTCACCAAAAAATTAAAATTATGTTATTAATTACTCACCCTATTGTCATTCCAAACCCGTAAGACCTTTGCTCATCTTCAGAACACAAATTTAGATATTTTTGATGAAATCCGAGAGCTTTCTGACCCTCCATAGACAGCAACACTGACATGTTCAAGGTCCAGAAAGGAAGTAAGGACATTGTTAAAATAGTCCATGTGTTGAAAATTAGAAATTGTTGAAACTGTTTAATAAAGTCATTTTTTTTTTTTGTGCACAAAAAGTATTCTCATAGCTTCATAACATTATGGTTGAACCACTGATGTCCCATGGATTATTTTAAGGATGTCCTTACTACCTTTTTGGGCCTTGAATGTGGCAGTGGCATTGATGTCTATGCAGAGTCAGAAAGCTCTTGGATTTTATCAAATATTTTAATTTGTATTCTGAAGATGGACAAAGGCCTTACAGGTTTGGAGCAAACTGTAACCTGTCTATTAATTTAAAAGATACCGTAGAGCACATTTTGAGGTTATCTTTATGTTATTTTTCAGATTGCAATTTTACAAATGGTGGGTGGTGCTGCCTTTTGGATTTTTTCCAGCTGACGCATTTTAAAACTTTACTGCTTTCCATTATCTCCAGCCTGTGCTCGCACAGAGGGCTCATGGAATCTCTCAATTCACTGCCAGCGCACATGGTCCATTAACTCGGCACAAGAAAGTCATTGCAATCAGCTTACCATTTAATTAGTTTTTACTGGGGTATTTAGGAACTTGTTTTTCTTTTGAATTTCGTGAATACTGCACAAAGTGGGAAATTAATAGTTGTCACCCTCTATCAGCTTGCGAACGACTTCCAATATCACTGGTAGGCCCAGTCACAGCACTGTATAAGGCTGGTGAGATTACCCTACTTGTAAACAGACTTACAGTGCTGAGTTGATGGTTTATAAGCCACCAGCGTGGATGTTGTTTGCTTATCAGGCCTGAGCCTGTGGCACTCTTGATTCTTTCCCGTATCAAGACCATTGTAGTTTAACATGGATGCTGCTGCCTGAATGAGATTATGCTATTTCTGCTTCTGTTTTTTGCATCCACACAATGGCATGTCACACTACATTTCCCTCTTATTGTATTAGAAGCAGCAGTTATTATAAAAATAACTTTGTCTTAGAGGTATACTTGCTCAAAATGAAAATTCTGGCTTTGTTTACTCACCCTCATGCCATTCCAAACACACTGTTTTTCTACGAAGCACAAAAGATGCCATTCTCAAAAGTGAAAAGTTGCATTCCAAGGGTGAGCTACCTGTTCTATTTCCTTTCTGTCTTGTCTAAAAAAAGCTTTCTCTTCTGCCTTGTGTCCTGGATCTGTCTCCATTAGCGCAACTGTCCCCGGGCCCCAAGATCCACATAGGCAGCTAGGACTCCCTTCCATCAAGGTGACCTAAAATACCCATATCTACATTGCTTAGCCCAAACTTTGAGTTTTGTCCATATTCTCTTGGTGTTTGGCAACAAGATTGGCTCTTTTGTCACTGTCATTGTGTCTAATACGTCTTTAGGATGGTTACGCAAGAGTGTTTTAACTTTATGGGATAATGCCATGCTGTTTTGAGTCCAAAACTAATTTTACTTTGGATTACTAAAGGAGCTATATTGTATCAATTCATCATCTTGCTATGTGGTTTCTGCTTCCTTCCAACATACTCAGACATTTAAAGGGATAGTTCAATTGAAAATGAAATCACTGCTGTTTACAACTTTATATGCAACATGTCAGTTGGCATCTTGACATGAATGCAATGTGACCAGTTGCCATTGGTTGTCAGGTGATCAAACAGTGTAGCAGTTTTGAATGTGAAAGTGTGGAAGTGAAGAATATAAGAACTTTTTGTTCTGTTCATCACAAAGTTATAAGGTGGCTTCAGAAAACTTAGAATGCATTAGTTGCATTGACTTTTTAGAGACTTTTATGAAATTTTTTACTCACAGTTTTGAAGCTGGGCAACTCATTTTTTATTATATACTGTACCATTAAAATATATATATTTCATATTAATATTAGTAAAATAATATAAATAGTTTAATTACTTTTAAAGTATAGTATTAATTGCATTATTCAGTATTTTTTAAATTATTAACGGTGTTATTTAGAACAACATTGTTACATATATATATATATATATATATATATATATATATATATATATATATATATCAAATCAGTGCTGTTTGTTTGAACTCTCCTGAAATTCATGTATTCTGAAAAAAAATTCTGATGGTTTCCACAAAAATATGAAGTTGCTGTTTTCATCATTGATTTTAATAATATTTTTGATATTTCATGAGCACTAAATCAGCATATTTGAATGATTTCTGAAAGATCATATGACACTAAAGACTTAAGTAATGGCTCCTGAACATTTAAAATTACATTTAAATAATTATATTATTAATTATTATTATTATTATTATTATTATTCACATTTTCACAGTCATAAAGTACATTCAAATTTAAAACTATACCGATTATTACAGGTCAAGTAGACCGATAACCGATATTTTAATATTTATAACCAATATTTTATATTTTATAATGTTTCAAAAGATTTCAGATAAATGCTGTTCATCAAAGAAACCTACTCAGCTGTATTCAACAACAACAACAACAACAACAATAATAATAATAATAAATGTTTTGAGCAGCAAATTATTAAAGGATCATATGACTGGAGTAATGATGCTAAAACTACAGCTTTGAAATCAAAGGAATAAATTACATTTTAAAATATATTACAATAGAAAACAGTTATTTTAAATAGTTAAAATATTTCAAAATGTTTTTGCTGTACTTTGGATCAAATAAATGCAGGCTTGGTGAGCAAATGTTTTAATGTTTTTCTTTAAAACATTAAAAATCTTACTGTTCAAAAACTTTTGACTGGTAGTATATGTCTGGTATAAAAAATGAATGTCAAAATTAAGAATAGCAACGGCTCTGACAAGAAATATTCTTTAAATTATTTTATCGATACAGATACCGATAATCATAAAGATGCTTAATATAGGCACCACTGATAATTGGTTGGACCCCAAATTTTTTTACTCAAATAAAAATAGCCTTGGTGAGCATAAGACACTCAAAACATTAAAAAACATACAAACTCCAAACTTTTGATCAAAAGTGTACATGTAAGAAAAAATTGCAATACTTTCTTCTTTATTTCTCTTTTTATGTTCCACAAAAGTCATATGGGTTTGGAACAGCCTGAGGTTGAGTAAATAATGACAGTAAAAATGGCTCATGTCTGAAATGGGAACTGTGCCACGGATCATTGACTGAGGTTTCAAAAAACGAACATTCAGAGAAAGATCTCACATACAGTATTGGTAAACACAAAAGCGTTGTTAACCAAATCATTCGCGGCAAAATCCCCAGAGAAACACGCATACATTTACGCTGTTTAAAATGTAGCCCTGTAGAAGTACATTTAATTCAAGAGAGTTTGCTTTACCATTATTGATTTCGCTTTGTAGTGAAAAAAGAGAATCCAAGAAAATGATGCCTTGCCAGCGGATCATTAATTGATCCTGAATTTAAAGCCGTGGCTCTCTATTTGCTCTGCTTCGGGAAGGATAGCTTTGAAAATCCCAGGGGCATATTTGTTTTCCTGCATGTCTTCTGCCTCTGATTATTGGAGAAAGCTGCAGTGTCTGCCAAATCGCCGTGCCTCATGCTGAGGCAGCAGTGAGGCTGCTCTTGAGCAGTCATGGTCATTGAGAAGGAGAAATGGGGCAGAGCCAAATGGATGGAAAGCAGGTTGCCTGGTCATCACAGCAGTTATGTCCAAACAGTCGCATCCTTTTTTGGAGCGGTTCAACAATTGTTCAGTGAACCCAACAGAGTGTCTCTGACAGCGCATGGAGAGGTTATAAGCATTTGTGGCATCCACTTGCTTGACTAATAATGCCTTCCCCTCAGACACAGAAGATTCTTGTTTCATCAGCCGATTCAGCCATGAACGCTTGTGACAGATGTCTCTACAGGACACTGTTTTTAAAATCAATCCGTTTGCCATGACCGTCTTTGCTATACATTGTTAAAGCCTTTGATTGACCTTCAGCTTTTCAAAAACAGCACAGTGCTTTCCCAGAAAGTCTCTCCAGGACAAATACCCTTTTAGAAAATTCTGCCAATCCGTTTTTGTTACCTGCTGTTCCATTGAAAACTGACCCTTTATCTAATCGTTTTGGTGCATGTCATGAGAAAATGACACTTTGTGTGCCTTGCTGGCAAATTATAATGCCAATGCTAACATCATGTGTCCTCTGAAATTCCTTGAAAAATCGTTCTCGCTGCCATTTTGCCGTCGTTGTCATCTTGTGTAATGAATTAAAATACACTGTGTACCTACACACGATATTTTTCCACCTTCCAGTCGCAGTCTGACGTGTCCTCAGATTACTTGATTGTGATTCAGCTGGTGTGCAATAAAAAAGGCTGCATTAATTCTCTGAATATAATTCCTATAGCATCGTTGTGATTTTTGGATTTTTAAGATTTGGCTACCTGAACTGTAAAAGGAAGGACAGAAACCTCTCATCAGAAGATTTCATTCAAATTAATTTGTGTTTTGAAAATGAAGGTCTTACAGGTTTGGAATGACATGAGCGAGTAAATTATGAAAGTTTTTTTCTATCTTTTTAAAATCGTAATCTAATTAGAGATACATGAAAAGTTTTTTGACCCTGAATGTATGTTGAGGTCTGATGTGGAAGAGAAGAAAAGTCATTATTTTTGTCTTATTTGCTTAGCTTCGTAACGTTACGATTGAACCACTGATGTCACATGGACTATTTTGTCGTTGTCTTTTCTTATCGACTAACTTTCTGAACCTTAAACATGTCAGTAGCATTGCTGTGTATGCAGGTTTCGAAAGCTCTCGGATTTCATCAAAAATATCTTAATTTGTGTTCTGAAGGTGAATGAAGGTCTTGCAGGTTTAGAATGACATTAAGGTTAGAAATAATGACAGAATTTAGGTTTTTGGGTGAACTAACCCTTTAATAATCAGTATGACCCATACACTGACAGTTTTGTGAGTCACCTCACAATCAAATCTGAATTGCAGAATTCTTTCAATATATATATTTTTAAATGATTTTAATTTTTAATATGGATCATTTTTGGATCTATAATCGGTTGAAAACATATTAGTTTTTGTGCTTGTGTTTTGTAGCACATCTATGCCAAGCATTCTATACACATGAGTGATTTTACTCTGTAATTTCAACACAAATGGTATGGAGATCAATGACAAAAGAAGTATGCTGTTATTATGTGCAGATGAAATTGTAGCAATATTGGCAAAATTGGCTTTGGAATAGCATTCTTGCAATGTTTTATTAAAACAACAAAACCTAATTTCATTGCTAATAAATACCCTGACATATTGAAGATCTACAGTAGTGCAGACATCTTGGGAAGTAGTTATCTGTCCTGATGTGCAGATGTGCTCATATAATCCTCTGTTTCCCCCCTGAGCCTACCTGACCTGAGGCAGGACTCCCAGGAGATCAATGTCAGACTCACCCACAATAACACAACCTACAGACCTACACACACAGCACTGGAAGAAAGCAGAAGCTCAGTTTTAAGTAGATAATAATGATTATTTTAAGAAGTAAAATTTTTAGATATTCAGACTGTGAAATCAGTGCATTAAACAGTTTATAGCTGTCTACTACTGTTGCTGATTAAACACTTTCTAAACTACTTTCAAAACATAGCACTGTACAAAAGTGTGAATTGTGCTTTTTTAATTTACAATGTGATGTTATTTAGTTTTTTAGGTTAGTTCACTCCAAAATGGAATTTCTTTAATCAAATGCTCACCTACATGTCATTCCAAACCATTCATGAGCCATTTAGCTCATCTTTGCAATTCAAATGATCATTTTAATGAAACCAAAGAGATGACTTTGCCTCCATTTAAAGTCCATTCCAAGTCCTCTGAAGAGACACAATCGCTTTACAAACCATCTTTTGTGCAAACTACTTCCTTCTGCCATGGATTCAAATTTCAAGTTGACAATGTAACAGCTGAGCCCAAGCCTTCTTAACTAAATAGAAAAGAGATAAACCTTTAGTTGCTTCATTGAAAGCTTATTGTATTACTTTATGAAAAGCTCACTGTATTATGTAGAGTACTAAGAGAGAGAGATGGACTGAGTGAGTGTGATTACCTGCATCTGATACAGCATTCGTTCTTTAGCTCCATCTCACATTCACTATAAAACATTAGTTTGAATATCCGCTAAAGAAAGCAATATCTTTGTCATACTATACTTTCATTTGTTAAGGCTGGTTTTCAATGACAGCGCTGCTCAGTGCATTTGTTGGCTGCGTCTTACAATGTGTTGTTGAAAGTAAAAATAACTACTTTGTTTACAACCCCGTTTCAGTCTCTTTCAATATAAAAGTCTTTTGTTGCAATCTAATGGTGGAGTAATGTAACTAAAATCACCATCACAAACACACATACCATTTACCAATACTAAATACTATTATTAAATATCATTATTTATTGAATAATAATATTTAATAAACAACAACAGCCATTACAAAAGTTTCCAGGCAATACAGTCAAAAAGTACAAAGCCAATGCACTGATATGCAGCTTTAAAATGCATCAGATAAAATATATTTGCCCTCAGCCAAACTGTTTGCTCTGGAACAAATAGAATAATGAGACCAAAGACTGCCTGTTCAGTTTACCCAAAACAAATTATATCTCATGTTTAACCACAAAAGAGACAATTCCAGAATATCTGGCAAAGGTAAGGCTGCTCTTGGAGCCCTGGAGCTCACATCTCAAAAAAACATTGAAGCAAATTTTTAAATAGACGTTATCTTTATTAACAAACTGTGTATTTGAAGTCTAAACAAGTACATTCTCGACATGGAATTACATTCCATGACACAAAAACAGTATTATTTTTTAAATTATAGTGGATTTGGGCATCCACCATGACACTCCCTGTGAGAAATACCACAAACGGCGTGATACAAACAGTGACACGGTTGGAGTTCCGATATCACTAGAATATTGCACACCTCTCATCAGATTCAAGGACCAGAAAGAACTGTTGTATATGGCTGTATAACGGCACAGCTGCCATTCGGCCATAGGTAATCACTGCGTGCCGATATACAACCATATCTCACATCTGCGAGTGTGATATTGTGTTTATACAAC
This sequence comes from Garra rufa, assembly GCF_049309525.1. Classification (NCBI taxonomy): domain Eukaryota; kingdom Metazoa; phylum Chordata; class Actinopteri; order Cypriniformes; family Cyprinidae; genus Garra; species Garra rufa. The sequence continues at coordinate 26,265,575 of NC_133372.1, read as the reverse complement.
AGTTGGACGGCACAAGTATGGAAATAAACAAAATAACAATGGAGTGTCTTTAAAAGCCCTGGTTTGTGGATTCAAGTCTAAAGTTGACAGTTTAACAGCTGAGCCCAAGCCTCCGTTACTAATTCGAAAACGTCACTTTAGAACTAGTAACAAAGGAACATAGAGTTGCTTAATTGAAAGCTTATTGTATTACTGTATTAAAAGCTCACTGTATTATGTGGAGTAGAGTATTATGAGAGAGAGATGAATTAAGCGATCATGATTACCTGCATCTGATACAGCATTCATTCTCCATATTCATGATAAAACATTAGTTTGAATGTCCGCTGAGAAAAGCGTTATCTTTGTTGTAACGTTAATATCCTTTCATCTGTTAAGGGTGATTTCTGAAGACAATGCTGCTCAGTGCATCTGTTAGCTGCGTCAAGCTGTTGTTGAAACTAAAAACAGCCATAAAAAAAGTAGCTAGGCAATTCAGTCAAAAGCACAAAGGCAGTAGTCTGATATACAGCTTTAAAGTACATAAAATAAAACATGGTGAGATTTTGCCCTCAGCCAAAAGTATTTGCTCTGGAACAAATAATAGAATAATGAGACCAAAAAATGGCTGTTAGATTTACCTAAAACAAATTATATCTCATCAGAGCCAGCAGAAATTCCAGAAGATCTGGCTGAGGTAAGGCTGCTCTTGATGGGTTTTTAAGCAGTGAATGCACGCTGATGCCCTAGAGCTCACATCTCCAAAAACGCTGAAGCAAATTTTTAAATAGATGTTATCTTTATTAACAAACCGTATTTGCAAAGTCTAAACAAATACATTCTTAAAACTACATTCCGTGACACAAAAACAGTATTATTTTTAAAATTATAGTGGATTTTGGCATCCGCCATGACACTCGCTGTGAGAAATACCTCAAGTGGAGGGATACAAACGGTGAAGCGGTTGGAGTTCCGATATCACTAGAATATTGCACACCTCTTAGCCAATCAGATTTGAGAACCAGAAAGAGCTGTTGTATATAAAACCCTGTATTTTATATATTGAAAGTGATAACTTTGACCCTTATATGTGAATCATATTACTGACTGTGAGAAGAATGTGTGAAATTATTGTAAAGAAATACATTTCAGCTTCTGGAGGTGGTTTCCTAGGAAACAGTTTTCAGCTATTGTGAACAATATGTGTCAGGCTGGCTGCATGTGGCCCTGAGAATGCAGTTGTTAGATATACATGCATTTTTAATGGCCATGTACAATGTTCTGCTTTTATTCCCTTTAAGAGTGCCTTTACTCCTTGCTTCAGTCAAATGACTAACCTTTATAAAACAGAGGAGATGTTAAAGTCTGTTTGGCAGGATGAATGTAACCTCATTCACTGGCTGAGGAGCTACACTGATAGCATTTCATCTTGTGGCACCTCCGCTCTCGGTAGATCTTGTGTAATGCGGCCTGGCTTCACCAAAGTCATTAGAGCTATCCTCTATGGAATGGCTGTGAATTATCGGAGATGTCTTTATGTGAGGCGACCGACAGACAGAATTTAAGCCATTTTGCTTAAGAGTCGAGCTGGGAACTTGTGAATGTGTCCTCTCGCCTTTGCAGAAGCAGCTCTTGCGTCATGCAGTTTCCATAGCACCCTGGGCAGATCTGGCTACTCGCTGTAATCGCTCAAGACTTGTGTATGTGTATGTACTCTGCTGCTGGCTTTCCTATTGGATACAAATGTTGCTCTGTCTTGGATTTTAAGTCATTAAATGGATAGTTCTGGTTGTGAATGCTCATTGGTCAGGACAGTGATCTATCCATATTATATTCTGCGATTCAACAGCTTTGGCCTGTTTACCAGTTCACTGCGCGGCTCCCATGGAGGATCTTTATTTTATGTTGCATAGCAATGTGCTGTTATGTCAGAGACTGTTTCTAGTGTAAGAATAGCAGGTAATTAAATAATCTTTGAATGGAAATTTGTACCCTTAATATTTTTATTAACTGTTTTATGGAAGAAAGAAAGAAGGCTCTTGAGACTGTGCTGTATTTTGAACATAATCACAAAATACACTACCAGTCAAACGTTTTTGAACAGTAAGATTTTTAATGTTTTTTTAAATAAGTCTCTTCCGCTCACCAAACCTGTATTTATTTGATCCAAAATACAGCAAAAGCAGTAATATTGTGAAATATTCTTAGTATTTAAAATAACTGCTTTCTATTTGAATATATTTTAAAATGTAATTTATTTCTGTGATCAAAGCTACATTTGCAACAGTCTTCAGACACATTATCCTTCAGAAATCTTTATATGTATATCATATCTCTAATATGCTGATTTGCTGTTCAAAATACATTTATTATTATTATTATTGTTATCAATATTTAAAACAGTTTAGTACATTTTATTCAGGGTACTTTGATGAATGAAAAGATTTAAAGATCGGCTTTTATCTGAAATAAAAAGCTTTTGTAAAAGCTTGGAGTCAGTATATTTTTTTTCTTTTTTTTAATTTAGCAAGGATGCTTTAAATTATTCAGAAGTGTTGATAAAGACATTTATAATGTTACAAAAGGTTTCTGTTTCAGATAAATGCTGTTCTTCTGAACTTTCTATTCATCAAAGTAACCTGAACAAATTCTACTCACATGTTTTCAACATATTAATAATAATAAATGTTTTTGAGTAGAAAATCTAATATATTAGAATGATTACTGAAAGAGCATGTGACTGGAGTGGTGATGCTGAAAATTCAGCTTTGAAATCACAGGAATGAATTAGATTTTAAAATATATTCAAATAGAAAACAGTAATTTTAAATAGTAAAACTATTTCAAAATATTACTGTTTTTTTATGTACTTTGGATCAAGTAAATGCAGGTTTGGTGAGCAGAATGATTTCTTTATAAAACATTAATAACCTTACTGTTCAAATACTTTTGACTGGTGGTGTAGTTTAATCTCTTAAAGCTCATTTCTATAATACATACATTTTATGTAAATATTAAGTAATTTATTATTTGATTATGTATTTGGTATCTTATTTAATTTATTCTATATTTTGTGCATCTTTAAAAACAAGCTTATGTTGTTAAGTAACTCGCAATTCTGAAAAATTGTGAAATATAAACTCGCAATTCAGATTTTTTTCTTAAAATTGGACTTTAAAACTCACAATTGCAAGTTTATATCTCACAACTCTGAGAAAAAAAAGTCAGAATTGCATAAAAAAGTCAGAATAAGTTTGGGTTTGTTTTTGAAAAGTCTCTTATGTATGGAAGCCCGTTTTGGACACTGAATTAAAAAAAAAAAAAAAAAGATTATTGCGACTTTTTATCTCAAAGTTCTGACTTTCTCAGAATTGTGATACAAACTAGCAATTCTGAGAAATAAAGTCAAAATTCTGAGAAATAAAGTTGCAATTGAGAGAAACAGTTAGAATTGCGAGATATAAACTCACATTTCGGACTTTTTTTCTTAGACTTGTGAGATATAAAAAAAAAATTCCTCAAAATTGGACTTTATAACTCTCAGTTATGAGTTTTTCATCTCACATTTTTGAGAAAAAAAGTCAGAATAAGTTTGTGATTGTTTTTAAATAATGTAGCCTATTTCAGCCACTGAATTCAAAATAAATAAAGGTTATTGCGACTTTTTATCTCACACATCTGACTTTGTTTCTGTGATATACTCTTCTACAATTCTTTTTTTTTATTTTTTTTTTTTTATAACATTTATTTGTAATTTTTTTCAAACTTTAACAGAACACTTTGTACAATCAAGGTTATGTTTTTTCTATGATAACCCTTGCCGCCAAAATAAATTGACAAACTATTAAATAAAAATTAAATTGCAACAAAAATAGATAAATATATAATAAAAAAAGAAAGTAAAAATAGCAAATAAACTTTACAGTATTGTATACATTTACAATTAGACAATATCAATTATCAAAATAATTCAAATAAATAAATACCTACATGATAATACAAATCAATAGTCTGACATATTTATAGTGGTCTTCTACATAAATATGAAACCAAACAATATTGGTGATCACATTTAAACCAGTATACTCTTCTACAATTCTAAGAAAAAAGTCAGAAATGTGAGTTTATATCTCACAATTCTAACTTTGTTTCTCAGAATTGCGACTTTATTTCTCAGAATTGAGACATTATTTCTCAGAATTGCTAGATTTGAAATGATTTGAAAAAATTTGAACAATTGTGAGTTTAAATCACGCCATTCTGAGAAAAAAAAGGCAAGATTGTGAGCTATAAGGCAAAATTGAAAGATATAAACTCACAGTTCTGACTTTATTTCTCAGAATTGTGAGTTTATATCTTTCAATTTTGAGATAAAAAATCTGAATTGCGATTTTGTACTTGTTCTGAGAGAAAATTTCTGGACTATGTGAGAAAATGTTGCAATAACCTTTTTTATTCAGTGGCAGAAATGGGCTTCCATACATAAAAGACGGTAGTTTACAGTATATACTTGGATTTAGAGCTAAGATATTTGTTCGTCCTGTTTGAGCCAAAATGTTTCACCACAAAAATGTATAAATTGCTCATCTGAATAACTGCCTGGTCCAAGCAAATCCCTTCATTATGCATGGATTTGCAGAATGTAAAATACATATGCATATGTTTTCAGCAACATGATAAACTTTTCATTTCATTTATATTCATTATTCAAGTATGCAAAAAGGACATCTTGCTCATCAGTCACACCAAATTATTTCTGTACTGATCGTTTCAGGAATACTGTACCTGTACCAGAGTACTATATAATATTAAAAATACAACCATATTTTAAAATTTAAAAATAAAAAAATGAATGGATTTGTGTAAATGTTTGTGAATACTTGATAGCTTATACCATCTGTTTATCTGAATGTTCCTCTGTCTACAGTTGGTTTAGATTTTTTTTTATTAAGTGCATTTGAAGCACCTTCCTCTCATTATCAGGATTATTATTCCTCAGGAGGAAATGTTTGCTTGATTGCTACATTAGACAAAGTAATTACTGTAATCATCCACTGTTTCATGTGTTTGCCAGTTTGCTGTGGGTACACACTTGCCACAAGTCAGGTAATGAGAGCACCCTTGACTCTGGTTCAGGGGAGACATGGAGAGCAGGATCTGTTATTTGAGAGATTCTGACTATCATTATTGTCTTTTATTGGGGTGACCATATAATATATGTCCTCCTTTTTCCCGAAATTTAGAATGTTCACCTAATCTTTCATTTTCTAAAATGAAAAGTAAATTTGTTAAACTCTAAAGGAATGGATTAGCATTAGGGCAGCCCACTGACTTCAAAGATAATAAAAATAATAATAAATCAACATAAAGATTTTAGTTTATAGTGTGTATGAATGTAGAGATGACAAAGTGGAGGCAATCTTATGTCCTGTAATTGGTGTTTTAAAATCAAATTGGCCTTTACCATTTAATTTTAAGTGCCCTTGCGGTATGACAGATACATTTCAGATACAAGTATATAAACATTCTGTGCAATCTCAGTTCATAAATTGAGAGATTTTACAGAATATTAGTACTTTCAAAGATCATAAAAAAGTCACACCACAGGAAATGCCAACTTTCCAGAAGAATTTCATCTAGTAACAATCCATTATATACAGTCAAGCCCGAAAGTATTCACACCCCTGGCAAATTCTGACTTAAAGTTACTTTTATTCAACCAGCAAGTTTTTTTTTGAACGGAAATGACACAGGCTTCTCCCAAAAGATAATAAGACGATGTGCAAGAGGCATCATTGTGGAAAAACATATTTCTCAGCTTTTATTTTCATTTGAACAAAACGTGGCATGTCCAAAATTATTCATACCCTTTGCAAACTGTCACAGTCTATGGGGAAATCCAAAGTTCTATACCATTCCAAATAGCCCAAGCTGTTCTAAAGCATCCTTATTCCCCTGATTCATTGGGAACAGCTGTTTTAATCAACTCAACAGGTGAAAAACAGAAGCTCTCTGCTGTTGGTTTGTGGACAGTCATGGCTAAGACAAAGGAGCTCACTGAGGTTGCTGCTGCACATTGTGGCTGCTCACATGTCAGGAAAGGGCTATAAGACCATATCTGTTTTGAAGTTGCAGTGGCTACAGTGCAAAGTATTATTAAAAAATACAAGACGTTCCACACTGTGAAAAATCTCAGGGGACATGGTCGGAAGCCAAAAGTGACACCTGTGCTGGCCAGGAGGATAGTGAGAGAGGTAAAAAAGAATCAGAGGATCACCACCAAGGCCATCCTGCTAAATCTGGGCTCTGCTGGTGGCAACATCTCAAGGCAGACAGTCCAACAGACACTGCACACCGCTGGGTTCTATGGATGCAGACCAAGGAGGACACCACTTCTCCAGATAAGGCACACAAAAGCCAGCTTGGCCTTTGCAAATGCTTATCTGGACAAAGAAGAAGACTTCTGGTCTTCTGTTTTATGATGAAACAAAAATTGAATTGTTTGGCCACAATGATGTAGCCTTCATTTGGCGTAAAAAAGGAGAAGCCTTCAACCCTAAGAACACCATCCCCACTGTCAAACATGGTGGTGGGAACCTAATGTTTTGGGGGTGTTTTTCATCCGGTGGATCAGGGAACCTAATCACAGTAAACGCCGACGGCACCATGAAAAAGGAGCAATACATCAAAATTCTCAACAACCACATCAGGCAGTCTGCAGAGAAACTTGGCCTTTGGCACCAGTGGACATTTCAGCACGACAACGACCCAAAACACACAGCAAAAGTGGTGAAGAAATGGTTAGCAGACAAAAACATTAATGTTTTGCAGTGGCCCAGCCAGAGTCCTGACTTAAATCCAATTGAGAATCTGTGAAGGGAGCTAAAGATCAGGGTGATGGCAAGGAGACCCTCCAACCTGAAAGTGTTGGAGCTCATCGCTAAAGATGAATGGGCAAAAATACCAGTGGAGACATGCAAAAAGCTGGACAGCAATTATAGGAAGCATTTGATTGCTGTAATAGCCAATAAAGGTTTTTCTATTAATTATTGAGAAGGGTATGAATAATTTTGGACATGCCACTTTTTGTTCAAATGTAAATAAAAGAGTAATAATTTTTTCCACAATGATGCCTCTTGTACATCGTCTTATTATCTTTTGGGAGACGTCTGTGTCATTTCTAGTCCAAAAAAAAAAAAACTTGCTGGTTGAATAAAAGTAACTTTAAGTCAGAATTTGGCAGGGGTATGAATAATTTCGGGCTTGACTGTATATTTTCACAATTTTGAGAAAAAAAGTGAGAGACATAAAAGGAAATCAGAATTATGAGATAAAATGTCACAATTTCCTTAGCTTAAGAAATGCTTAAGAAACATTTCTTATTATTGTCAACGTTGAAACCAGTTGTGCTGCCTAATATTTTTGTGGTACATTTGTACATCTGTGATACATTTTTTCATTGATGATTCATTAATGAATAAAAAAGTTCAAAACAACAGCATTTATTTGAAATGGAAATGTTTTAGAATATTATCAATGTCTTTACTGTAACTTTTGATCAAATGCATCTTTGCTGAATAAAATTATTCATTTATTTTTAAAATCTAACTGAACCCAAACCTTTGAACAATAGTGTATTTTTTGTGAGATTCATTAGTTCTCTATAGTACGTCATGTTTCATTTGCCCTTGTCACAATGTCTCCTGCATAGAACATTTAATATGCATGTTTTGAGTGTATTATACAATGAAAAATTTCGTTTCCAATTCAATTCAGGCATTTGTTACGTAAACTCATTTTCATTCAGCAGCAGTGAGGCTGTAGTGGCACCTTGGCATTATCTGTTCTCAGGATCCAAAATGAGGACACAGAAGAAGGACCCATAAGAGCCGTACAAATGGTTCATGAAGAAGTAAATCAGATGAGAAAAATCTACCATCTTATCTGAGACATTTTCATTTTCTTGTGGGTGAACATGACTTTATCTTATCAGTAGCGATCATCTCGCTCCCCGAGCACATCTCCTAAAAGAAAACCTGTTATCTCGAAGCTATTGTTTAGCTATCTCACGATCCCTGCGGAAACGCTGTTGTTTTTCCTTTCAGATGGTGGCTGACAGCTCTCGGCATGAGGCGGTCATTCAGATGGAAGGATGTTAGATCTTAAGCCTGTAAGAAGGCCAGATAAAGCAGATACAGCCGTCTAAAGTAATATTGCATGTTTTTGGAGTGGCCTTGTAAAATAATTATGCCCTCCTCCAGACATTCAGTCTATTTTCATCTGATTCATTCACTTATGTCCTGTAACTCTTCCTTCATCTTGCATCATTCTTGCCTATTGGTTTAGTTACTATGCAGTACCTCTCAAGAGGATGTCATCAGTGAGAGGAAGTGACATGTTTACACATTCATATAGAAGAAAGTTTGTATTTGCCTTATGAGGAACATCATACACTTGGGTAACAGTTACATCAAGGTCCCAATATTTAACGTTTGTGCATTACCTAACATCTAATAATCATGTTCAGTTCATTTTTACTTCATGTTAGCTGAGTTCAGTTCAGTTCAGTAACAGATCGCTTTCAATTTTAACAAAGTATTAGTAAATGTTTAAAATAACATTAAGATTAATAAACGCTTTCAAGCTTTTTGATGTTAGTTCATGTTAAGTGTTGCCAAAAATATTTAGGTCTAAATTTTAAGATTTATCTATTTGATTTGCATATAAAACTTCCATTATAATCTTAGCATTTAAGTCATACATGACTTAAATGCTATATATTATATTTATATTTAAATTTATATATTTAAATTTATAAACTCAGATTTGTAAATATATATTCTGATTTACAATTATATAGTCAGAATAATAACTATATATTCCCAGATTTACTTCATTATATTCATGATTTACCTTCATATATTATGATTTACTTCTGTATATTGCAACTTTTAACTATATATTCTGATTTACATTTATACATCCAGATTTATAAATATATATTCTGATTTACAAGTATATAGTCAGAATAATAACTATATATTCCCAGATTTACTTCATTATATTCATTATTTACATTTGCATATTCTGATTTACTTCTATATATTCCTGATTTTCATTTGCATATTGATTTACTTCTGTATATTCAGACTTTTAACTATATATTCTGATTTACATTTATACAGTTAGATTTATAAATATATATTCTGATTTATGAATTTATATTCTGATTTATTATTATATAGTCAGAATAATAACTATATATTCCCAGATTTACATCTATATATTCATGATTTTCATTTACATATTCTGATTTACTTCTGTATATTCAGACTTTTAACTATATATTATGATTTACATTTATACAGTCAGATTTATAAATATATATTCTGATTTACATTTATATAGTCAGAACAATAACTATGTACTCCCAGATTTACTTCTATATATTCAGTTTTTTGTTTACATATTCTGATTTACTTCTATATATTCAGACTTTTAACTATATATTCTAATTTACATTTATTCAGTCAGATTTATAAATACATATTCTGATTCACAATTATATAGTCAAAATAATAACTATATTCCCAGTTTCTCAGATTTACTTCATTATATTTAGAATTTTCTTTTACATATTCTGATTTACTTCTGCATATTCAGACTTTTAACTATATATTATGATTTACATTTATACAGTCAGAGTTATAAATATATATTCTGATTATTTTTTTACATTCAGATTTATAAATATATATTCTGATTTACAATTATATAGTCAGAACTTTCTATATAGTCCACATTCTCAGATATACTTCATTATTCATAATTTACGTTTACATATTCTGATTTTTAAATATATATTTTGATTTATACAGTCAGATTTATAAATATATATTCTGATTTACTTCTATATATTCCAAAATATAACTATATATTCTGATTTACTTCTATATATTGACAGTTGACATTTATATATTCAGATTTTATATAATTATTTTCTGTTTGGCCCTTCATAAAACTGACTGAAACAAACTATATTTACTATATTAACTATGTGTCTTTAAAACACATACATACTGCTTTATTTACTCATGAATGACAAATATACATCACGGTAAGTGTATTAGCATATTAATGTAAAAATATGGTTCCCAAATAGATAATCATTTGCTATGTAATTTAAAATACATAAATGAAAAATGTAGGCCTAAATATAGAAGTACAATATTTGATTGCAGTGTTCAAGCAATAGCAGCCTAAAATTTCCACTGTCTTACACTAACTCTTCCTGAAATTTTAATCTCCAGAATCCTCTGTGTAGTCATTTATCCAGAGCTGCTGCTTTCCTTTTGTTGAGTGGAGGATGTTTTAATTATCAGTGATGCATTTGCATTTGCAAGAGACAAAGGCACTCTGCATTAGCACAGCTTGTCTTTCATTTCAGACATTATTCCCTAATGCCTTCTCAAACATTGTTTTAGCAGCACGTTTCCTTCCCTGAAGAACATTACGATGCCCGTCGTGTCTCTTCTCTCTCTTTGGCTTCTTGTCAGGACAGAGGCAGTAGAGACATATCTCGTCACAGTTGATTGATATAAGCAATTTTGTGTTATACTGCTTCCTTTTTCACTGACTGATATCTGCGATTGGCTCCCCGACGGCTTTCTCTCGTGGGTGTTAAATGAGCTTTCATGATAAACTAAATCAGATAAACTGCTTTGATTTATGACACAGGTTACCGCTCACTAACACCTCTGAAGTACAGCATTGAGCCTGCATGTCAGATCTTTGTCTTATATGCTCAGCTCATGGTTCAAATTAAGGGGCATGTGGTTTATTTTATGAGGGATCTGGCTTGTTCTTGATTTTCCCTACAGAGTCAGATTGATCATTTGTAGTGAGAAATTGGTGATTCAAAAATCTGTGACTGTGGTCTTAGGTTCAATTTGAAAGGAATAGTTCACCCAAAAATGAAAATTCTGTCATTAATTACTCACTCTCATGTCTTTCCAAACCTGTAAGACCTTTGTTCATCTTCAGAACACAAATTAAGGTATTTTGATGACATCCGAAAGCTTTCTGATCCTCCATCAAAAGCAATGTAACTAAAAATGTTCCCAGACCCAAAGAGGTAGTAAGAACATCGCTAAAATAAACCCTAATTTTACAAAGCTTCAAGAATATGTTTTGTGCTCAAAGATAATTGAGGCTTTCTATGGAGGGTCAGAAAGCTCGCGGATTTCATAAAAATATCTTAAATGTGTTCCGAAAATGTACAAATATCTTTTTGGAACAACATGAGGGTGAGCAATGAATGACAGAATTTTAATTTTTGGGTGAACTATCCCTTTAAATTTTGTAGCTGTGGTGCAGCAGGTGTTGTTTGTGTTCAGGTTTGAGTCTGGCCTGGTCTTTTTCACTCTAAATTAAAGGAAAAAAGCCTTGTGCTTTTATGAAAAAAATCTGTTTTGCCTGGTGCGCAGTGATTGCAATATCATAATGGGACAATAAAATATAATTTAGTCTAATATCAATATGTAAGTGAGCATGAAAATGTTTATTTTTTACAAAATAAAGCAAATTGGTTTTGTATCAGCTTGCCTGAAAATGATTATTTTGCAACAGTGACTGGCTGACTGTTTATCCCTCTTATTAAACCAATTTCGCCAAAATAATAAAGAAAATATGAGCATAAAATATTTATTTGAGTTTATATGATATGATTAGCTTACTTGTCGATTAACTTGAGTGATATAGTTCATTATGACGTAAAAAACAATCTGCCTTGCAATAACACATACACTGCTAAAATATTGCAATATTATTGTTGTTGTTTTTAATTACTGTTATTTTAAATTACTGTTATTTAAAATTATTTATGTATTATTTGCTATTATCTGTTAGTATCTCAAGTTACATTACAATGAACATATTTACCTAGGGGTCTTTTAATGTAGGGGTCGACCTGATTATCGGCACCGATAATAATAATTTTTACAGCTATCGGCATCTGTCATTTTCAAAACTGATTTGCTGATTACATAATTTAAAAGCATTTAAAAACATTTTTGTCAGAGCCCTTGTTATTTTTAATTTGGACCTGATTATCGGCACCGATATTGAGCATTTTTACAGCTATCGGTATCGGTCATTTTCAAAACTGATTTGCTGATTACATAATTTAAAAGCATTTAAAAACATTTTTGTCAGAGCCCTTGTTATTTTTAATTTGGACCTGATTATCGGCACCGATAATAATAATTTTTTACAGCTATCGGCATCTGTCATTTTCAAAACTGATTTGCTGATTACATAATTTAAAAGCATTTAAAAATGTTTTTGTCAGAGCCCTTGTTATTTTTAATTTGGACCTGATTATCGCCACCGATATTGAGCATTTTTACAGCGATCGGTATCGGTCATTTTCAAAACTGATTTGCAGATAAAATAATTTAAAACCATTTAAATAACGTTTTTGTCAGAGCCCTGATTATTTTTAATTTGGACATTAATTTTCATTTTTACACCAGACTTGATCTGATCTTACTACTTGATGTGTAATAATATTGAAAAACCCATATCTTAAAAATACCAATCATTTTTGGTAACTACAATAAAAAATTATTTTTTAGGTGCTCTCTCATCCACTTTTTCTGCCTATTACCTTTTTTTATTTTGTTTTTCTTTTAATGTTATAACTGGAGAGTCCTCAACTTCTAGCTATGTATTGAAAGGTTTATGATCAGTTTAAAAATGAAAAATGATTACCTCAGAGACAAGTTTTACAACTCGAGATGCAAAAATGGTTCCAATTAGCTATATTAGTTTATGTTGATAGGAAAGAAAGGCATCATGGAGTGATAAAAGAGTCATGAACCAGACAAGTCCTCTGCACAATCTGACTCGTTTTGCATCCTGGAATTAAACCACACCATGCTGGTTTCGTCTGGCCCTGTGACTGAGCATGGTTTTTTCCCAAGGTTTTTGCTCCATTTCTGTCACCTATGCAGTTTTGGTTCCTTGCCACTGTCGCCTTTGGCTTGCTTAGTTAGGGACACTTAATTTTTGGCAATATTGTTGATTTGCACAGATAGTATTTGAAGAGAACTGAACTGAACAAAGCTGGTGATGAACTAATTTTAACTGAACTGAAAAATTGACTGTTTGCTATTGTCCTCTTCCATTATTGACACACTATATTCCTGTTTAACACTGTAAAGCTGCTTTGACACAATTTGTATTGTATGAAGTGCTATATGTGACCCTGAACCACAAAACCAGTCATAAGTAGCGTGGGTATATTTGTAGCAATAGCCAAAAATACATTGCATGGGTCAAAATTATCAATTTTTCCTTTATGATGAAGGTTATTAAGTAAAGATCATGTTCCATAAAGATATATTTATACATTTCCTACCATAAATATATCCAAACTTAATTCTTGATTAGTAATATGCATTGCTATGAACTTCATTTGGAAAACTTTAAAGGCTATTTTTTCCAAGTTTTTTGCACCATCAGATTCCAGATTTTCAAATAGTTTTATCTCTACCAAAATACTCCTGTCCTAACAAACCATACACTAATGGAAAGCTTATTTATTCAGCTTTCAGATGATGAATAATTGAAAAAATTTTCCAAAAATTGACTCTTATGCCTGGATTTTGTGGTTTAGGGTCACATATAAATAAAGGTGACTTGACTTGACATAAAAGCAACACTAGTCTGTTTCTGTGACCTATTGTCAAATATAGTCATTATTTGTCAAATACAGTCATTACACAAAAATGTATGACTGTTGAATGCCATGATTGACCAATCAGAAGCATGTATTCCAGAGAGCCATGTAATAAGCAAAACTAATGATAGCCTATCGCGAGGTTCATGGATAATAAAAAGCTCAACCTCAGCTCGAATAAAACACAAAGCTCCAGACAATTTCCTTTTGGTACCAATTATGGAGACACAGTGGTACTCGGCAATTTGTTGTACAATGCTTAGCATTTAAACTCTACCAGCTTCAATTATGTAGAAAGTTATTTGTGTGAACGTGTGTGATTTAGTGATTCAGCTATATGCTTATGAGAATGCGTTTTTCTGTTCTAAACTGGAATATTCTTTTCTTTTCTCTTCCCACAGTGCAGTGTCTGGAGATGACTACTAAGAGGAAGATCATCGGCCGCCTGGTGCCCTGTCGATGCTTCCGGGGGGAGGAGGAGGTCATCTCAGTGCTGGATTATTCCCACTGTAGCCTGCAGCAGGTCCCTAAGGAGATCTTCAGCTTCGAGCGCACACTAGAAGAGCTCTACCTTGACGCCAACCAGATTGAGGAGCTGCCTAAGGTAAGTTGTCAAGTGTCAGCTTAAACATGCATAATATCTGCCTAACAGTGGATACATCAACTCCTGAACATCATCTTATACAGCAGTGTAACAGCATAGAAAAATACTGCATTAAATTGGGATTTTAAAGGGGTAGTTCACCCAAAAACTAAAATTCTGTCATTATTTACTCACTGTCATTCCAAACCTGTGAGACTTTCTGAAACAGATACTGACTGGAACAGAAGAGAAGAAATGGTTGAATAAAATCATTATTTTTGTTTTCTTTATGCACACAAAAGTATAAACGAACAAAAGCATTTTTGCGTAGCTTCATAAAATTAAGGTGGAACCACTGATGTCACATGAACAATTTTAACAGTGTCTTTACTACCTTTCTGGGCCTTGAATGTGGTAGTTGCGTTGCTGTCTCTGCAGGGTCAGAAAGGTCTTGTACATTACAAATATCTTATTTTATGTTCCAAAGATGACAAAGGTCTTACGGGTTTGGAACAACATGAGTGTGAGTAATAAATAACAGAATTTTCATTTTTTGGGTGAACTATCCCTTTAATGTGATTGTGTCCTTTTAAAGCACTAAAAGTGTCCCATAACTGTTGTTTATTAATATTAGCATTATTTCCATTTGAGATTTCATATTGGTAATGGTTAATCAGGCTTTGTCTAATGCATCTAGTAGCAAGACTATAACAGGACCATGGACAGCTCCCATATTGTGTGCAAAACTGTATCTGAATTTAGTCATAAGTATTTGCTCTGATATACTACTTAAATAAGTACTTAAGTCATAAGTATTTGCTCACTCTAACTTTTGAAGTGCCATTCCTAACCCATAGTTAACATAGTGTTATCTAGTTTAATGTTTAACACTGTTCATACACTCCCAGTCAAAAGTTTTTGAACAGTAAGATTTTTAATGTTTTTTTAAAAAGTCTCTTCTGCTCACCAAACCTGCATTTATTTGATCCAAAGTATATCAAAAACAGTAAAATGTTTAAATATTTTTACTATTTAAAATAACTGTTTTCTATTTGAATATGTTTTACAATGTTATTTGTTCCTCTGATTTCAAAGTTTAATTTTTAACATCATTACTCCAGTCACATGATCCTTTAGAAACATTCTTAATATTCTGATTTGCTGCTCAAAAAATATAATTATGTTAAAAACAGCTGAGTAGAATTTTTTTCAGGTTTCTTTAATGAATATAAAGTTCAAAAGAACAGCATTTATCTGAAATAGAAATCTTTTGTAACATTATAAATGTCTTTATCATCACTTTTGATCAATTTAAAGTATCCTTGCTAAATAAAAGTATTAATAATATTAATTAAAAGTCTTACTGTTACAAAACTTTTGACTGGTAGTATACTTTCCCTGGGCTAATTATTTAACTTAAAGGAACACTCCCCCCCCTTCAATTTTCTAGGCCGATAAGATTAGGAACTACACTCCCATTCCGGCGTAATAGTCAAGGAAGTTTGCTGCCGTAATATGGCCGAAGCAGGAGCAGTAATATCACGCAGCACATGTGCAAATGCTAAACTAGCTGGGAACTCATTTCTGATAATACTCCGCCTGCTTCGGCCATATTACGGCAGCAAACTTCCTTGGCTATTACGCCGGAATGGAAGTGTAGTTCCTAATCTTAGCAACCTAGAAACTAGCAGCTTTGCATTTCCACCGGTCTTAGTACACAATATAACTACAGAAGAGTCAAGTTTTAAATACAACAAATATGGAAACTCGTTGGTCATTTTTGAACGAGATGCTATTGGTCTAATAGGATTCAATGATCTATGCTAAGCTATGCTAAAAGTGATATCGCCAGAACAGGAGAACGACTGAATGGATTTCAAAACGGTAAAAATCAACTTATTAACTCGGGGGGAGTTGGAGAATGAGCCTATTTCCAGAAAAAGTGGAGTGTTCCTTTAAACCTTACAGTTATCTATGTAAAGCCAAAATTTTGGTTCTTGAGTACAGGGAAAAAAACAAGCCACAGAAGTGAAATAAGTTATCAATGAATTCTTTTAAACATGGTTACAAATCTAGTATTCATTTTAATGAATGAATTAATTGAGACTACAGGATGGTTTCAAACTAATGGATAGCTCAAAAATACCAAACAGATTGTGTGACACTGAGTTGACATGGTTGTGTTTATTAGAGAAAAAAAAAAAATCAAATAGTACTGAGAAATAATAAGTGTTAATGTGAGGTTGTGGGACATATTTTGTCTAATTTTTATGAGGTTGATAGTAAGCATTGATTGTACAAATATAGTGTGGCACAAGAAACTTTAAATAACTGCTTGTCCAAATGTGGAAATGTCAGTCGTAAGTCGTCGTAACTATATAAACAGTCTAACAAAGAAATAAAAGAGGATTTTAAAATGACTTTTAAAACCACAAGCATAAAATGTAGTTTCACGTAGTGCTAAATACTGTTGTAACCTGTGGTTTAAAAATCACCTCACCTGGATAAATGTTAACTATTTTTTATTTTATAACCAATAAGTGAGGATAAAACCAGAGCATAAAAGATCGGGGTCATAGCTTACATTCATGGGGCCTGAAAAGTTCATTCTTCAACCAAGTTTCCTATTTCTCTGTTTTCTTAGCAACTCTTCAACTGTCAAGCACTCAAGAAGCTGAGCATGCCTGACAATGACCTCTCCAACCTGCCAACCACCATCGCCAGCCTTGTGAATCTAAAGGAGTTAGATATTAGTAAAAATGGTAGATCCTTAAATCCATTTTTTTTGTGCTGAGCATATTGGTGTGATAGTATATCATTGTACCTTTATACATGAATGTATCAACATGGTAAAACTGGCTTTATTGTAGGTATTCAAGAGTTTCCAGACAGCATCAAATGCTGTAAATGTCTATCAGTTGTGGAGGCCAGTGTAAATCCTATAGCCAAGTAAGTAGAGCTACTCACATTCCTTAAATCGGAAAGACTGGAATTGTTGTATTATAGACATATGGGTTGTTGACAAATCAATATTTATTTATTTAACATTTTATGTCAGTAGATTTTCATTTTATTGTTTTTATGGCCACTCTTTCTTCTATTTTTTTAATAATAGTAATAATCTTAATAATAGTAATAATCTTAATCATAATCTTGATTCCTTTGCTAGTTTATTTAGATGTTGTTGTGGATTTTCAAAAATATGTGACCCTGAAGCACAAAACCAGTCATAAGGGTCAATTTTTTGAAATTGACATTTATACATCATCTGAAGCGGAACAAATAAGCTTTCCATTGATGTATGGTTTGTTAGGATAGGACAATATTTGGCCGGGATACAAATATTTAAAAATCTGGAATCTGAGGGTGCAAAAAAATCTAAAATATTGAGAAAATTGCATTAATATATAACTCTTATCTTCCCTGAAGAGTATTTCCCATCATTTCCTATAGTTTATACAATATGAAATTGTTTATTGTATCATACAGTATCATACACATGGATTCTCTGCACTCTCAAACGAAAGCAATTATTTGTCTTTCTTAACTGGGTTCCTATAAAGTGAATTTACATGCAAAAGCTAGATGTTTTCACATTGCATATAACATTTTTTTTAAAATCTATGATTAAACATAGGTTTGAATTCTAAAGCACATTTGAACATTAATAATGCATATTGTACGTAGACATCATGCCTTAAAACTAACCAAACTTCACTTAAGGAAAGATAAGACATGCATTTCTTTTTTATCTCAATGTATGCGTTTGGCCTTCAGTCTGAAGTTGAGCTTCAAATCTTTGATTCAGAAGTTTATGATAGAGGATCAAACATTTAGAATCCAGTGCGAGGTCTCTGCAGAGAGCCCTTTTCTTCATATTATGATTAAATCAGCCCTCAAGTGACTCCATTTACTGGGATGCTAACAGAGCCAGTAGAAGGGGAAGCGTAGAGGGATTACAGATGGCTCTCACCGCTCCTGAAGTACTTAACGCTTATCAAATCTTAAGGGCACTGGCCTTTGAGAGGGTCTGATCACCTCTCTGTTCCTGCAGGCTCCCAGACGGCTTCACCCAGCTCCTCAACTTGACACAGCTCTTCTTAAATGACGCCTTCCTTGAATACCTGCCTGCCAATTTCGGGAGGTAAGAGCTTCATCTTGGGCGTCTCTGTTCCTGCTCTGCTGGGGATTGTGAAACAGCTCTTTAGCACACCCGTCTGAGTTTGTCTGGTTCTTGTAGTTGTCATCGTAGCATTTTTATTTTTAGATGTTATTTTGTATCCGGGGAGCAGCATGGTGCTGATTCTGGCAGTGATTTGCCTAAAGCTTTCATGAATAAATGGCTTCTTGCAGCTCATATCGGGTTTAATGATGAAGGGTTATTTCATTTGCATTGGGGAAAAGAGGATTTATTATTGCGGCTGACATTGGTCAAGGGCTGTTGCATTTAGTTTTGATAAAAGAATCTGGGGAATTCACTCAAAATTAATTGCCCTGACAGCACTGTGTATTTGCACGGGTTGTCTGTGTTGTTATAGAGCTTGATTCATTCTCTTCAAGCTCTTTTAGAAAGTGGTAATAACACAACGTTAACTGCACAATGTCCAGACAAATAGCCCTAAGTGCGAACATTAATAGCAGGAAGGGTACATGCATGCTGAAATGATTGACAGTAATTTAAATACTCGTGGTGCAGTGCTATTTCAGCACAAATAGCATCTGGTTAAATTGCATGTGAAGGATTAGTACAGTAATATTTTTGTGCTCAAATACCATATGCAAAGTGGCAGAACTGTTTACTGAATTCAAGTCTATGTTTTTGCTTTTAAAAACAATTTTTCCAAAATAGTTCCAAAAATGATTTACAATCTGTTTTTTTCCAGATTATCTAAATTACGGATCCTGGAGCTTCGTGAGAATCATCTGAAAACTATGCCAAAGTAAGTCACTTCATTTCTTTAGATAATTCTTTCGCTCCTGCCAACATGGGGTCATTAAAGGGGTCATGAACTGAGCAATCAAAATTCCCTTGATCTTTTGACATATACAAGGACATTGTATTATAAAAACATCCTGTTAGTTTTGGAACTCATAACTGTCCCATTAGTCTAAAAACAGCTTATATTGAAGCCAATATGCCAAAACTGCAGGTTGTGGAATGTGCCACTTTATGACATAATAAGGTACGTTCACACTGTGGGCAAATATGGCCCAAATCCAATTTTTTTGCTCACATGTAACAGTGTGAACAGCACAAACCGCATGGAATCTGATCTTTTCAATTACAATTTGTGCCACTTCCATATGTGGTACTAAATCCAACACAGGTCAGATGTTCTGCAATGTGACTGCAGTGTAAATAGTCTTGTCGGAATTCATGTCATGTCGGACTTTTACGGCACTCTGGATCGATATTTGTCATAAGTTTACCAGTGTTGGGCACTTTACTTTGAAAAAGTAATTAGTTATAGTTACTAGTTACTTCTCACAAATAGTAACTGAGTTAGTAACTGAGTTACATTATTATAAAAGTAACTAATTACCAGGGAAAGTAACTATTGTGTTGCTTTAAAAACAAAAAATGTTAAAATATGTCAAATAACATGACAAATAATGCAAATGCACAGACATACATTTAACCTGTGTTAAATGTATTTTTCAATGAATATCCAGACTGCGTCAGTAAGAACTTGGTCCTTTGTTCACTTCATTTTACCACAAATTCTTTTACAAACAAAGCACAATTCAATGAAGGATTTTTAAAAAGACTGAAACTAAAAGACAATAATGTGCAGACAATATTGGATCAGACATAATTGTGAGTAACTCTTTTCTTACATGGTCACTATTGCTTTGTCTGTTATTACAGATTATTTGATTTGTACTATTTGAGTATTTATGCGCTTTTAACCTAAATCACAGTTGTGTTCATCTATGAAAAACTATGAAACTAGCCAATCACACCAGTGGGCGTTTACGTCTGAGTCTACAATCCGCCATGCCTTTTCAAAGAAAGCGTTAAGATGAGGAGGGTCACAACAGGACAAAAATTGCCTATTACTTCTAAATTAGTTTTTTTTTATGTTAACTCTTGGTAACATTATAAATGGACCTCTGAGAACAGTACAAAAAATAGAAAGGCAGTTCATGACCTCTTTTAATAAATACATGCCATGAAAAAGCATGGAAAAAATGATGTAGGACAAACCTTGAATCTGTGCTTAATCAAAATCAAAAGGTTGTCCATTTGTGGTACTTTGTTATATATTTGTTATAGTCTTTATTTTGCAAGAAGTATTTGTTTCTGACACAACGCAATTTGATTAAATTCTGGTTGAATTTCTTAATTTACACAGCCTTAAAATGTAAAGAGATGGAGCAGCTGAGCAAATAAGCCAATATCGATATTTGAATCTAACACCACTTCAAATAATTGCATTAAATTATAAAACTCTTATCTTCCCTGAAAAAGGAATTTCATTTAGGCCTAGTTCTTTTATTCATCCCTCAAGAATGTGATTTAGACACAGGTTTGTGTAGCAGACTCAGAATAGCAGGGTATACAATGTCATTTGTCACAGTGGGGAAGACCTCTGGACCCCTCTAGAGAGGAACACATATTGCACACGATGGTTTATGCTTGCTGACTTGTTCAGATGTCCTGATTCAAGACTATTTTTATCCGCCAGCAATAATACCACCTATCTTTCCTTCAAATCCAAACTGTGAGAGCGGTGTGTGCCTACAAGTAGCATACCGCATGAGAGGCATGTTGTGAATATCCTCACAAATAGTTGAGTTACAGAATTTTCTTTTTTTTGTTGAACTAGTTCTTTAAATTCTAAATTTATAGGGTTAAATTTTGACATTAATTACTCACCCTCATGTCATTCCAAAGACCTTTGTTCTTCTTCGGAACACAAATTAAGATATTTTTGATGAAATCCAAGAGCTTTCTGACCCTGCAACTACTACATTCAAGGCCCAGAAAGGTAGTCAGTCATGAATGTCAGATATTTTTATTTTTGGGTGAACTATCCATTTAAGCGCATTGAACAGTCCATAATGTCTACATATATTTAAAGTGAGATTTGATTTCTTGTCATGTTGCAGGTCAATTCATAGGCTGTCGCAACTGGAGCGGTTAGACTTGGGAAGCAATGAATTCTCTGAACTGGTAAGAAAGATGTTCTCCTATTGAACACTTTTATCAATGGGACAGCTGTTACCTCAGTCTTTTTACCCAGCATGGATTTTGGCTTAGGGGGCATATAGGAAGGGGGGTAGGGGAAGCTGTTGCCTCCATTCCCAGAGTCTCTTGTCAGATCTCTAGTGCTGCACTGCGTTGGTTGCATCATGCGCTGATCCATTATTCATGAGTTGGTTCAAACACGCAGTGCTTGCCATGACAGAACGTTCACCACTGAGCTGCATTTAATTGGCTCACCCAAGCTGGAGTAAACAATGGCAAGGAATTTATCATATGTATACCAGGTAGCCCCACTCACACCATGCCTATAGCTGTTTATTTCAGTGCTTGATGCTGGCTGTGCTGCATTTATTTATTTGAGTATAAATCAATGAAGAGGTCCATAAGCAGACAAGCTACTGTTCCCCCAGTAATTTACTTTGATCAGTGATTATTCAGCTGTTGGTTTGTTTTCAATTCTGATGGCCATTTAAGCATGTTGTAATAATGACTGGAAAATTATTTTAAGATAAGGGTTTGGTGATCAATATCAGTATTTATTTTGAAAAGTCCACAATATCAATAAAAAAACAACAATTCTCGGAGGAGATTGTTGCTGTGGTTGTAGATTATTGATGCTGCTGCTGCTACAAAGCAAGTACAGGAACTTGTTACTGACAGTACATATGCTGATATGGTGCTGTGAGTATTTAAGACATACTGCTGCTGCACAAGTAGCATATGTACAGTTGAAGTCAAATTTTCATACATCTTGCAAAATGTTACCAAAATAAGAGGGATCATACAAAATACATGTTATTTTTTTATGTACTGACCTGAATAAGATATTTCACATAAAAAAATGTTTACCTATAGTCCATGAGAGAAAATAATAGAAAAAACCCAGAAGAAAAAAGACGCATTAAGAGCCGGGGGGTGAAAACTTGTTGAATTTGAAGATCAGGGTAAATTTTACTTATTTTGTCCTCTGGGAAACGTGTCTTTTGTAGCTTCTAAAGGGCAGTAATAAATTAAAAGAAAATATGATATTTAGACAAAATAAGAAAAATATACACATCTTCATTCTGTTCAGAAGTTTATACCCCTGGCTTTTAATGCATCATGTTTCCTTCTGGAGCATCAGTGAGCGTTTGAACCTTCTGTAATAGTTGAATTTGAGTCCCTCAGTTGTCCTCAGTGTGAAAAGACGGATCTCAAAATCATAAAGTCATTGTTGGAAAGGGTTTAAATACACAAGAATGCGGAAACACCAAAGAATTTGTGGGACCGCTGGCAGTTTAACTGTTCAGGACAAACAAGGGACAAAACAAAAAAATAAAAATTAAACAGCTGTAGATCATTCAGGTAACAACACAGGATTAAAAATCAACAAAAATCAGTAAACTTTTGAACAGGGTAATTTTTTTTATAAATTCAACTATTATTTTCTCTTGTGAACTATATGTAACTGTCTTTTAAGTGAAATATCTTAATCAGGTCAGTACATAATAAAAAAAACAACATGCATTTTGTATGATCTCTGTTATTTTATTCAAATAATTAACATTTTGCAGATTCTGCAAGGTGTATGTAAACTTTTGACTTCAACTGTAATAACCCTTAGCAGATCTATACAGGTGGAGCTGGGGAGGTGGAGGGTGTCAGAGGTACTTTGCTATGAAATTCTCTAGTGAATTCTAACAAGCCATTTAAATATAAAGCAGTAAGCTCATTGGCTGCGTATGCAACATGAACCAATCAAGCTTGTGCCAAGTAGTTTGATGCTGTGAATAACATCAGTTTGCATTAACGAAAATATATTTGGCTATGTCCATCCCTATTTTAAGCCTCCCAATACCAAACAGGTGGAGTTTGTAGAGTTATGCATTTACTTTTAAACTTTGTATCAGTGTCATACACACGTTTGGAATATCCAGGGCACTTTGTCCTTGGGTGATGAAAAAAATGCATGTGCGCACCAATGCTTCCAAAGGGAACAGATGGTTTGGCATTGCAGTAAGCGTATTTTACTGCTCAAAGCCCCCAAGTAATAAGAGAACACCCATCAACACTTTCTGGTTCTGCTGTCTGGACTTTCAATCTCTGTGTCCCACTTCAGGATGACTTTTCAAATAACTTTTGACCTTTCCTGTTGGCAGCCCCATTAGTACTCTTTTCATTTGAGCTCAGCTGCTTATCAGATGTTTTAAATATCTCGGATAATGACGTTTTTGGCCCGTCTCACCTCAAAGTTGTTGTCCTTCTCAACTGTGTCCAACAATTCTAGCTAACTTTATACTGTATATTTATTTATATATATCTGTGAAATTGGTATGTTTTAGTTACAGGGCTACACAAAAATGTAATAAACATTTCTAAGGATTAACTACATAATTTGACCAAAACATTGATTGATTGATTTTAATTGCATGCTTTTTATTAGTTAATGACAGAATCGCACAAAAACAGTCCTGAGTTGCAAACTGCAAGCCTTGTAAATGAACAGAAGGTTCATTTACAATATATATAGTTTAACCTTGTCTGGTTGACATTCAACATTATCTGAAAGTTAAGCATCTCTCATTGAGTTTCAGGCCCTATTTTGTACTTTATTCATCTCATCTTTAATGAGAAAAACAACAGCACATTAACAAGCAATAATCCTCAACTGAAATATTACTCAGTGGTTTCCTCAAGCATTTTTTGATGCGTTGCATCATGTCAGGTAATCATGGCATAGCAGTTGCATAGCCTGAAAACAATCATTAGTTTAATTTATTATAGCTCTGTTGGTGCCATGTTCTTTTAGGCATTTATTTCTCTCTAACAGCACACATTCCCCAAACAATGAGTGTTGAGAATGGAGCACTGATGGCATGAGGCATTTGTCAGGATATCTGACTCTTGCTGTGATGTTGGCAGATGTTGGCTAGTGTGGTGCCCTAAGCTGCACATAGTTTCTTAATTGAAGTCCTTGCTGAGGGAATCATGAAGGGACAGATGCTAAGGCTCAAAGGGAGAGAAAAGAAGAGAGCAGCCATTAAGAACTGACTGAGTCTGCGGCACATAGGAGATTTGGGGCTGTTGAAACTCAATTTAAAACTATTTGTTTTTGAAGCCTCTGGAATGTTGTCAAGATCTTGCTTTTATCATATAAGAATTGGTTATTGGTTTCATCACCTTATAAGGTTTGTGCTGACTTTAAACGATTCAGGGGATGTGCAGTAAAGTGGTTTGATTTAATATTTGATACCCACTCTAAGGAGTTTTTCTGAAATAAAAATAGGCTTCAATATTTCTTTTTTACAGAAATGTTTTTTAAATATCTTGGATGATGTAGAAAAGCAAATCAAGCATCTTTGAAAATTTAGCAGACACATTTATTACCACATAATGTCTCTCTGTTTAGTAGTTTAAGCCTCAGCTTGAGCAATTTATTTCAAACATGTTCAATGTATTAAAAATGGTACTTTTTAAAAAAGTTTTTAAGCTACCATAATGATTCAGATATCATTCATAAACTGCTATGCATCTGATATGCAAAACTGTACATATTGTTCTTTGGTTGCTTATGACTCTCTTTAATGTTACAGCCAGAAGTGCTGGAGCAGATCCATAGTTTAAAAGAGCTGTGGTTGGACAACAATTCATTACAAACCATACCAGGGGTAAGCAATTTCAAAAGTATAATAAAATTCCAGAGTTAGCATCTATTGCATGCACTGAATATCGGCATACCTTTTCATACATATACAATACCAGCAAGGCTTTAAAGTATGAAACATTTTGTCATCATTTACTCTCTCCAATGTCATTCCGTCATGTAATAAAGTGTTGGAAGAACTTGAGTGTGAGTAAATGATGAGAAAATCTTTAGGGGAGCTATTGGAATTTGACAGTGTGACATTTTAGTACTCTAGTACTAGACTATAATATATGTAGAAGGCATAATATATGATTTCTTTCATTTATCTCTCTTGTCATCTGCTAAAGTCTATTGGAAAACTGAGGCAGCTGCGATATCTAGACTTGGCCAAGAACAGGATCGAGAGTCTGGATGCAGATGTCTCTGGTTGTGAGTCCTTAGAGGATCTACTCCTCTCCTCCAACATGCTGCAACAGTTACCTGATACAATAGGTGAAGTTCCACTGCTTACTTTTTTGGAATATTTGAATTTTTGGGTTTCGTTATAAGATGCAGTGTGTCTTTACAATGTTAAACCATCTTTCACAGGAAAGTTGAAAAAGTTGACAACATTAAAAGTTGATGACAACCAGCTCACCTCACTGCCTAACACCATTGGAAGGTTAGTAGCTCACTTACGATTCATCCAGCTGTGTGAAGGAAAAATGACAAAGGCAGAAAATACCATTGAGGTGTCTTAGATCGTAATCCCTGAACATTCCTCTAATGAACAGTTTTTTTTAAAGCATTAGTTCATTTTCAGAATAAACACTTCCTGATAGTTCACTCACCTCCATGTCTTCCAAGATGTTCATGTGTTTCTTTCTGCAGTCCCAAAGAAATTAAGTTTTTTCAGGAAAACTTTCCAGGATTTTTCTTCATATAGTGGACTTCAGTAGTGGCCAACGGGTTGATGGTCCAAACTGCAGTTTAAATGCAGCTTCAAATGGCTCTAAACAATCCCAGAAATAAGGGTCTTATCTAGCGAAACGATCTGTCATTTGCTAAAAAATTTTTAAATTATATACTTTTTAACCACTCATCTTGCACTAGCTCTGCAATGCGCATGTGCGACTTCATGCATTACGTAATCATGTTGGAAATGTCACAAATGGTTTGTTTTTCATTTGTCTACTTCGGTTAAAAAAAGTAGAGTAGGGCTCCTCCAACTTTAAAATTGTCCGACATCGTTGTTTTACCATTTTTTTAAAGGCCGTTTGACTTTCTTTGCACGTTTGCTTTATAAACATTAGGTCAGTATTTTCGCCTGTGTGTGACCTTTCTAACCTGACTACGTAATGTGTGAAGTCGAGCTAGGGCAAGATGAGCTTTTGTGGGTAAAAAGTATATAACTGTTTTATTTTTATTAGAAAATGACCAATCGTTTCACTAGATAAAGACTCTTATTGCTTGGCTGGTATCGTGTAGAGCCCTTTTTATCCCCAGTGAAGTCCACTACATGGAGAAAAATCCTGCAGTGTTTTCCTCAAAGAACTTAATTTCCTTGTGACTGAAGAAAGAAAGACATGAACATCTTGGATGACTTGGGGGTGAGTAAATTATCAGGAATTTTTTATTCTGGAAGTAAACTAATCCTTTAAATTGGGATTTTGTTGTGGTTAATAGCCATATAATAAACCTTTATGACTTCAACCTTTGAAATCATATAGTTCTTTTATGACGACATTCAATGACATTGTATTGTAGCTTGTATTCTCAGTATTGGATTTTCACTGAATTGCCATCTGGTGCACGATATAACAATTCTCCTGTCATTCTGGTAGTTTTTCTCACCCCAGCATGAGAAAATGCTGACTGTCAACTTCAATGTGACTCAGCAATGTCTTTCAATCTTTATTACCTAAATTTGATGGAAACGTGTGCAGCTGATTATAATGTTTATATTAAAAGTACATTGATATTCAATACCTTTTACTGATACCTAGATAAATAGTTTCATCTTTTTATTGGTCATTTTACAAAATGAGTGCCATTTGTGTCTCTCATGCAATACTGTATAAATGTTTAGATTCAGTATGTTTTTTTTTTTAAATAAAATTAGTTAAAATCAAATTAAACTAAAACAACTGTCAATAAAACTGATGGCATAATTATATTGCAGCATATATTAAAAAAAGAGTTTAAGGAGTAGTTCACTTCCAGAACAAAAATGTACAGATAATGTACTCACCCCCTTGTCATTCAAGATGTTTATGTCTTTCTTTCTTCGGTCGTAAAGAAATTATGTTTTTTTTTTTTTTTGAGAAAACGTTTCAGGATTTCTCTCCATATAATGGATATCTATGGTGCCCCCGAGTTCGAACTTCCAAAATGCACTTTCAATGCAGCTTCAAAGGACTCTAAACTATCCCAGCCAAGATAGAAGGGTCTTATCTTGCAAAACAATCAGTTATTTTCTAAAAAAAATTACAATTTACATACTTTTTAACCATAAATGCTCATCTTGGTCTAGCGTTGCGTGAACTTTGTGTATTCCTGTTTATGACAGTTAGGGTATGTTGAAAAACTCCAAAATCCAACTTCAAAATCGTCCTATATCACTGTTTTACCTTTTTTTGTAAATCTTCTATGCATGTTCACTTTGTAAAAACTGGGTCGATACTACTGCAGCAATTTTGAAGTTGGAGAATAAAATGAGATGGGTTTTTCGACATACCCTGTCATAAACAGGAATACACACAGTTCACACAGAGCTAGACCAAGACGAATGTTTGCGGTTAAAAAGTATATAAATTGTACATTTGTTTTTAGAAAATAACCCAAATAACCCTTCTTCCTCGGCTAGGATCATTTAGAGACCTTTGAAGCTACATTTAAACTGCATTTTGGAAGTTCAAACTCAGGGGCACCATAGATACCCATTATATGAAGAGAAATCCTGAAACGTTTTCCTCAAAAAACATAATTTCTTTATGACTGAAGAAAGAAAGACTTGGATGACAAGGGGGTGAGTACATTATCTGTACATTTTTGTTCTGGAAGTGAACTACTTCTTTATTTAGCTTGAGATAAAATCCACAAATTAATTTTACAAATTGCAAATCAAACTGGCTATTCAGTCTGACTGATGCAAAATCAAATTGGAAATTCAGGGACGAGGTGTATATACCATATTTCCTAGCATCTGTTAATTAAGTGGTCATATTTTCTGCAGACTGCCTTTTTCATTTGTCATAGCTGTCACCACTACCTCATTCCTGTGATACTATACTCCATGCATCTCTCTTCTTGGTTTGTCATTGCTCGGTTCTGTGTGTTGTGTTAATCAAACATGCATCTTAAATGGGCACCTCAGTGCACGTGGCAAAACCGGGTAAGTAGACCAGCGAGTGTTTGTATTCCCCACACGTCTGCCACAGCATGTTTATTTAGGCAAGGGCATACCTTTGCATCCACATCTAGCTTAAAGAGACACAATGAAAGCCCTGCATATGGAAGGCCAGCTGGAGTGGTCTGCTAGAACAAATGTTGGACTAATGACCTTACTTAGCTTAACAAATATACATTGACCTCTATCAAATTCATTAAAAAAAGACATAAAGGGGGGAAAAACTAAGGAACAAAATATAGGAAAGATTTATGACTAATGTGAGGTCCATTACTAAAAGTACTGAAACTCATTTGACTCAATAAACACTGTGGCATATACCAAATCATTGTAAATGTTATAAACTAACATAAGGTTTGTTTTAAGAGCCCAGAATTATATAGGATGAGTGCTGTTTACAACCACTGCAGTGTAGTGTATTTACTGTAGTTAATTCATCATCAATCCCCTTAACATGTCTTCTGTTAATTCATACCTTTTTGACGTGGAGACAATGGTTCCACATAACTCATAATTCTCATTTCCATTAACAAAATTCATTTATTCCCCATCCTAAAATGATACGAGCCATAGACACTGATATTATTTAAATTCAATGTGCTTGTTTGCAAATTGTAAACATTTGAATGGGATGTTAGAATATGAACTGCATATTAAAGGAATAGTTTACCTTTAATAGTTTAAGAGTAAATGAGTAAATATTGATGAATGCACTAGTCCCCCTTTTCCAAAGAAAATGATCAGGAACTAGGCCCGTCAAGCTTCAAAATGACAAAATAGCAGCATTAGTATCATTAACTGTTGTCTGTATAGTCCATGTCTTCTAAAGCCAAATATGAAGAAATTTTCTGTATTGATTTCTTCTCAGGTGTTTTACACATATTTCAAATTATGCATAATGCAAATCATACATACAGTACATGAAAGTAAACTTAACAGATAATGTTCTAGCAGAAAATTACCAGTATCTTGTCTGTGTTTCTTCAGTTTTTTTCTTACAGTGTATGATTACTTATGAAAACGCCTCGGGTTTCGTATGAAACCCTGGTTCCTCGAGGGAACGAGACGCTGCGTCTGAACGCTTTGGGAACGCCCCCAGCGTGACCACGCTCTGAATCATGTGTGTAATCAGTCCAATAGAGAAGCGCGTGTGACGTCACGGACGGGGTGACGTCAGGAACCAGGAAGCTATAAAGCACATGCAGTGTATGCAGCCGGCAGCTTCTGAGACCAGGAGCGCTGCAGGGATGCCGAACTTGTGGAAGGCGACGCAGCGTCTCGTTCCCTCGAGGAACCAGGGTTTCATACGAAACCCGAGGCGTCGAGCTGCGTCGGAACGCTTTGGGAACGATATACCCACGCCACCAGAATTTCAAAGCCCCTGCTATGTGTGAAGCAGGTAGAGAAAAAGGGCGAAAGTAGCCCAAGTGAAACGAGCGGCCTCAGCCCACTCGTATAGAATAACTGCGGCCTCAGCCGACTTGTAGTAAGGGCGAAAGCAGCCCAGGAGTAAAAACTGCGTATTAAGCAGGAAAGAGAGGGGCCTCAGCCCACTTATAGAAAGGGCGAAAGTAGCCCAGAGCAATTGCGGCCTCAGGCGACTTATAGAAAGGGCGGAAGTAGCCCAAGAGTAGTGATTGCTTGTTAGGCAGGATAGAAAGGGGTATCAACCCACTAGTAGAGGGGCGAAGTAGCCAGAGTAAAAAGAGCGGCCTCAGCCTACTCATAGAAAGGGCGAAATTAGCCCAGGGAAGTAACTGCTGGTAAAGCAGAAGAAAGGTCTAACTCATAGAACCTCGCAAATGTAAGTGGTGTGGACTATCCCGCAGCGTTACAGATATCCTGCAGGGAGACACCTGCCAGGAAAGCCTTCGTAGCCTCAACTTCGCGGGTAGAGTAAGCCTTGGCTTCCAAAGGAGATGGAAGACCAGAGGACTTGTAGGAGAGAGAAATGGCATCCGAAATCCACCGACTTAGAGATTGCTTAGAAGCTGGAAGACCTCTATTATAGGGATCAAAGCAAACAGTGCTCGCACTGGACACATACAGTTAAGCTTTTGTTGTCCCGGTTCCGTGAAGGGAGGAGGACAAAAGGCCTGGAGCTCAACAGGACGTGGTACTACTGAGGGTACCTTGGGTACGTAACCCGATTTAGGGTGCAGGAAAGCTTTGACCATGCCAGGGGCAAAGTCTAAGTAGGAAGGGGCCACTGAGAGGGCCTGTAAATGACCAGCTCTCTTCAAAGAGGAAATAGCCAAAAGAAAGGCAGTTTTAAAGGACAAAAGCCTGTCCGAGATTTCTTCAATAGGCTCGAAAGGAGGATTACATAGAGCCTCTAAAACCACAGCCAAGTCCCACGTGGGGACGGGGCCTCAGCCTCAGCACACCGCGGAGGAAACGTGACACCAGGGGAAGTCTCCTGAGGGAGCTAGCACCAAAGGGAGCATGGAAAGCATCTATGGCCGCCACGTAGCCCTTCAGTGTAGAATGTGCATTACCAGCTGTAAGGCGGGCTTGCAAAAAGTCCAGCACTGAACCTACTGGGCAGTGAACTGGGTCAATCTGGTGCTGATTGCACCAAAGGATAAATGTATTCCACTTCCCGGTGTACATTTTCCTCGTAGAGGGAGCTCTGGATTGGAGGATGGTCTCAACAACCTCAGTTGTTCCATAGCTCCAGGCGAGGGTGCAGGATCGCGTCCCCTGCCTGTGAGAGAAGGTCCCTCCTGACGGGAATTTCCCAAGGAGGGCCGTCTAGGAGAGAAATCAGGTCTGAGAACCAAGCTGGACCCGGCCAGAACGGGGACACTAACAGAAGGCGGATTCCGTTCCAGCGCACTCTTTCCAGAACTCCCGGGAGCAGAGCGATCGGGGGAAAAGCTTACAGGCGAAGCCTCAGCCACGTCTGTACCATAGCATCCAGTCCCAGGGGAGCTGGATGACTCAGAGAGAACCAACGGGGACACTGTGTCGTCTCCTGGCTCGCAAAGAGATCCACTTGGGCTTTCCCAAATTAGCTCCAGATGACTTCCACCAACACGGCCTGCATTTCCAGGCAATTGATGTGCCAAGTAAGATGGCGTCCGCTCCACAGACCTCGGTCTGAGCGGCCACTCATGACCGCCCCCAACCGGTGAGGGAGGCATCCGTAGTTAATGTCACACGATGACATGGAGCTCCTAACACCGGGCCCTGAGACAGGAACCAAGGCTTCCTCCATATGTCTAAGGCACGAAGGCAGCGCCAAAGGGAAAACCCTTTGGTCCTGAGCCACCACTGTAAAGGTCTCATGTACAGCAGGCCAAAAGGTATCACGTTGGACGCAGCTGCCATGAGGCCTAGCAGAACTTGAAACAGTTTCACAGTGAGTGAGCGGCATAATTTGACTCTCTTGACTGCGTTGAGAATCGACTCTATTCGTGCGGGAGACATATGTGCCTGCATCGTGGGCGAATCCCAAACTACTCCTAGATAGGTGGTTCTCTGAGACGGAGAAAGAACTTTTCTTGGAATTTAGTCTTAACCCCAGAACTTTCATGTGAGTGAGAACGACATCTCGATGTCGAACTGCCACTTCTTTTGACTGTGCCAGTATAAGCCAGTCGTCTATGTAGGTGAGTATACGGATGCCCTGGAGTCGCAGAGGAGCAAGCGCAGCATCCATGCACTTGGCGAAAGTTCGGGGTGAGAGTGCTAGGCCGAAAGGAAGAACCCTGTATTGGTAAGCTTTGCCCCCAAAAGCGAACCTGAGGAACTTCCTGTGTTGTGGAAGGATGGAGACATGAAAGTAGGCATCTTTGAGATCTATTGTGACAAACCAGTCCTCGGACCTGATTTGAGACACTTGACAGTAAGCATTCTGAACTTGATTGAGCAGCCTGAGGTCTACAATAGGACGCAAGCCTCCATCCTTCTTTGGAGCAATGAAGTAACGGCTCTAGAACCCGGACTCTCTGAGATGAGGAGGAACCACCTCGAGGGCTTCCTTTCTCAGGAGAGTTTCTACTTCTTGTTCCAGAACCAGAGCCTGCTGGGGTGTCACCATAATGACTAGAACCCCCTGAAAAGGTGGCGGGTGAGTGCCGA
Source organism: Garra rufa (assembly GCF_049309525.1). NCBI lineage: Eukaryota > Metazoa > Chordata > Actinopteri > Cypriniformes > Cyprinidae > Garra > Garra rufa. Next base: position 26,232,963 of record NC_133372.1, on the reverse strand, counting down.
ACTGGATTTTGTAACCCCTTTCTACAGTGTGCAGGACCCATTGAGACACATTTGGCAGAAGTTTCCACGCTGCTAAACGTTCTACTGAGGGAATCAGCCTCTCGAGGCTGACCTCTGGTGGATTTAGAGATGGTGAACCACGGTACAAACGGGCGGATGTAAAGAGAGGCGCTCGCAGGAGGCCGCTGCGCCCTGCGCCCGGAAGCAGGACCTGATCCGCGGGGGAACGCTGGTGAGGGCTCCTTCCTCGAAAAAGAGCCCTCCGGGACCAAAGCGTGCGGAGAGGAAGCCGCAAGCAATGCACACAGTCAGCCTCCTCAAAGGCTATTTTAATATTTTTTTTGTTTGTTTGTTTTTTCTCTATACTCAGTACACAAATAAAATTAGAGCAAACTGGCTCTGAAAAACAGCACTGAGGGACAAACACTTACACAGAGCGCGACTGAAAGACAGAAGCTGCCGGCTGCATTCACTGCATATGCTTTATAGCTTCCTGGTTCCTGACCTCACCCCGTCCGTGACGTCACACGCGCTTCTCTATTGGACTGATTACACACGTGATTCAGAGCGTGGTCACGCTGGGGGTGTTCCCAAAGCGTTCCAACGCAGCTCGACGTTCCCGAAGGGGAACTTATTTATCTTCCTCTGGAATTATCATTGATGCTGATGTAAATAATCAGTTAAGGTCTGTTCCTCACAAAACGCTTTCGTATAGCTTGGAAAATAGTGTACTAGTACATATAATATGCTTTTTTGGAGCTTGACAGCCTCATTCCTCATTCACTGTCATTATATAAAAAAGTGTGTACTAAAAGAAAATCATATGGGTTTGGAACAACATAAGAGTGAGTGAAAAAAATAGGTGAACTATTCTTTTAAGACTGATTAAACCTGCTATTTAACTTTAAATCTAAACTTTTTTCAAGAAGAGTTATTCACTACAGTAGAGGCAATTATTTCTCTATCTGCTGACCTTTAAAGAGACATTATGTATGTATTTATCTTATCATCTCATGAAGTGTTTTCAATAGGCTTTCAATAGCAATTAAGTGACCCTGCATAACTGCAACCCCTCACCTGCTTTCTCTTACATCTGCCAGTTTATCACTTTTAGAGGAGTTTGACTGTAGCTGTAATGAACTGGAATCCCTGCCTCCCACCATTGGCTACCTGCACAGTCTTCGGACATTTGCGGCCGATGAGAACTTTCTGTCTGAGCTGCCCAGGGAGGTGAGTATTAGTGTTATCCAGTTTCTACAAGGAAATCAAAGTCACATTTTCTATTTATTTTACCTCTCTTTGTGCTGAAATTCCACTACATTGCCAAAAATATTGGGACACCCCATTCTAATGAACAGGTTTGACTAATTTAGTAATTTCTATGAGTACAAATCTTAATGTTTAAGCATATAATGATATTCTAGGGGATTGTTTGCTTCTAAGTTTACAGCAACAGTTTTGACAGGACCCTTTTCAATTCTAACATGACAATGCCTCTGTGTACATGGCAAGGTTTAAAAGAAATGATGGATTCAGTCAGAAAGCAAAGTCCTAATCACAGCTAAACACATCTGGTGTGACTTTAAAGGTTGTATCAGCGATTTCTAGCCTAAAACATAAAGTGTCAAATTCAGCTGATCTTTCATCACGATCCGCTCGCTGCCTGCCCCATAAATTGTCCATGAAAAAAACGCGTCTCTCTGGTCAGCCTAGGGTCCGAGATATGCCAAAAAAACAATCGGCGCTATCAACTATTCCACAGATAAACAAACCGTGTTCCAACCAATCAGCGTCAGGGGGTTCGTGTTGTGGACTTTCCTACTGGTGCAGGGATGTGAGGGAGGCGGAGCGAAAGTCCACAACACCAAACCCCTGGCTGATTGGTTGGAACAATGTTTGTTTTTGCTGTGGAATGGTTGGTAGTGCCGATTGTTTTTTTGGCATATCTCGGACCCTAGGCTGACCAGAGAGACGCAGTTTTTTCACAGACAATTTATGGGGCAGGCAGCGAGCGGATCGTGATGAAAGATCAGCTGAATTTTACACTTTATGTTTCAGGCTAGAAATCGCTGATACAACCTTTAAATGCAGACCTTGAGCCAAAAACTCATTAACAAACACCAATGACTTGCACATACACTATATAAACAAAGGTATTGGGACACCCCCTTCTTTAGAACAGAAAAAGGCACTTCCAAAACTGTGGCAACTAAGATGGAAACAATTAATGTATTTATAAATTGTATTTCCATCTCTGTTGCAACCGTTTTGGAATTGTCAAAAATGACTGCACCCATATGTACAAGTCATTGGTGTCTGGTGATGAGTTTTTGGCTCAAGGTCTGCATTTAAAGTCACTCCAGAGATGCTGAGCTGGGATTAGGACTTTCCAAGTTCTTCCACACAGACTGAATCAATTATTTCTTTTTTTGTCTTATACACCGAGGTATTGTCATGTTAGAATAGTAAAGGGTCCTGTCAAGGCTGTTGCTATCAAAGTAGAAGAACACAATTCCCTTTGAATATCATTACATGCTTAAACATAAGGATTTGTACGCATGGAAATTACTACAGTAGTCAAACTTGTTCATTAGAATGGGGTGTCCCAATACTTTTGGCAATATAGTGTACATCCTAGACCAGCGAAGTTGATTAGATGTGTTCCAGTTTAAATAATCTCAAATCAAATCATTAAAACTGTCAAAACAATTTGAAGAACATTTAGATATGTTAAAGCTGGTCTACAACGATAATTAGCCACTTCTGAACTAAAATCAGTTAACTAAGACCATTTTGGAATTTTTAATCAGTTTTTTTCAACAGGGCTCAGAAATTACTCACCAACAAGGCCACTTTTTTAGCTCACCTTCAGAACTTAGATCTGGGGACTTACAGATTTTTAAATGAATAATAATACTACCTAATAATAATACCTTCATATCATCTTAATAGCTATTATATTGTTGTAAACATGTTTACTTACTTAACTTAAAATTGTTAACATAAACTACTGTTCAGAAGTCAGGGTTTTGAAAGAAGCCTCTTATGCTCCTGAAAGCAGATACAGATACAGTAAAACAGTAATATTGTGAATTATTACAGTTTTAAATAAAAGCTGATTTTTCAGCAGCGTCAGTGTCACATGGTCCTTCAGAAATCATTCTAATATGCTATTTCATGAAACATTTCTTATTATTTTTAATGTTGAACAAAAGGTGTTCTACTTAATATTGTGGAAACCATTGTGTGTTTTTTTAGGATTAGGAAATATAATACATGATTAATGCAAAAGCTAGACAAATAAGCTTTCCTTTGATATATGGTTTGTTAGGATAGGACAATATTTGGCCAAGATAAAACTATTTGAAAATCTGGAATCTGAGGGTGCAAAAAATTCCAAATACGGAGAACTGCCTTTAAAGTTGTCCAAGTGAAGTTCTTAAAAAAAGCATATTACTAATCAAAAATTTAGTTTTGATATATTTACGGTAGGAACAAAAGGTGCTCTATTTAATATTATTGTGGAAACTATTATGTCTTGTTTTAAGATTCTGTGACAGAAAAACAGCATTTATTTGAAATAGAAACAGTTACAAATGTCTTTACTCACTTTTGATAAATTTAATTTTAATGCAGAATGTTTCCTGCCCAGAATCCAAGTCACAATGTTTGCTGTGTAACACATAAAGCTATATAAAGCTTGTAGATAAATCTTAAAATAAATATAATACAGGATATATGTAAAACATCTGAAATCCGAATAAATAAGCTTTCCATTCATGTATTGTTTGTTATGATAGGACAATATTTGACAAAGATACAACTATTTGAAACATCTGCAATCTGAGGGTGCAAAAAAAAACAAAAAACTAAATACTGAGAAAATTGCTTTTAAAGTTGTCCAAATGAAGTTCTTAGCAATGCATATTACTAATCAAAAATTAAGTTTTGATTTATTTACGGAAGGAATTTTAAATAACAAAATATCATGAAACATGATCTTTACCTAATATCCTAATCATTTCTTGCATAAAACAAAAATTGATAATTTTGACCCATAAAGTGTATTTTTGGCTATTGCTACAAATATACCCGTGCTACTTAAGACAGTCCAGGGTCACATATATTTTTTGCTAACACATTTTGAGATCCACTGAAGTGGCTGAAAACAGGACAGCCTAAATCTGTGAAACCAAATGCATGGTAATGTCCTGCTGACCTTTGCTTGCTGTATTGACAGAATACAAGAGTCATTTTACCTGAGAGAAAGATAGAATGCTGATATTCAACAAAAAAGCTGACAAAATTGCACCTTACCAGAGCTATCATATCCTGTCCTGTGCTGCAGATTGGAAACTGCAAGAATGTCACGGTCATGTCCTTGCGGTCCAATAAACTGGAGTTTCTGCCTGATGAAATTGGACAGATGACAAAGCTACGTGTTCTCAATCTAAGTGACAATAGGTAACACCTGATGTTTGTGTAGTTTTTTTTTTTTTTTTTTTTTTATTTTACACCGTGCATGCATTTGTCAGCATTCACACCAACACATAATCTTCAAAATTGTTTAATGAATAAAAGATGAGACACATTATTTGCTTAAAGTTTAGAAAGTGCCTCTTCAGATCTTTTATAGGATTGATGGATTGTCTTGATTGGTTCATGTAAAGCAGTGAGGATGGTGTTAATTATTTTCCATGATGGCACAGTAATGGTACCCTGGAAATCCAGAGGTCTCACTAGAGCACAATTTGAATTGTCTCTGCAAGACAGTCTGGCATCGAGCAATGATGCACGTTACTGCATTACGTAAGCAGTTCTGGGAACCAATCAAATCGGTGTATCTGATGGCGGGCCAGAGGCAAGCTAAGCTGATGACGACAGCGCTGCGACGTCCGGAATCATTTAGTAAACATTGAAAGATGGCTACAGATGAACACCAGTTGTTTGAAAAGGTTTTGGCCGCTACAATGAATGAGTTAGACTTGGCTTTTCATATAAAAGAGGAACAGAAAACCGCTCTTGAATCCTTCCTTTGGTTTTGCCGACTGGATAAGGCAAGAGTTTAATCCATCAGTTAGCTAAGCGAATGGGGTGTATTGTTGTGATTGGTCATGGCGTTATCCAATTGCGTGTAGTGAGAGTTTCAAATGCATGCCTGGTGCCGCCCCTTGAGTTAGGCCCTTTTCATTGCTCGATGCCAGACCCTTAATCTTAATAGATTAGGGTCTGGATTTTTTCCAGGCTACAGTAATGGGGCATGACATCAGAAAAGTGCCTGATCTTCCCACAGGTTAATTAAGAAAGCTCTTTATGAGCTGTGCGGACCGTTTAGATGCTCTGACTGCGATTATCAGGAAGCAGAGTAATTAAACTTAACCAAGACTAAATGTGGCATAGCCAGAGTACCTGAGTTAATGGGGTTTTGAAAGTGAACAGAATCACCACAGGTCTTCATAACATTTTAACTACAACTGTCTCATTTTGGCATTTGGCCATCCATGTTTTGCCTCATGAACTAATTTTTTATGTTCTGTTTTAGGTTAAAGAATCTTCCCTTCACTTTCACTAAATTGAAAGATCTTGCTGCACTCTGGTTATCTGACAATCAGGTTGTTATCTGAACATCATTTTAAAATTCTGTACAGAATTTTCTGTCTTAACGGTATAGTATTTTGACCACTTTTTAACCACGTGAACAGTTAATACAGTGTTAAAAAATCTGTGAACTTTACTGTAAAAATATGGTTGCACTATTTTAGGGTTTACAGATTTAACTTCAATTTAAAATTGGATTAGCTGACAGCCCAAAATTATTCATACCCCTGGCAAATTCTGACTTATAGTTACTTTTATTCAACCCGCAAGTTTTTTTGACCAGAAATGAAATGAAAATTTAAAAAATATTACTCCTCTTTTATTTACATTTGAACAAAAAGTGTCATGTCCAAAATTATTCATGCCCTTCTCAATAATCAATAGAAAAGCCTTTATTGGTTATTAAAGCAATCAAACGCTTTCTACAATTGCTGACCAGCTTTTTGCATGTCTTCACTGGTATTTTTGCCCATTTATCTTTTAGCCAGCTGCAAATATGGCTTGACCCCCAAAAAAATTCTAACAAAAGGTTTCTCAGTGGTTTACAGTAGTATCAGATGGACTTAAAAACATACTAAAAGTTTACCAAAGTTTGACTCCTAGAAAGGCCCCATTTTCAAAATGGCGGCCGTCAGGTCCTCAAAATGACCATTACTCCTTTGTATTCCTCCTAGACCAGGAATAATGGTGCCTGATACATGTTTTGACCATGTAATATTTTAATTAGCATTTTTGCATGATAGATACAGGTAAATTATAAAATTAAAATATAAATTAAAATGTCATGGAAAAGTTAATTTATTTCAGTTATTCAACTCAAATTGTGAAGCTTGTGTATTAAAGGGGTCATCGGATGCCCATTTTCCACAAGTTCATATGATTCTTTAGGGTCTTAATAAGAGGTATAATATACTTTGGTTAAAAATTCTCAATAGTATTGTAAAAAAACCCACCCTTTTACCTTGTCAAAATCAGCTCTGCAAAATATCAGCTCATTTTATCGCATGGGCCCTTTAAATGCAAATGAGCTCTGCTCGCCCCGCCCCTCTCTGCAGAGGGATTAGGAGCTGTAATGTTTACTTTAGTCACGTTTAGCTGCATTTAGCTGTGTTCATTTAAACTTGCCAACGAGCACATTATTAAGATTCACACGAACAGAGACGCATATGTAGTTCGGGATCGGCCCTTTCCTTTTAAAAACGAAAGTAACGTTGTCCTCTGCATCTTCAGCAGCTCAGATGTCGGGAGCAAATGACTACTGCTATGTTCATTATTACATCCAACAACAGAACACCTCAAACACTCAATAAGAGTCTTCCTCTGCACCTAAGGCGACACAATGGCGATCAAAGTCGGACTGTTTCAGCTCGATGAGGGCGGATCTAAGGAAAGACGTTCATGTCAATCTACCTCTCTATCGTGGAAGTGCCCTCTGTTGGAGTTCCTTCACGACAAGAAGCTGAGAATGACCCGATTTTAAAAAGGGGATATTACTTTTAAAGATTAAAAAAATACCACTGGGTAGATTTTTATCATTGTAGGGTGGTTGTGTACACAAACTGCCAACACACATTAATATTATAATATGTAAAAGTTAGTTCTGTGTCCGATGACCCCTTTAAATAAATTAATTGCACAGAGACTGAAGTAGTAAGTCTTCTAATTAAGTAAGTTCTTTTAATTGTGATGCTTTGGCTCACATTTAACAAAAACCCACCAATTCGCTATCTCAACAATTTAGAATATGGGGACTTGCCGATCAGCTAATCAACTCAAAACATCTGCAAAGGTTTTCTGAGTCTTCAAAATGGTCTCTTAGTTTGGTTCACTAAGCTACACAATCATGGTGAAAACTGTTGATCTGACAGTTGTACAGAAGACAATCATTGACACCCTTCACAAGGAGGGTAAGCCACAAACATTCATTGCCAAAGAAGCTGTCTGTTCACAGAGTGCTGTATCCATGCATGTTAACAGAAAGTTAAGTGGAAGAAAAAGATGCACGACCAACCGAGAGAACCGCAGCCTTGAGAGGCTTGTGAAGCAAAATCGATTCAAGAATTTGGGTGAACTTCACAAGGAATAGACTAGACTTGCGTCAAGGCATCAAGAGCCACTACACACACAGACGTGTCAAGGAATTTGGCTACAGTTGTCATATTCCTCTTGTTAAGCCACTCCTGAACCACGGACACCGTCAGAAGCGTCTTACCTGGGCTAAGGAGAAGAAGAAATGGACTGTTGCTCAGTGGTCCAAAGTCCTCTTTTCGGATGAGAGCAAGGTCCTAGAGTCTGGAGGAAGGGTGGAGAAGCTCATAGCCCAAGTAGCTTGAAGTCTAGTGTTAAGTTTCCATAATCTGTGATGATTTGGGGTGCAATGTCATCTACTGGTGTTGGTCCACTGTGTTTTTTTTTTTTTAAATACCCGTTTACCAAGAAATTTTAGAGCACTTCATGCTTCCTTCTGCTGACCAGCTTTTTAAAGCTGCTGTTTTCATTTTTCAGCAGGATTTGGCATCTGCCCACACTGCCAAAAGCACAAAAAGTTGGTTAAATGACCATGGTGTTGGTGTGCTGGACTGGCCAGCAAACTCACTGAACTCCATAGAGAATCTATGAGGTATTGTCAAGAGGAAAATGAGAAACAAGAGACCAAAAAATGCAGATCAGCTGAAGACCACTGTCAATGAAACCTGGGGCCTCATTTATAAAGACTTGCGTAGAAATCATCCTTGATTTTATCTAAGAACTTTTCTGATTTGATCGTAAGAGCGATTCAGAGAAACGAACGTACACACGAAATCCATGCGTATGCCAGTCATTCGGTTATAAATCACAAATGATCGTGGAATTGTGTGCAGCTGAATGTTCCGCCGTCGAAACGCCCCTGCTTAATTAATTAACATATAAAATGAGCTCATTCCTAAAGCAAAAACTCTGTGACAATGGCAAGTAAAAAGGAGCGCAAGAAATCAAATTATAGTGAGGCTGAACTATCTGCAATACCAGGCATTACCACAAGGAAACGGTCGTACGCCAAGCTGGAATCTGACGTGGAGATAAGTACTTTTCCACGTCAAAGACGGTTTTTATAAATCTGTACTTTGACGTGGATTTGATCGTACGAACACTCTAAGATCAAATCAGTGCGTAAGAAAGTTTTATAAATGAGGCCCCTGGGCTTCCATACCACCTTAGCAGTGCCACAGACTGATCACCTCCATGCCACGCTGAATTGAGGCAGTAATTAAAGCAAAACAAGTATTGAGTACATATACAGTAAATGGACATACTTTCCAGAAGGCCAACAATTCACTAAAATTTTTTTTTTTTTTTTGATTGGTCTTATGAAGTATTCTAATTTGTTGAGATAGTGAATTGGTGGGTTTTTGTTAAATGTGAGCCAAATCATCACAATTAAAAGAACCAAAGACTTAAAACTACTTCAGTGTGTGTGCAATGAATTTATTTAATACACAAGTTTCACAATTTAAGTTGAATTACTGAAATAAATGAACTTTTCCACAACATTCTAATTTATTGAGATGCACCTGAAAGTGATTACAAGTACAATTATATATTAAAGCAATTTGAAATAAGTGACCATTTAGAGGGTTCACACATAGGCCTCTGTTCGGGCTAATTCAGAGTTGTTTATGATCAAAGTTATACAACTCCAATTTAAGGAAGTTTTGGGTGCAATAACTTTTACATTGAATGTCAAGTCTGTGTTTTAGAAAAAAAAAAAGCTGTACTGCATGTGTCCAAAAACACGTACTGAGTAGGAGTTATATGACATTGGCTAAATCGATTACATCTCTGGTTCACCCCAAACAAAGATAAAACCTTACAGTAATCTCACATCATGTATTCCATAAGTATGTAATCATGTCAGTGCAATTTAGACAAGTCCAACGGATTCATAGACCCAGAAAACATTGGCTTAGACACCAAGATTACTTGGCTAGGTCAAATAATGAAGGAGTTAGGATATTTTAAGGGTTTTCTGCCCATCTTGGACGCCATCTTGAAAATGACACCTTTCTAGTGGTCAAACTTGGCTAAACTTTTAGTATGTTATTAAGGACACCTAATACTACAAAAAAAACAGCTGAGAAACATTTTGTTAGAATTTTTTTAGGGTTAGGTGTTTTTTTTTTTTTTTCATAGCTCCAACTCTTTCAGGTTGGAGGGTCTCCTTGCCATCACCCTGATCTTTAGCTCCCTCCACAGATTCTCAGTTGGATTTAAGTCAGGACTCTGGCTGGGCCACTGCAAAACGTTAATGTTTTGTTTGCTAACCATTTCTTCACCACTTTTGCTGTGTGTTTTGGGGCCCAAAAGACTGCCTGATGTTGTTGTTGTTGTTGATCATTTTAATGTATTGCTCCTTTTTCATGGTGCCATTTACAGTGATTAGGTTCCCTGGTTCACCGGCTGAAAAACACCCCCAAAACATTAGGTTCCCAACACTATGTTTGACAGTGGGAATGGTGTTCTTAGGGTTAAAGGCTTCTCTTTTTTATGCCAAATGAAGGCTACATCTTTGTTGGCAAACAATTAGATTTTTTTTTCATCTGACGATAAAACAGAAGACCAGAAGTCTTCTTCTTTGTCCAGATGAGCATTTGCAAAGGCCAAGCGGGTTTTTGTGTGCCTTATCTGGAGAAGCGGTGTCCAACTTGGTCTGCTTCCGTGGAACCCAGCGGTGTGCAGTGTCCGTTGGCCTTTCTGCCTTGAGATGTTGCCACTAGCAGAGCCCAGATTCATCATTCATTCTTTTTTACCTCTCTCACTATACTCCTGGCCAGCACTGGTGTTACTGTTGGCTTCTGACCACGTCCTCTGAGATTTTTCACAATGCGGAACGTCTTATATTTTTTAATAATATTTGCACTGTAGCCACTGGAACTTCAAAACATTTAGATAATGTCTTATAGTCCTTTCCTGACATGTGAGCAGCCACAATGCGCAGCCGCAGGTCCTTAGTGAGCTCCTTTGTCTTAGCCATGACTGTCCACAAACCAACAGCAGAGAGCTTCTGTTTTTCACCTGTTGAGTTGATTAAAACAGCTGTTCCCAATGAATCAGGTTAATTAGGATGCTTTAGAACAGCTTGACTATTAGGAATGGTATAGAACTTTGGATTTTCCCATTGACTGTGACAGTTTGCAAAGGGTATGAATAATTTTGGAGATGCCACTTTTTGTTCAAATTTAAATAAAAGCTGAGAATTTTTTTTTTTATTATCTAAAATTATCTTTTGGGAGAAGCCTGAGTCATTGTCATTGTAAATATGATGAAAAAGATGACTTTTTTACTGTTAGCTTCCAAAAATAGTAGTATGTATTCAAAAATTCATATTTTTTACCATACATAGTAAGGCAATTTAATTACCAGCTGACAGGTTTTGACATAGCAGGGTTACTATCTTTTACTATTTAAATTACAATATTTTTTTACCTGCAGTTAGTGTTTGGACAAAAAAAATAATAATAAATGTCATTGCATTATAAAAAAAAATATAAAACCAAAATGGCATTTTTCTCTAATTTAACTATTTCTTATTTTCATGATGCAATTCAATGATGTTCATACATTTCGAAAGTTTCTTTATGTATCTAAGTACTTTAAGGGGGGCATTGTATTTATTCATTTGTAAAATGTGGTTAAAAGTGGTCAAAATACATACTTCCATTAAATAAATCTGATTTGGTATTTGATTTAGTAGTTGTATTTACAACAGTTATTTTTATTATTCAGTCCAAGGCCCTTATCCCCCTTCAAACAGAGGCTCACCCTGAGACCAAACAGAGAGTCCTTACCAACTACATGTTTCCTCAGCAGCCTCGGCACGATGAGGGTAAGAATAAATCAACCATTTCTCTTTCTTTGATTTTACATTTTACTGGATTTAAACTTTCGAATGGACGTGTGTTTTCTATGCTGCAGATTACCAGTCTGACAGTGACAGCTTTAATCCCACTCTCTGGGAGGAACAGAGACAGCAGAGGATGACAGTGGCATTTGAGTTTGAGGACAAGAAGGAAGAAGAGGACAACTCAGGAAAAGTGAAGGTCCCCTTAAGATTTGAAAACGTGAACCTCTTTGGCCCTATATACACCTGGTATCAACATCCATCTTGGGTGACCTGATCACAGATGTTAATTTCAGATGTAACCAGGGCCACTGCTGTATCTGGATAGCTTGGATTTATAAAAAAAACACCTTTAAGCATCAGAAAAGGTCACGTCTTTGCCATATGGGCTAAATCCTCTTCCCTCTATCTGCAGGTTGAGATTAATCTGAAGCGATATCCAACCCCTTACCCAGAAGACCTAAAGAACATGGTAAAGTCAGTGCAAAACCTGGTGGGTAAAACCACTCACCCCCTCAACACTGAAAAATGTTCTTCTGGGACCAATATGGAGCTCCACAGCCAAGACAAGTATGAGCCCAAGTGGCCCATTGCTCCTAAAGAGGTAATGCTTCTTTATCTTATTTTAGCACAGTGCCTACCCGCGTTCATAGATCAATGTCTCTGCAATTTGGCTACGAAGTGCAGTCTTTTAAAAAAAATAAAAATAAAAAGGATAGCTCAGACATTTGATTAGGCGAGCCACATTTGAAGCTGTTGAGGATTTTAAACAAAGTTGTTTAGGGGTGCAAAAGTTGAAGGTACACTACAGTTGAGGTCAAAAGTTTACACCCCCCTTTCAGAATCTGAGAAAATAAGAGGGATCATACAAAATTCATGTTATTTTTATTTAGTACCGACTTGAATAAGATATTTCACATTAATAATGTTTACATATAGTCCACAAGAGAAAATAATAGTTGAATTTATAAAAATTACCTTGTTCAAAAGTTTACATCCCCTTGATTCTTAATACTGTTGTTACCTGAATGATCTAAAGCTGTTTTTTTTTTAAATTTAGTAATAGTTGTCCATGAGTCGCTTGTTTGTCCTGAACAGTTAGGCCGTGATCACACCGAAGCGTTCTGCGCGCTGCTTATGCGCCCCGGGCGCCTCGCATTTTCGCCGCCTACTGCTCTTCACGTTTTTGCAGGAGCGCTTTGAGCGCCTGAAGTTGAAAAAAAAAATCAACTCTGAGCGGAAAAACGCCCAACGTCATTCGCGTTCTTTTCCATTGTCCAATCGAATGAATGGAGAGGCGGGCCTTCTGTTGTGGTGACGAAAGTTTACCGTTGTTTAAAAAGTCCGGAGACTGCAAGAATTAGAGGAGAAACCAAAAACTAAGCTATAATCCTTTGATTTGACTGACAGGACAGCTGTTTTGGTCATTGCTTAGCAACATAAAACAGCCGCAGCATACTGCTCTTTTAGTAAAAGTCACCAAAAAAGGCAGTGCTGTGCGCCTCGCGTTTTTAGAACTAAAAGACGCGTTCGGTGTGATCGCGGCCCTAAACTGTCTGCTGTTCTTCAGAAAAATCATTCAGGTCCCACAAATTCTTTGGTTTTCCATTATTTTTGTGTATTTGAATTCTTTCCAACAATGATTGTATGATTTTGAGATCCATCTTTTCACACTGAGGACAACCGAGGGACTATTACAGCAACTATTACAGAAGTTTCAAATGCTTATTTATGCTTCAGAAGAAAACATGATGCATTGAGAGCCAGGGGGTGAAAACTTTTTGAATTTGAAGATCTTCTGGAAAACATGTAAGTATCTTCTTCCCTGCTCTTAATGCATGATTTGTCCTTCTGGAGGATCAGTGAGCGTTTGAAGCTTCTGTAATAGTTGCATATGAGTCCCTCAGTTGTCCTCAGCGTGAAAAGATGGATCTCAAAATCATACAGTCATGGCTGAAAAGGGTTCAATTACACAAAAATACTGGAAAAGAATTTGTGGGACCTAAAGGATTTTACTGAAGAACAGCAGGCAGTTTAACTGTTCAGGGCGAACAAAGGACATGTGAAAAACTATCACTAAACAAAAAACACAGCTGTGAATCATTCAGGTAACAACACAGTATAAAAGAAGTGTATGTAAATGTTGGAACGGGGTTGTTTTTATAAATTCAACTATTATTTTCTCTTGTGGACTATATGTAAACGTCTTTTTTGTGAAATAAATAATAATATATATCATATTATATTACAATAATAAAATATTAAGAACTATTTATTAAACATTTGCGTCAGTTTTATAAAAACAGTCAGAAGAAAGGGTTATGCAGATTACACACGGTAAAACGACTGTAAACATAAAGCCCCTCATAGATTAATGCTTTAATATCTATCACTTAGGAGTTTTTGCAGTTTATTTTGTCATTGAATCACGAGACACTTGTAGAAAAGTGGGTATTCTTTTGCAGGTGACAGAGCGAGAGGTCAAAGACCTCCAAAGACCACCAATGTCTGAACAAGGTGTCATCCTCAACTCAGCCATTGACATCCCAAAGCGCAAAGACAAAGAGGATCTGACTGAAAGCTCAGAAGTATGACAAGATTTCTCTTTTAATCTTCTCTCTTTTTAAATGCTAGATGCCTTTATCCTTTTAAAATATTTATGCCCAGTAATATATCAGGGTTGCAGCTTACTTTAAGCTCCCCTTAACCTTTCATAGCAGTTATAATGGAAAATGATTGTAGATACACCTAAGGGATTGCTTTTAACACTGAAGGATGAGAGTGTGTAATGAAATTCAGGCATAGTTTCTGTTTTCGAAGGCCTGGTATTTGCACCCTCAGTGTCTGAGTCAGTTCGGTTGCGTGTATAGAGCGTGTTGAGTATAGTGCTGAGAGTGTTTGTTAAAGGTTAGCTGAACCTGCGGAGATAAAATACACAAAGATCAGTGCAAATGTTTCATCTCTCACAGCTAGCAACCCCCCTCCCCAACCGCCAGAGCTGCAGTGTTTAGGACACTGGATAATGACCAAGTCATTAACTTTGCCTATGAATATTAGAGAGCTGGTGCAATTAGTAGTGAATGTCACACTAAACTTGTAGTATGCTTCGTTTTTTAGACACTCACTTTTAAAATATCCCACACTACTAGAAATCTAGACCTGAAATCTCAGTCCTGTAGCACTGCTCTGAATACAGCTGGAAATCTTTTCGTAAACAGAAATAAAGGTCAGCGGGAAATGTCAAGAACACTCAGAGGATCCATTAAAGGTTCCTATATGAAAATATTAATTGAATTCAGGAATGCTAAGGTGATTTGAGTAAACTCTAATAAATCTCAAGGAATTATGCAAACACAGCTACATTCATAATCCATTCATTGATGCCAGGCTTTTCTATGCTTGCAGTAGCTCTTTGTTTAGAATAGCAAGTGCATGGTGTATTGTGTCCATCGCAGCTTGGCCTCACACTGCTTCCCCCCATGGTCTCAGAGACCCCCCGGCCAAACTGTGGAGCGACAAATATTCGTAATATTATCAGGGTTATCGGGACCTTGGGAGTACCAGTGCCATAAACCTCATATATCTTACACATTCTTTTCTTTCTAGACCATGAGAATCCATTTTTGTTTGTTTGTTTGTATATATGTATGTATGTTTGTTTTGCTTAGATTTCTTTACATCGCGTCGTTCAGAAGCCGCAACAGCCAGAGAATACGAGCCTGGCCGTTACTTCCTCTTCCTGTTTCTGCCTCATAGTAAGTGGCTGAGAGACCAGACAGCAGTAAATCAGCTGAACATATGGGGTGGCTCATTTCAACTGCCTTCAAAGCAAATTCAATTCATTTTCTCAGACACCCCCATTGTGGGTGAAACATTTGTTAAATACATGCATGGGTTTGTTTCTCATAATGAAGTCAAAACCAAAAAAAAGTGAAATTTGTTAACTCCCAGTCCATCTGTTTTCAGCATAATGTCAGTGTTCAAATTACAGGGGGGCTAGATGGTCATTTAAATTTATCACAGAAAAAGATTGCTGTCTCTATGATATTTCAATGAAATATTCTCAACAATAACTAGCAATATTAACAGTAAAAACAGTAGATTTATAAATCATATGAAAGCTGAATAAATAAGCTTTCCATTAATGTATGGTTTGTTAGGATAGGACTTTTGGGCCAAGATACAACTATTTGGTAATCTGGAATTTGAGGGTGCCAAAATATTAAAATATTGAAAAAAAAACACCTATAAAGTTGTCTAAATGAAGTTCTTAGCAATGCATATTAGTACAAAAATTAAGTTTTGATATATTTACGGTAGGACACTTAGAAAATATCTTCATGGAACATGATCTTTCCTTAATATCCTAATTATTTTTGGCATAAAAGAAAAAACGATAATTTTGACCCATACAATGTGTTTTTGGCTATAGCTACAAATATACTTGTTCTACTTAAGACTGGTTTTGTGGCCCAGGGTCACAAATAGCATTTAAATGGAACCCTGGGTATTAAGACTTGTATGGCTTAATATAACTTAAATGATGTCTCTTACTGAAATATGTAGTAGAAACCCATGAAAGACTTACTTATTTAAAAAATCCACATCGTTTTATACATATTTAGGACTATGGGGGATGCCATTACTTCAATGATGTAAAATGGTTGCACACGGTGAGCTAATGATGCTACCTGTTGCCACAAAACTACTAAAAATTCCTTTCCTTTCCTGTTACTGACAATAAAATGCAGCGTTACTATCATTTTCACGTTGCGTTCTTCTGAGGTAAATTCTGGCTTTATTCCTCTCAGCGCATCTACTTCTAGTAATGAAAATTAGCCGAGATTAACTTGATGAATGTTCACGTTTGTTTACAGAAATGTGGCCGTTTACCTACATGTCCACGCGTCTCATGTGGATGTTTGAAATTTAAAAAAGTAAAGCCGTTCATGGGTGTGATTACATTAGTGACGAGTATATATGAAAAATACTGGAGCTCGCGTTGGTATCATATGGATTACTTTATCAGAGAATATTTGTTTTCTACATGACTTACTTCATCTAAACGTAGACATTTCAAGCTTTCTATACATAAATTCATGGAGATTCAGGTTTTTTTATGTACATGTCTGTAAAGAGAGGTAACTGAGACCGTGACTGCAGAGAGAAAAAGCATGTGACAAAAGCACATTGTTTTCTTGTTATTATGACTCTACACAAATAAAAGTAAACCTTTTGCAGTTTCAAAATGACAAAGTATTTTTAGTTTTCGCGGTTAACGGTAAAAAACGAGACAGACCGCACCAGTGCGACAACAGTGTTGCCGTAGGATGTTTTTCATGTCTGCAGGTTGAAGCAACCCCAAAACCGTGATATTTAGCCCCTGAAAGGTGTCTCTCACATTGTCCCACATCAACATTAAAATAGTGTAGATTAGTGCACAATGTACAAATTCATTTGCCATATTTAATATTGGGGGCATCCAAGTTATTTGACATATTTGAACATTTTTTTTAAAAATTAACAATACTTACTTTCTCTGGTAATTAGTTACTTTTAAAACTTTTTAAAGTAACGTGCCCAACACTGGTGGAATCATACAGGTTGCACCAGTTTCTCACCGATTGCAACCATTTCACTTCACCAAAGTAATGGCACCCTCCATAGTTCAAAATATGTATTTAAAAATAAATAAATAATAAAATAAAAAACTTTTTTTTTTAAATAACGTAAATCTTTCATGGGTTTTCTACAATATATTGCAGTAAGAGACATCATTTACATTATATTAAGCCATGCAAGTCTTACCACCCATGGTTCCCTTTTTAATAAATCTAAACTACTCACAATGCTGTCACCATAGTCAGCAGCACATACTGGGTGGGAAAAAAAAAATCCAGTTACCCTTTATTTTTTAGAGGAAAATGAACATAAGATTTCAATAGATTTTAATTTTCTTTTTCCTGTGATGGCAAAGCAAAAATTCTAGCACATTACTTCATTAAGAATAATAAGAAATTATACAGTTTTTTTTCAGGATTCTTTGATTCAAAACAAAATAATTTATTTGAAATATTAATATTTTGTAATATTATATATGTTGATTTTGGTCAATGTATCTTATAATTTAAAAAAAATTATACTGAACCCAAAAATGGTAGTGTATAAGAGCTTTTTTATCCAAAATAATGGACTCCCTTAAATCTTTGGCCTTATTCGAACACTGCACAATATGCGTCAAATGGCCCCCATGCTGAATTTTGTTTACAATTCATTTAATATTAGTATGAAAGCATCAGCCTGCCGCATCAATTTACACAGTCACATTTCCTTTGACTCGTTGTGAGGGCGCAACAAAGAAAAAAAGAAAAGATGAGAGAGAAGATGAAGGCAGAGAAGGGGAGAGGCGGCTGTTCTGAGAGAATCTTCTGATATGTGACTTTCCTCTTGCTCTGCTGCCGGTTGTGTGAGCCAGCCTGCTGATGTACAGTCAGGTCTGAGAGGTGTGAGTTTTGCCATAGACAGCTGTGAGAGAGCTGGAAGCAACTGATTTGCTCCTGGGGGATTTGACCAGACAAGCCAGGACAAGGCCTGTGAATCATAACAGTCTATATATTACTAATGATGAATCTCAACTTGATGTTGAGGTGTGAGATCACACTCTGTTACTTCTAATATATTTCTCAGCTTCAGCTTTGTTTAACTTCGAGGTCATTTGGGGACAGTGTTTGCACTTTAGAATCATGAAAGTGTCACTGTAATATAAGAAAGGAATTGTTTAAGCATATTATAAAGAATGACTCATTTCACTATACTGCAAAACCTTTAAAGAAACCTAAAGTACAAAGAACCTAAAGCTACAGTAAGGTGTTTACGCAGAGGTATTTCATGTTTTAGCTTACTTTATTGGAATCTCCTAACTTTATGCAATGGAAGCCCACTTCCGCCACTGAATAAAAAATAAAAAATAAGTTATTGCGACACTTAATCTCACAATTCAAAACTTGACACAATTGCAAGTAATTAAGTCAGAATTGTGTGAAATATACTCACAATTGTGAGTAATAAAGTCAGAATTGTGAGATTCAAACTCACAGTTCTGATTTTTTTTCCTCAAAATTGCGTGATAGAAACTAGTCAAATATTGTCAGAAAATAGTGAAAAATAGTCAGAATTGCGAGACAACTTGTAATTCTGTTTTTTTTTTCTCAGAATTGTATGATATAAACTCACAATTGCGAAAAAATAAAGTCAAACATGTTTCTATAAAACTTCAACTTTATAACTCAAAATTCTGACTTCATTTCTCAGAATCAGAACTAAAAAGTCAGATTTGCCAGATGCAAACATGTAATTGTGAGAAATAAATCAGAATTGTGGTAATCACAATTATCTTTTTAAATTTTTAATTCAGTGGCGGAAATGATCTTCCTTATTATGCTTTGAGTTTTTTATAATATGCAATTAGGCAAACAGATTTTCATACAGTCAAAGTGTTTGTAGTTAATACAACAGCAATTTTTAATATAATTGGATGATGACGTTTGAAAAAAATATAGTTTGATTTACATTTATTAATACTGTGACCTAAAATTAGATTATAAATGTCAGTATTAAAAGTTTTAGTATAAACAATTTGTGTTGCTCAGTCTTGGTATTTAATTGAAAGATTGTAATTTAATTACAGGAAAACCTCACCCCACTCCCCTTGAGTTTTTTCATTTCTTTATATTATTAATTGACTGCAAATTTGACACTCGTGTTTCCAGGACTCCATGGGAGGCTCCCCTAATGATATCCGAATTTCTGACATGAGGCCGACTTTGGTAGAGCCACCAATGTACAAACCAAAGGTTGTGCTACTGGGCAAGGAAAAAAAAGGTTAGTACGAAGCCTGAAGATGGTAAAGTCAGCATGAAATCTATTTTTTAAATGCATGTTGTTTAATTAATAGATAAAATCAAGTCCTTGCCCTACTTTTTTTGTTTCACTCGGATGTACGTCAATACTTCTAGCTTTTTCCATTTCATCACGGCATTAAACTCAATGAATTTTCTAGGTTTAGAGTGTTTACTGACATTGTTCATCTGAAGAAATCCCTTAATTCTCTTTTGATGTTTATTAATAAAGTTAAAATCCTTCTGAGAATGCTGTTCTGTTGTAAAAAATCATTATGTAATTGCACTGGGGAGCACTGGGAATTACAGTTGTTGTGAGAAGCATAATAATTGGGGTTTATTTTAGACAAAAATAGTCATTTTTCAAACTATTTTACCTTGTATAACTTCTTACCTATTACATTTCAGAGTCCACAGATGAGTCTGAGCCAGACAAAATGCATTGTTTGAACAACAGCGGATCATCTGCCACTTATTCAGACTACTCACCCTCCCAGGGTTCATCTGGCTCCTCCAACCCACCTGGAAATGTCAGTAATCTGCAAACATCTGGGAAAGAGGGGCAGACTCACTGGACCAACAGGTTGGCACGAATTTAATCACTGCCACTATTCATTTATATGAACTAATAGACCATCTGTGCACTCATATGACATGACAGTTGATCAAACAGTTTAGATGTCCAGCTCACTGACTTTTGGGTGGCCCAAAACTGATGTTGTGTCACTGTAATAGTCTTGCAATAACCATCTCAGCCAAAATCCAAATTTAAATGTAACCTATGAATTGCGTATTGTTTTTTATTAATTGGCTTAATAGCATTTATTATATGGTGTTTTGTGATATTGGTTGCAAATCTATAGCTTTGTCTTTTTATTAGATTGAAGGTTTTAATTTTAAATTTCGTAATTCTTTCCTGTTCAATTAACAAGATCAGATGAGTGAGCTTTATCTGGTCATTTGTTTCTTTTAACTCTCTTGAGTCTGTGGGTATTTTTGGGTGTTATTGCTCACATCACAATCACAAGTCACGCACAGCAGTATGAGTCCTGCTGTCATCTTCAATAAAGAGCAGCTAAAAATTCATCTCTGTTGCTCAGAGTTAAAGTTTTATTATATTAGTACTGCCAAAACGCCTCAAATTATCACTCCTTCCACTGCTTTTTGAGAGATTTATGTTTTGATAACCTTGCAGAAGTATTACATGGGCAGAATTATATAAACATTGAAAATTTGACGAGGATGGCAGTCAAGCACAGCGATATTTCTCTTGCGTTTTTCAATTTAAAGATAAATTAAACTATATTAAGAGAGTTATAGCCCCAGTTAAATTTCATTTTCAACATTTCATCTCCAACATTACAAATAAAAGATTTTGTCAGCATCAGCTAAAATAAAGCATAATACATAGAGCAAAGAGGTTCTGTCTGGGTAGTGATAGACTAATAAATTTTGGCTGTACTCAAATGTTGCAGATTCAGTCCCAAGAAGGAACAAGAACTAGACAGATACTAAAGGGGCTTTGGCACTGGAGGAGCCTTTTTATAGTTCCTAGAACTACTGTCGGAAGTTTCTGCTTTTTGGCGTGTTCACACCGCAAGAACTAGGAATGTATTTAGTTCTGGGAACTAAATTAGCTCTTACTTAAGTGTAGCGTGCAAAAAGGTGCAAATGTCCAGTAAATTTCTGAAACATTCCAGAAATTTTGGCAACTTTCCAGGATTTGGGGGAATTTTCCAGGGATTTTTGAAATTGATTCTATAGGAACTATTTTATAGGAACTACCAGTGACGCAAATGTACGTTGATTGGCCAAACACTTACAAAACACCTTGCATTTTTAAAAAGCTGTGTAAAAATATTTACTCCATGAACATGGAAAACAGTGATAATGGCATTTAACTACCTGTTGTTTGCAGCACTGTGTTCTTTTCTCAGCTTTGATGATATGTTTGTAACACTGCAAGTCATCACAGGAGATTTAGAAAGATTTTCATGCTCTTTCAGTCACGTAAATTGTACGTTTACATTCCGTCTCTGTTGTCACGAAACTCACGACACAAAATTAAAAACATCATAGAATCATAGAAGTGATGGTATTCAAGTCATTGCATTTATGAATTGTATTTAATGTTTTTAGAAACAATTCATATGTGAACCAGGACCACAAAACCATGATTTTTTATTTTATTTTTTTTTATTAGATTTATCCATCATCTGAAAGCTGAATAAATAAGCTTTCCATTGATGTATGGTTTGTTAGGATAGGATCTAATAGTATCTTTTTTTTTTTTTTTGCAGAAAAATTGATAATTTTGACTGATACAATGTATTGTTGGCTATTGCTACAAATATACCTGTGCTATTTGGTTTGGTTTTGTGGTCCAGGTTCACATATATTCAGGCAAAAAATGAGCGACATGTCATTGACCCTATGTCTGAGTTAAAATTTAATGATATTGAATATGTTTGTCATATCATTCACACATTTCTTCTCTGCCCACTGATAAAATCTCAAATGCATTTGTCTGAATACTTCAACAGGCTGGCTCAGTCTTTTCCAAAGCCCATTGAAAGCAAGCCCCTTCTGAGCCAAAGGGAAACACCTCCTTCCAGCACGCTACAGCAACGAGGTGAGAGGCGGCCACTGAGCGACACCTTCGACAGCTGGAATAACGCCCCCCACTACGATAACACAGGTTTTGTCGCAGAGGAGACGCCTCTTGACACTCCGAGCAGCAGCGCTGGAAACCCCATGCTAGGCTCAAAGCCCCGGAGTGCCTCAATGGCACATGGCCGGCGGCCTCTCATGAGACAAGAGCGCATCGTGGGAGTTCCTCTAGAGCTCGACCAGACGCAACACACTTTCCACACTGTTCGCACCACCCCTGATACTGAAGTGCCTCCTCCCTCTAACCCCTGGCAGAACTGGACGAGGACTCCCAGTCCCTTCGAGGACAGGACAGCTTTCCCTTCCAAGTTGGAAATCACCCCAGGCAACAGCCCCAATCCTGATCGTAAGGATTTCGAACAGGAGATGGGAGAACTACCCAGCACTTTTCCCTCGTCTGGAGCCTGGGGGTTTCTGGACTCTACGGACTCAGGGACGGGACGAGGTCATCCCAACATTTCTGCGCATGTCCAGGGTGTAAAAGAACCGAACAAATTAGGCACTCTGGTTGTTAGCAAGAGCTCTGAGAGACTTTCGCCAATGATGAAGGAGGTAAAAGCGAAATTTAAGAAATCTCAGAGCATAGATGAAATCGATACCGGTTCGTACAAGGTTTACAGCATCCCCATGGACAGCTACAGTTCTAGCATAGAAAACCAGGGAAGTGTTGATAGAGCAGACCTCCCTGTACCTCTAGAACAGAGCATGTCCAGGAGCCAATCGGCTCCAATGCTGGACGACGATCTGGATGGCTATGGTTCGAAAATGTCTCAGCAACAGAAGCCTGCTATCCCAAAGAAAGTTTACCATTTTGACCAAAGCTTCAACCCACAAGGAGCCATGGATCTTATGAAGGCGGAGAGGAGAGTTCCTCCACCATTCCCCAATGCCCCTGAATATGTAAACCAACCTGGGAAGACGTTGCCAAAGGAACTTGTGAGCCCGAGAGGCTACCGAGGCTATACACCAATGGAACAGATGTTTTCGTTTGCTCAGACTGCGGTCACCGACGATGCCCTCAATCCCCAGCTCACGGTCCATCCTCAGCGTTCCAGACCGGGCTTCTTGAGGCGCGCTGACTCCCTGGTAAGTTCGACAGAGATGGCGCTGTTCCGCAGAGTAGCTGAAAACCAAGAGCTGCAAATGCAAGAGCACTACAACAGGGCTCAACAGAGCATGCTGGAACAACAGAACAGCTTGTCTACCATGAGTGACGCCCAGTTCCACAAGAGGAATGGTAGGTATGATGAAGATTACTCGTCTTATCAAGAACCCAAGAAGCCCATCATGGGTTACCCAACCAAGAGTCTGACACAACGTCGCCCCCTGTCTGCACGGAGCTACAGCACAGAGACATACGGGGCATCTCAGGCAAGGCCAGTGTCTGCCCGACCCACCATGGCTGCACTGCTGGAGAAATTGCCATCAGATTACAATCTTAGTACATGCACTGAGAAGAGCCCTGAAGCTGACATGAAGATGAGACCTGTCTCTCAAAAACAAGAGCTGGACCCGACCTCCAAAATGCCAGTAGATTGGAGACAGCAGCTTCTTAGACACATAGAAGCAAAGAGGCTAGACCGGGTGAGTAAGCAAGATTTGCTTTTTGTTCTTTCTACGTAAGTGTTTGTTAGATTGGGCTTTATACAACCTCTCAGTATTTTCAAGAAATAAATTAAACCAATCTGGTTCTTTTATTCTGTCCTTGTGAAGTTTTGCTAATAATGGCTGAAATCTCAATAACCAATGTTCTCAGCACATTTTGTACAGTATTATGTACTAATATGATTTTATTATAACAGGGTATATTTTCTGTTTTATTCAGTGACTACGTTTTTCAATCTTTTAAATAATTTGTTTGGCGTACACAAAGCTTAAATGAAGGCTTTTTAGTGAATAGACACATAAACTGGGGTGAATCTCATGTGAACTATTAAGAAACGTCTGGGACATATTTCACCCCAAAATCAAAAGAAAAGAAAATTACATTCTGCCTTAAGAAAATGAAGCTTTTTCTTGGGACCATTAAGTTTTTTTATTATATTTTTTCAGAAAGCATTATAGTGGAGAGTAAAAGATAAAAAAAATTAAATGATTTAAAGATTTAAAATTTTAATAAATAAAAATGACTAAATGATTAAATATTATTTTATTATTATTTTCACATAACTAAAGTTTTTTTTTTCTTAGTGGCATTTGAGTGCCACGTAAGAAAAATATCTAAGGTTACGAGATTAAAGTCGCAATATTTTGAGAATAAAGTCGAAATTATGTGAGTAAAGTTGAAATATTACAAGAATAAAGTTGAAGTTATAAGAATAAAGTTGAAATATAAGAATTAAATTGTAGAAATTAATATTATAATATTTTGAGAGTATAGCCTGCGTATGCAAATGGCCCGGATTGAGAGCCCCGGGAGAAGCCAGGCCACCGGAATTTATTTGAATATATGTGGGCTTATTAGAAGAAATCATACCATGTGTTATACGCAGGACATTATTGCTTGGACATGATATTTCACGTCTTCAACTGCATTCATTAGGCCTATTTGTAGTGCGCCAGCCACCCAATAATAGCAATAAGCTTTTTCATTTTGGTACTTTTAATATAATACAAAGTCACTTTGAGAATCTCAGTTCTATAGAAATTTATAGAAATAAACAATGTGCTTCAAGGCATGACAGTTTAATTAGATTTTATTCTCGTAATTTTGACTTTATTCTTGTCATTTCAATTTTATTCTCACAATTTTCACTTTATTCTCTTAATATTTTTGACGATATTGTCATAATATTTTGACTTTATTCTTGTGATTTCTACTTTATTCTCGTAATTTCAATTTTATTCTCACAATTTTAACTTTATTCTCATGATATTTTGACTTTATTGTTGTAATTTCGACTTCATTCTCGTAATTTCAACTCTATTCTCACAATTTTGACTTTGTTGTAATTTTGACTTTATACTCACAATTTAGAATTTATTCTCGCAATGTTACGATTTTAATCTCATAATCTTTTTAAATATCGCAATTTTTACTTTATTCTTGTAATATTTTGACTTTGTTGTGATTTTTATATTCTAATGATTTCTACTTTATTCTCATAATTTAAATTTTATTCTCACAATTTCGACTTTATTCTCATAATATTTTGACATTATTGTTGTAATTTTTCGACTTTATACTTGTAATTTCAACTTTATTCTCACAATTTTGACATTATTCTCATAATATTTTGACTTTAGTTTTGTAATTTCGACTTTATTCTTATAATATTTCAACTTTATTCTCGTAATTTCGAATTTATTTTTGTAATTTTGACTTTATTCTCGTAATCTCAACGTTATTCTCGTAATATTTTGACTTTGTTGTAATTTTGACTTTATTCTTGTAATTCCGACATTATTCTCGCAATTTTGACTTTATTCTCGTAATATTCTGACTAGGGCTGGGCCAATAAACGATATCATATCGAATCGCGATAAAATTTATGTTAATAACGATGATAAGCTCTAGACATTTTTTCCTCGATATGGATTAATCTAAGAGCCAATCACACAGCAGAAATATGCGACAGCGGCCAATCAGCGTGCAGCGTGCGTGTGCACGTCAAAGTACAAAGTTCATTTCCTACAGCACTTTGCCAAGCAACCCTACACCAGGACGACAAAAAAAGAGAGAGTGGAAGCAGCGACGAAAGAGAAACTAACCTCGAGTTATTATCCAAAGATGTTGAAGTTGTCGACAAAAAAAAGGTAACACGAATTCCGTAAGTGGTTTGAATATCTGAAAAGTGACTCTCAGCTCAGCTGAGAGTTTGGCGCGATTGTTAAAACTGAAACCGAAAGCAAAAAACGCACGCGCATTCAAAAGCAATTTTAATCCCCTTTGTTTAGAGAGTGACTCCGCAATGCGCGCAAATTAGGCTACATGACATATCTAGGCTGTTATCAGAATGTAGACTATAATAGGTTGTGTATGTCTATAGCTCTGTATCATGCTTGAAATATTCCGTCTCTATTTGCACTTTGAATAATGAGAGAGTAGCCTACTTTGATTATGGCTGAATTGTCTGCACTTAATACGATTAAGAAAGAGCTGTGTCGTAATTTTTTGATATTTATACTGTAGATTGTTTCAAAATGCAGTGGTTGCCTCTAATTTAAATAGCTCAACCTATAATAGAGAAAATAAACAATTGTGTTTATAATAATAAATAATAAATAAATAAATAAATGTGTTACAAATTATGTTTTTACAATAATTTTATGTTTACATTTTGTACATTTACTCTCATTTACCATACTCTGTCACAACTTTTATTTATTTTTTTCATTTATTTTATTATTATTATTAATTTATTTTAAGTTAAGGCCAAATCTGTAATCTGCTTTTGTTAATAAACTATACTTAAAAATGTAATTTAATGAATCCTTTAATTTTTGTGGCTTTAGTCATTGTTGGGATACTATTTTAAAGCTGGCAACATTAACAGCTTATATCGAAATATATATCGTCATCGTTCCATATGGGAAAAAATTATCGAGATTACATTTTTGCCATATCGCCCAGCCCTAATTCTGACTTTAATCTCGTAATCTTTTTAAATTTGGCATTAAAACGCTGTTGTATTTTTCACATTAAAATTTTACATTAAAGTGATTTTTTCTCACATTTATGGTAATGATAATTATAAAGAACATTGTATTGACCTGAACATAATTGTCATAACGCCAAAAATCCTTTCAGCAAAATATAATTTATTTTTTCTTTGTAATTGAGGTGGAATATGACCCTGACATTTCTTTCCTGAGATTCACCCTGTAATTGGTGGTGAGCCTTTGTTTCTGTGTAAGTGGAATACAGTACTACAGCATACTTCATTGTTCACGTAATTTAGTTCTACACTGCTTCTATTAATATTCTATAAATGTAACCGCTGTGTATCACTAATGTGTCACGTGGGCAGTAATGACGTATTGTTGTTGTTCTGTTTGTCAAGCTTACTCACTCTGTTACAGCAATGTGCAGTCCAGTGTATCCCCAGCCACAGCCTTTTGACCTTTTTGTGTGGTACACCCATTCACTCATGTCATATGGTTGTTTCCCTCCAATCAGAGCGCTGTCCTTAAGCACAACACAGTAAACTTCGGCATGCTGTACTCTGGAGGCTATGCTGCACCGCATGCCAGCAGAAGCATGACAATAAACTTTTACAATAACACAAAGCATGAAAACCAAACAACTCAGTGGCTACCTCTACCAAATGTGAGTATGAAGCAACTTCAGCCCCAGTTTCAGCATGAAGAAGTTAAACGTACATGAACATAGCATCTCCTATGAAGACTTTCCTTTTCGATCTCTCTTTTGAGCGGCTTCTGCTTTGACTTCTAAAACAGTGGTAAAATAATAATATCGGCACACTATAATAAGGCAGACCATCTAACACATTTCACAGTTTAACACTAATCTAACACCTCACCTGTTCTGAGTTCCAGGCTAGACACTGTCTCTCACTGTGATGTTAAACATATATAGGTGTTTTCTGTTGCATGTGCTCAGTCTTTGTGTTTGGTCTATGCACTACAGTCTTCCTCTGTCTTTAACTCACAGAACAAAGCAATCTGTGACCAACAGCAGAGATGCATTTATAAAAGGCCTTCTTGATCTTTATAAAATACAACCAAGTGTCAAATTTAATCAATAATACTACTAATCATAATACTAAATATTAACAGTGCTGTAGTATATATGTGCACACAGATAACAAACCTCCATTTACTTTTTCACCAATAGGTGAATAATGTAAGTAAATAGAGAATAGTGAACTGTACAAATCAGCCAAGTTCAACCAGGTGCTGAATTAGCTTTGTACAGAACCATGAGCATTTGTAGTTTCTTTTTGTAAATTAGTTTCATTATAGCTTTTAGGTGTTTTTTTATTCATCTCTCACTATTTATTTGATGCAGTTAACTGACATAAATATATAAACAGATTTTGTGTAGAAATGTTATAAGAGCATTTTCTTTATAAAAAATGATCACATAATGGAAATAGATGTATATGCAAATTTACAGTGTAGTTAAGCATTCTTTTTGCATTTTAAAGAGTCTAAGTCTCTAAATGATAGTGGTTGTGTAAGTGGGTTGTGCTTATTGCATGAAGTTAGTTGAACAAACTCACAGTAGGTTTAGAGCTGACAAAAGCAAAAAAGATTCAGGTTCAGTGGGCTCAAAATGCATGCTATAAACATTCTCTGTCAACCCAGAGTGTATTATATTATCAACTCTGGAGTGGTAAGTTAGAGAGATTGCTATAAAAAAAAAATTTAAATTCAAGTGCAGAAAAAAAGCTGCCATGAAAATTTGAGAAGACAGTTGGAAGGAGATATTTGAATATACCAATGGAAGTGAATCAAATTGAATTTAGTCCACAAAAAGATTAAAAGAAAACACACAAGAGTAATCATTAAATCTTTATTTATTCTAACATTTTGACTTATATTAATTTATATTAAATTTTATATAATATAAATACTATATAATTTATATAAATGAATGGTAATAAATAATTAGCTGTGTAGTGTTACCATTGCAATGAACAATGCAAAAAGCCAGTTCACCCTTTTGAGCCCTGAACAAAAACTTAGTTTGCTCAAAGTAAACTCAAACTTAAATGGTATAGTCACTGAAACCAGATTTGTGCAACAGGTCGCAAAATTGAGAATTTTTACCATGCAATGTGCTTTTAGCTGGAGCACTGTTTTGAGTTCTGACAGCACTATATTCTTTCAGACACCTTCACAACAGAGCAATATTTTAGATAATGGACAAGAGGTGGTTTCCCCAAGTAGCCAGTGGGCCCCGTATTCACTGGGACGAAGAGACGTGCCACCAGAGAACATGAATGTCATCAAAAAGGTACTGATTATGATTATGAGTTTGAAAGAGTATTTTTTTTATTCTATTTTTTTCAATACAGGATGTTTTGGTCAACAGATTAGTGTTAAAAATACTGCTTTACTATTTTACTTTTATGTTTTAATATACTTTTTTTATTTGGTCATTAAGTTTACTTAAGACCACGTCATTCATTTTATTTCAGTGAATCGATTCATAACTTATCCTTTGATTGACTTCAAAATTATGATTGAAGTGTAAGTTTGGTGTTATTCATATGATAAATTGTTGTAGTAAAATATCTAGATATGTACATTTTCTGAAGAAAATGTGAGAGGTGCTTGCCATGGCAAAACTCAGCACTGTGCAATTACTATGTTCTTTTTGAATCATATTTTAACAATTATGTAGGAAACAGTAAAACAACAAAAAAATCCAGAAAAATGCATTTCAAAAAAGTTATAAATTGATTTGTATTTTAATGACAGAAATATGTATTTGATCCCCTACCAGTCAGCAAGATTTCTGGCTATAAAGGGTCTTTTATAGCTCTGGGCTGATTCCTCACCGTTCTCATAATCATTGCATTGAGTATAAAAGACATCTGTCCACATTAGCAATCAATCGATCAGATTCCAAACTCTCCACCATGGCCAAGACCAAAGAGCTGTCTAAGGATGTCAGGGACAAGAATGTAGACCTACACAAGGCTAGAATGAACTACAAGACCATTGCCAAGCATCTTGGTGAGAAGGTGACAACAGTTGGTGTGATTATTTGCAAATGGAAGGAACACAAAATAACTCAATCTCCCTTGGTCTGGGGCTCCATGCAAGATCTCACCTTGTGGAGTTTCAATGATCATGAGAACGGTGAGGAATCAGCCCAGAGCTACACAGGAGGATCTTGTCAATGATCTCAAGGCATGTCAATGATCTGGGACCATAGTCACCAAGAAAACAATTGATAACACACTACGCCATTAAGGACTGAAATCCTGCTCAAGAAAGCACATGTACAGGCCCATCTGAAGTTTGTCAATGAAAATCTGAATGATTTAGAGGAGAACTGGGTGAAAGTTTTGTGGTCAGATGAGGCCAAAATCAAGCTCTTTGGCATCAACTCAACTCGCCGTGTTTGGAGGAGGAGGAATGCTGCCTATAACCCCAAGAACACCATCCCCACCGTCAAACATAGAGGTGGAAACATTATGCTTTGAGGGACAGGACAACTGCATTGTATCAAATGGGTGAGAACCTCCATCCCTTAGCCAGTGCATTGAAAATGGGTCGTGGATGGGTATTCCAGCATGACAGTGACCCAAAACACACGGCCAAGGCAACAAAGGAGTGGCTCAAGAAGAAGCACATTAAGGTCCTGGAGTGGCCTAGCCAGTCTCCAGACCTTAATCCCATAGTAAATCTGTGGAGGGAGCTGAAGGTTCGAGTTGCCAAACGTCAGCCTTGAAACCTTAATGACTTAGAGAGGATTTGCAAAGAGGAGTGGGACAAAATCCCTCCTAAGATGTGTACAAACCTGGTGCATGTTGCATGTTATGTAACCACGTATAGACCATTTCAAGGATGTAAACAATAACAAGCGCGTTGGAACGTTACTGCGCATGTCCGGTCCTGAAACATTTCCGGTAGCACTATTTCTCCGATCTGTCAATACGAACACATTCTTTTAAAATCTAGCGAAAAAGCTAGTTAAGGTAAAAAAGCTGCTCATTAACTAATCGATGCTGCGTGCGTGTACACGGGAGATTGCTAAAAGCATATCACATGAACGGAAATATTGTGAACATTTATTCGTACAATGGATGTCATCAGTCTGAAGCAAGCAGTGCAACTTACTTCATGTTTTGTTCCCAAGATATCCGGAGGTTGTTCGTGATTAATTTACTTGCATTGCGTGGTCAGTCTGTATTTCTGTTTAAATATTTGTTTTCATTAGTACACTACTTTTCACAATACATATCGTTCCAAACAACGCTAAATGTATGCTATTAAACTAACCGCTCGATGCTATTATTACGTGTTGAATTCGTTTCAACATGTGTTCAACGTTAGTTTGGTCAAGTTTGTTGCTGTGGAACAGTGCAAGTGGAGGGTATGAATGCTCCGAGTCATCATGTGATCACAAATAAACAAGATCGTCGCAATTCAATGCTGGCTAACGTGTTTTACATAAACCCGTATATCTGCAGATTAATAAATGCACACACAAACACACATAAAGCATTCATATATGTTTTTATGCACGTATTTACTGTTCACGCCCACACAAATTTTATATATATATATTCATGTGAAAATGAATACTGTAATGTAAAGGCTGATGCTAATTCAGCTTTGCACAACATATTTTTATAATATAAATCATTTAAATAATTAATCATGTTAATAAACATAAAATACTTATTTCAAAAACATAAAAAAAACTACTTTGTCCAAACTTTTGACCAGTACTGTATATAAACAAAAAGCATTCTCTCACTTTCAACTGTTTTTATTTCCAGCACATGTATTGATATTTAAATATTTGTATGAACATAAAATGCTTCAACAAATGAAACAACAACAACTGAAACAACATTTGAACTGAAATGGAGTACAAAGGGGGAACAAATATCAAAAGCAGCAGTCTGTATCTGGCCTGGTCATCAGTCGCTTTAAGTACTACACTAAATTACTGAATACTACACTCAAGTTCTCAATCACATCTGGGTGTTGATATGGTCAGATGTGGTTTGTCACTGCAGGATGATCAGATGTCCTTGGGTGTCTACAGATGATGGCTCTCCTTCCACTGCCTTCTCAGATTTGGCGACCCTTCTGTATTTCTGCAACTGTTTACATCAGTTTAGAATACTTTCTAGAAAACAAAACAAAGGATATTAGCCATCATTATGAAAATGTATATAACATTTAACCAATTCTATGGGAATTACAGGGAGCTAACAAATTTCAGTATTACACTGTATTGTCAGATTTAGTGACCCTGCTGCATATTTACAACTGCTTACATCAAAATGCTTCATAGACTAAGAAACAAATGATATTAGAAATCACCTGTATAAATTTTGTTTACATTATATAAGGATAAAAGTAGAAAAACAATCATTTAATATAATGCACAATATAAAAAAATAATAATGCTATTATTGCTTAATACGTCAGTACATCTTGGAATTAACATTACCAAAGCTTATGTGATGGAAAATAATATTTACCATAAACATTACGTTTTGTAAACTACTGCCGTTAACTGTTACACAATACAACATTCACGTACTTTCATGTTACTCACTGCATTTGTCAACTGACAAAATAACTAGACGACTAATATGAATTTAACCCACATAACACTTAGCAATAAAACAGAAATAAAAAACTTGCCTTTTTTCATTAACGTTACACACGAAAGCTAGATGCATATGTAAACAATGACAAAATGCTACTTTAAATTATGCAGCATCATACTTAAAGAGTTAACGTAAAGATGTACAAATAAACCGATTAATTAAAAACGATATTTACTTGCCTGAATCGAAATGTGCGCTGTATATCCTAGAGTTGCTTCTTGTTATCCAGCCTTCTCCTTCACTGCCGCAACACGGGTACGTTTCGCGGAAATCTACCGTTAAACACGTCTCAGAATGTTAGTACCGCCCCAGAGGGAGCACACAACCACCGAACAACAAGGATCTAATTTTAATTTAGACATTTAAGCAGGATGTTTGTATATATATGACCGCAATCCCACTGTTCATAAAGCGCTTCTCGCCATTGTTTTAAATGCGCTGGATCACTAACCGGAAACGTCCTGGGACCAACGACGTCACTTCCTTAAGCCGCCGAATAGCGCTTGAAATGGTCTATATAGCCAGATCACAATAGAAGTCATTTAAGGTTACCTTTCCTATAGAACAGGTCTATACATTGTTCTTTTATTAAACAAACTAAATTGCCTTATTTATCTTATTTACACAAAGGCATATAATTTCTGTCTCTACATGGTCGCGCGTTTACAGTGTCTCCTCCGTGAAAACACGGAATAGATAGCGGACTCCATTCATAAAAACGGAATTTACTATAGCGCGAAATGCCAAGGAAATCATTGATTTTTGGATGAATAAATCAAAAGTTGGTCTGTCACTTAATTCAGATCGCGATATGGACGAGTGTCTGTGAAAACTGAAATGCAAAAAGACCGTTCTCTTACGAGAGGTCTCTCGTACTGCGTAAGCGTTAAGCTTACGCTTGGGGAAAATCCTTTCCGCGAGAGATATTGAAGCCAAAAAATTATCCTTAATTTTGTATTAATGTAAAACGCGTTGCCGCAGTGAGCAGACATAGGCGAGGCGTCTTGCTTGCCTATTGGCTGCTCTGCAGCAACTGCAGCACCTATCGGGCGAGGCTTGGCGCGAAACCAGCTCCAATGAGAGCCTTTCGCGCCTAATACGTCATCTCCCGCCGAAAGTGGCGTGATCCAAGCCTATAAATATCGCTCGAAGGTAGCTACACTCTGATTTTTTCATCCTTCACGCGACGCCTTCGCATCGCTGGAGCTGGAGAAGAAGCCGCCGTCGACTGGAAGTACATCAGCGGGACGAGTCTGAAGCTGCTGGCTACGCCGCCTTCCTGCCTTCCTGCTGCGCTTTCCGGCGACTATATCCTTTACAAGCTATTTACTCTAAAAGAGCAGCGTCTTTTTAAAGATGCCATCCTGCGACTCGTGCGGAGTCGCACTCAGTGACGGGGACCGCCACGCCGTGTGCGTTTCCTGCCTGGGGGAGGAGCATGCTGCGATAGCGCTCGCCGAGGGAGGTTGCCCTCATTGCGAGCCAATGGCCATGGCGACTCTGAGGACTCGCTTCGCCTTCTTCTCGCAGCCTGTTCCTATGCCTGCTGCGGCGCCGCGCCGTAAAAAGCGCCGTGCCCAGCGACTTCCGGAATCATCCTCCAGCCGTCAAAGCTCGCCGGTGCGCCTGCTAGCTTCACCTACACTCACCGTCTCAGTGCCGGATTTGGTGCAGCCGCTGTCAGCCGCTGCGCCCGCCGACGTCGCTGTCGAGGAGAGTGGGATGGAGGAGGAGGAGGACTCTTGCTCGCTGGCAGCGTCAGGCAGCGAGGAATGGGCGAGCTCTGCGGACATCGCCCCCACTGCCCGCGCTCCACCCACAGCGAGAGCCTCTATTGAGTCAGAGCTCATGAGGATTCTAACCCAAGCCACGGCGAGCCTGGGCCTGGAGTGGTCCTCACCCGAGCAGCCTGCTCACAACCGGCTGGATGGCCGGTTCCTGCCGAAAGGAGAACGGACGTCGCTGGCGAAACCGGCCCCTTTCCTTCCGGAGCTTCACCAGGAGCTCGCAAAGTCCTGGAGCGCCCCCTACTCAGCGAGAGTGCGCCCATCCTCCTCCCCGGCGTTCTCTGTAGTGGACGGCGCCGAGAGCAGAGGTTACTTAGCGATACCTCCGGTGGAAGAAGCGATCGCGGCCCACTTATGCCCGCCCTCTGCTGGACGGCGGGCTAAGCCGGCGCTGCCGTCTAAGCGCACAGCCTTTCTTGATGCGCCGTTTTCCACGGCTGGTCTGTTCGGCACGTCTTTGAAGGACTTCACTGAGCGCTTTGCAGAAGTTCAGAAGACCTCTCAGGCGATGAAACACTTCCTGCCGAAGCGGTCTAGCTCTGCCGGTCGCCCAAAGCCGCCAGCGCAGAACTCTAGACCCCAGCCTCAGCCCGCTGCAGCTGTCTCACAACGCCGCCAGGAGCAGGGAGCGAGACCGCGTTCCCGCTCTGCAGGCCGCCGCCACGGAGCGCGCGCTCAGAGACCCAGGGTTGAGTTGAAACCCAACCCCCCGAAGCAGGCCTAGTACAGCTAGGAAAACGCCGGTGCGCGAGTCCCGCGGCTGCCAGACTCCCACCGAAAGTATTCGCTCGCTCAGCTCCAAGAAATGTGGCTGTTCCAGCATCATCCGCAGTCATCAGGCCGGCGCTGCAGCCCGCCTGTCTGCACTCAAAAGCCGTTCTCACGGCTACCCAAATAAATCCTCAAAAGAGTGTATTTTCTGGTGTCCCGGCCACAGCCGAAGGTGTTTTGTGTGTAGAACGCATGCCCACTGTACAGTGCCCATCACTACACATAAGCACATCCTGTCATACAAACCCCGCGCACATAAAGTCGACCAAAATCGACTGCGCTTCACAGGTGATATTTGTGCCCACCCAAAAGTGCCCACACATATCATATCAGACAGGTCTTACGGTTTCTGTAAAAACGAAACCGGACGACGCCCCGTCTACGCGGCTAAAAGCTGCATTGAGTGTGTTAAATGTGCCCGTTACTACGCAACCACATATACACACAAGCATAGCAGTCCCCGCGGTCAGCGTACCCCGAGCCTCACATGTCACAGCGGCCCCGTTATTAACAGATCGGAGCGCGCTCCGCACCCACCCCCTTGCTTTACATGCAAATGCATGGGAAAAGCTCCCGGGGGTTTCACAATGGGTGCTGGACATCATAAAAAGAGGCTATTCGCTCCAGTTTCGACGGCGCCCTCAATGTTACACGGCGCGCGTCGAGACCACTATACAGGCAGATGCAGCACACCTGCTACGAGCCGAAGTGACCACATTATTGAGCAAAGGAGTCATAGAACCCCTGTCTCAAGGTCAGAGCGAAAGAGGGCTATACAGCAAATACTTCCTGATACCGAAAAAAGACGGGGGAGTCAGGCCCATACTAGATCTAAGACAACTGAACAAAGCGCTGGTGAAGCGAAAGTTCAGAATGCTCACGACCAAGAAAATCCTCGCGCAAGTGTGCCGAGGAGACTGGTTTGTGTCAGTGGATCTGAAAGACGCGTATTTTCAAATACAGATAGCGTCGCGTCACAGGCGATTTTTGAGATTCGCCTTCGAGGGCCAAGCTTATCAGTACACAGTCCTACCATTCGGTTTGTCCCTAGCACCCCGTACGTTTACGAAGTGCATGGACGCAGCGCTCGCCCCGCTCAGACTGAAGGGAGTGCGAATACTGAATTATTTGGACGATTGGCTGATTTTAGCGCAATCTCGCTCAATGCTCAGGGAACACACGACCATGTTACTCGATCACCTCGAGAATTTGGGTTTGAAAGTAAACTGGGAGAAAAGCTCGCTGAACCCCAGCCAGAATATCTCCTTCCTGGGCATAGAACTGGATTCGCAGTCAATGACAGCGAAGCTAACGCAAGAGCGCGCGCTGAACATTCAGAGAGCAGTGAGCGCGCTCTGCTGCAGCGCGTCTGCCCCGCTCAAAACCTTTCAAAGAGTGTTAGGTCTTATGGCGTCAGCATCATCAGTTCTACAGTTAGGGATGCTTTGCATGCGCCCACTGCAGTTCTGGCTGAGAGCGCGAGTGCCACACCAAGCGTGGGCGTCCGGTCGACTCCGTCTCACGATCAATCAGAGATGCGTTACAGCCCTGATGCCGTGGAGAACAGCCGGCTGGTTCCAAACAGGTGTCACTCTAGAGAGACCCTCGAAAGTGAAAGTAGTGTCCACGGACGCGTCCACCTCGGGATGGGGAGCGCTCCTAGACGGCAGACCGTCGTTCGGCCAGTGGTCAGAACGCGAGAAATCGCTGCATATCAACTGCCTCGAAATGATGGCAGTAGAGAATGCGCTGACATATTTTCTTCCTTTATTGAAAGGAAGTCATGTATTAGTCCGCTCCGACAACATATCGGTAGTGGCTTACATAAATCGCCAGGGCGGTCTCAGGTCCAGAAAACTACATGCACTTGCAGAACGCCTTCTGTTATGGGCTCATCGCAACCTGCGCTCGCTGAGGGCAGCGCACGTGCGGGGGACCCTAAATGTAGGACCAGACAGACTGTCCAGGAACAATGTTCCGGCGGGCGAATGGTCGCTGCACCCTCAGACGGTGCAGCTATTATGGAAAACATTCGGCAGAGCGGAGATAGATCTATTTGCATCTCAGGACAACGCTCATTGTCTAGAATTCTTTTCCAAAGCCAAGGACGCGCTAGCACATGCGTGGCCCCGCCGTCCTCTTTATGCTTTTCCCCCAGTCTCTCTCCTACCTCAGGTGATAGAGAGGGTGAAGGAGGAAGGGTGTGCAATACTGCTAATAGCGCCGTTTTGGGGGAACCAGCCTTGGTTCCCAGCGCTGATGCAGATGACGAGCATCGCACCGTGGCCAATACCTGTGAGGAGAGACCTCCTCTCGCAGGCGGGCGGCGCGATTTGGCACCCTCACCCCGAGCTGTGGTCCCTTCATGTATGGGTCACCAGGGAATATATGATGAACTCCCCACAGGAGTGATATCAACGATCACACAGGCTAGGGCGCCATCTACTAGACGGCTCTATGCCTCGAAGTGGTCGATATTTGCGGACTGGTGCACAGCCCGCGGATCTTCACCCACAGACTGTGGAGTGACAGATGTACTTTCCTTCCTACAAGAGCTGCTGGACAAGGGCAGGTCCCCGTCCACGCTCAAAGTTTATGTGGCGGCCATAGCAGCGTTCTCGAGGACAACGCTAGGTCAGTCAATAGGGAGGAACGATTTAATCATACGCTTCCTTAGGGGAGCTAAGAGATTAAATCCACCCAGACCGCCTTCAGTCCCAACTTGGGACCTTTCTGTGGTGCTGGACGCTATGAAGGGCGGACCATTCGAACCACTACAGGCGGCTGAATTAAAATATCTGTCTCTTAAGGCTATATTCCTCCTAGCGCTCGCTTCAGTGAAGCGCGTAGGAGATTTGCATGCGCTCTCCGTGGGCGCGACATGCATGGAGTTTGGACCTAACGACTCTAAAGTTATACTCAAACCCAAGCATGGATATGTGCCAAAGTCTATTAACACACCGTTTAGAGCACAGGTCATCGCACTGTCTGCTCTGCCGGTTGGGGATGATGAGGCTGACGCGAGACTCTTATGTCCAGTTAGAGCGCTAAGAGTCTATGTGTCTCGCACGTCTGCTTTTAGACAGACAGAACAGCTGTTCGTCTCGTTTTACGGGCATTCTAAAGGAATGGCTGCGTCAAAACAGACTTTATCCAGATGGATAGTGGATGCTATTGCACTGGCGTACGAGTCCAAGGGCATGCGATGCCCGCTGGGTGTCAGAGCACATTCCACGAGGGGCGTGGCCTCGTCGTGGGCTTGGTCGAGTGGAATCAACTTGCAAGACATTTGTACGGCGGCAGGCTGGGCCTCTCCGTCTACATTCATAAGATTCTACAACTTGGAGGTTCCCGCCCTACAGGCCAAGTTGCTATCGGTCTAGATATTAACAGATATCTAGACCCATGTTCCAAGTTTATCCGGGTCGTTTACCTGCCCGGATATACCAGGAGCCAGTGTTTATAGGGTCCTAATCCCCTTATAT
>NC_133372.1:26130963-26194108 GCF_049309525.1 Garra rufa | reverse complement strand
ATATATATATATATATATATATATTAATAAAGAAATATTTTTTAAATGGGTTTTTATACAAAAACTGCTTTTTTATGTAAAATTCATTTTATAAAAGACCCACATTTTTAACTTTAATTCATGGGGATAACATGGATAATTTCACATGGTTTAGTGTACGATTTTTGCCCATCTTTTGGAAAATCCAGTTTAAAAAAAAAACAACAACTTCAAATAACTTTTACCAGTAGGTGGCTGCAGAGCTCCACTATTTGCTATTTGCTATTTGACCACCTGAAAGATATTTTTTCACAAGTTTTTTTCAGTTGAATTCATATCTACAGTACAGACCAAAAGTTTGGACACACCTGAATGAGAAGGTGTGTCCAAACTTTTTGTCTGTACTGTATATATATATCTCCATTATCTGTAAATTTTTGTTCTGAAAGTGAACTACTCCTTTAATGTTGTCCAAATGAAGTTCTTAGCAATGCATATTACTAATCAAAAATGAAGTTTTGATATATTTATGGTACATGTAAGAAGTTTAAAAAATATCTTCATGGAACATGATCTTTACAACTTACGACTGGTTTTGTGGTTCAGGGTCACATATTACATTCAATATCCTAATTTATAATTACTAACTAAAGCACTGATAGAGACTTTTACTGTAAGCAGTTCTATATGACTGTTCTCTGATTAGTCTCTGCCCACATGTAGGAGATATAATAAAAACCAGATGAAATCTCATTGAAACCATGTCAGCGATTGTCGTTCTGAATGAGTTTTA
Organism: Garra rufa; assembly: GCF_049309525.1. NCBI lineage: Eukaryota > Metazoa > Chordata > Actinopteri > Cypriniformes > Cyprinidae > Garra > Garra rufa. Next base: position 26,193,336 of record NC_133372.1, on the reverse strand, counting down.
TTCACTGACTATCGTTTATGACAATACACTGCTGTAGTTTATATACAAATGTTTTTTAGCAGCAAGAAATCAGGTTTGTTGTCAAAGACATCTTATTTTTCCCAGCAGTGCATCTCAATGGTGAGCATATTTTCAAAAGCTATGGCCAGTTACAAAGCCTATCAGTAACATTAGGGCATCTAGCAGCAGGAACACCTACTAGCGATCAACAGTAGCAATAAAACTGCTGTCGGTGTGAACGGGACCTAAGAATATTGTAATAGCCAGCTGGTATATTAGACTTTTTTGTGACCATGCTGAAACTAGGTTGATCTATTATGGTCCTATAAGGCAGACACATCCTGTGTTGGTTCAACTCTCAAAGCCTCTGAATAAACTGGGCCACAATCTCAGTCACCATAGTCCGCTGTTCAAGCAGTGTCACAAGTTCAATCTTTGCCCAGGTGGTGAAAATGTTTTATCATTTTCAGTGGACTTTCCTTTTTTGAATGTTTAGAAAGTGGGGTTGGAAATGAACAAGGGCTTGTGGCAAAAATGAGATCAAAATGAACAAAAATGCCCTATAAATTCAAGACAAATGGGCAAAAAATGCCCCGGCACAATTAAACAACATATTACATCTTTTGCGATTAAAATGTAATGTAAAAATGAATGAAAAGTGTCAATTCACTGAATTACATTTAGATTTGTTCATACTGCATTAGATTGCGTTTACACGCTGTTTTGTGCAGCACTGAGTCTTATAACCAATCAAATGTGTTTCTAATGATTTTAGGAATGCATTGGCCAATCAGAGGCACTTAGATTAGTCAGCACTAAAAACGCCAGAGCTGTTGATGAGTGCGCACGCTTGTTCCAATATGAATTCATGTTCTAGTCCTATTAGATGCTTACAGTTTCCTATTTAAACTTTTATGAATGTAAAGAAATGCATTTAAATAAATATACACTACTATTTCAATGTTGGTTTTTCAAAGAAGTTTCTAATGCTCACTAAAGCTGAATTATTTGATTTAAAGTACAGTAAGAAAGGTAATATTGTGAAATTACAATAATTTAACCATTTTATATTTGAATATATTTAACTATATCATATATAAATATATATTCTCTTCCAACCTGCTGAATTTTCAGCAGCCATTAATTTAGTTTTATCAAATCCCCTTCAGCGAATTCCCTCATCATAAACAACACAGTGTGCATACGATGTAAATAAAATATACAGTACAGACCAAAAGTGTGGACACACCTCCTCATTCAAATGAATGAGAAGGTGTGTTCAAACTTTTGGTCTGTACTGTGTATTTTTCTGTTTATTAAAGTTTTTACTCTACATTTGTGCAGTTTACAGTGGGTTAGTGATATTTTTTAAATATATATAAATTAATAAATAAATATTTTTTAAATGGGTTTTTATACAAAAACTGCTTTTTTATGTAAAATTCACTTTATAAAAGACCCACATTTCTAACTTTAATTCATGGGGATAACATGGATAATTTCACATGGTTTAGTGTAAGATTTTTGCCCATCTTTTGGAAAATCCAGTTTTAAAAGTAAAAAAATAACTTTTACCAGTAGGTGGCTGCAGAGCTCCACTATTTGCTATTTGCTATTTGACCACCTGAAAGATATTTTTTCGCAAGTTTTTTCAGTTGAATTCATATCTACAGTACAGACCAAAAGTTTGGACACACCTGAATGAGAAGGTGTGTCCAAACTTTTGGTCTGTACTGTAAATTTCACAATTTTTTGCATATGCAAATTTTTTTGCATATCTTGTGCTACACTTGGCTAAAGTCATGGACCATCATGTTTGCCTATGAAGCCAGAATGTGACGTGCCCAAAATGAAACAAAAATGTTTTATATTGTTTTCTGTATCAATACTAATAATCATTATTGCAATACAATAAGCTACAATAATAATTTTTGTCATAATATTGCAGCTTTATGAGCTACTGTTTTTTTTTTTTTTTTTTGTTACATATATGCTTTATATACAATATTAAACTGTCTATATTTGGGTACATTTTTGAGTATTTGGCATAAAAATTGTCTTCACAAATGTAAAAAATGCCCCTGGAAATCCATTCCAGGGGGCAAATATCACTCCTTAATGGAAAAGTTAATTTCTGACCTTGTTAGAGAAACACTTTTTTGTTTATTTCCCTCAACCTATTTCCAACTACAAAATATTTGACTTCCCACTGCTCCAACTGGTACTATTACAGGTAATGTTCACCAAAATTATCTGCTGTGTTTATGATATTCATAAGAAATTTATTTTTTCGTGTGGTACAGTGTGAAAATACTTTGAAAATGCTATAGTAAAAACCGGTCAAGTTACCTTACCATATATGTTGACAGACTTTAAATTTAACATACTGTTTTATATAATTTTACTGTAAAATACTGTCAAATGTGTTGTTTTTTTACAAGAAAAAACTATTAAGTTGTAAAATATGTGGGTGCCAAGGTGCCATGCTTTAATGCTGGAAACATTTGTCACCATATTTTTTTAAAGGTGAATGAATTTTTGGCATTTTGCAACTGCTGCAAATATAACAGAATATCTTTTACAGTGTAGAAAGAAAGTCAAGCAGGTTTGAAAGAACATGGGTAAATGATGACAGGATTTTAACTTTTGGGTAAACTATCGCTTTAAATAATGAGAGATGTGAGTTTGTGAGAACTGAATGAATTTGACAGTATCCTGCCCTTGGTTGAGCATGTAGCATGTACTTTGTGTCCTTGGGTTGTTTTTCCTGCTGGTTTTCCCACTGATTGTCTGGACAGTGTTGAAGGTTGACAGTAGTTGCTTACTATGCAGACAGAATGAGAAAATACTTGCAGTATGCTTTTTATATTAATACACAAGTAGTTTGACAGATGTGTAATTGGGAAATAGTGTAGTATGAAAAGGATTTGCTTTTGGATTTGGTTTCCTTTAAATGCCACTTTATAACATGCCCTAAAACAGAAGACACACTGTATGTGACCCTGGACCACAAAACCAGTAGTAGGTAGCACGGGTATGTTTGTAGCAATAGCCAAAAATACATTGTATGGATCTTTTATGCCAGAAATCATTAGGATATTGAGTAAAGAACATGTTACATAAGATATTTTCTAAATTTTGGACTAAATATATCAAAACTTAATTTTGCATTGTTAAGAACTTCATTGATTTTTTTGCACCCTCAGATTCCAGATTTTCAAATAGTTGTATCTCAGCCAAATATTGTCCTAACAAACCATACATCAATTAAAAGCACATTTATTCAGCTTTCAGATGATGTATAAATCTCAATTTCAAAAAATGGATGCTTATGGTTTTGTGGACCAGGGTCACATACAGTATATAAGTATTTTCTTAAAAAAAAAAAAAAAAAAAGATTTGTTCTAAGAGCTCTTGAAGCTCTTCTAAACTAGTATTTTATTCTTGATTGGTCCTTATTTTGCTATTGGGCAAATAAGGAATTACTGCTGAACCTAAAATGTTCAAATGAGCTGAAGGTGAATGAGTTTGAGAAACTAGGGCAAAACATAATGTACTGGACCCATATACTAAGTGATCTCTTGCTACAGTATCTGTTTTGAGCAGATAGACAATGAGCAGATTTGCTTCAGTTTAATCACAAATTACATGGCAGAGGCATTTCTGGAATTATTTTTCTATTCACATTCTCCATTTTAAATAAGATATGGGAACATAGAGGAATGTAGGCCTGGAGTGAAGCGTATTGATCTGTTTCTGTGCAGCAGATGGAGCCATGGCTGCATTTTGAAGCGTTTCAATCAGATATGTGATAGTGCTATTTAGAAGCCAAAAGATAGCTATTTATATAAGCTGAATTTAAATGACATGTCGTTCTAAACCTGTATGACTTTGCGTAATATGTGGAAAACAAAAGATATTTTAGAATGAGATAATGTCGTAGTGAACAATATTATTTTGGACCCCGTTGCCTTGCATTATATTGACTTCAAAATATCTTCTTTTATGTATCTCAGTAAAAACTCATATAGGTTTAGACTAATATTAAATAATTAAATAACAACAGAATTTTCATTTTTGGAAGAACTAATGCTGGTTTTGAAGATATTTTTATTAAAATAAACATACTCCATTATATTGCATTTGATACAGGCTCTAGCTTACATGAAGAGCAGTGCGTATCTCATCATCTTTAAACATGGAAATAGAAAATGGTTGATGGTTTGAAGTTAAAAGAAAAGTAATCCACATTGAAGAACTGCTTGTACTGTACATTGACATTACTGACGCTGGCTACGAAGTACAGCCGAAATAGCAAGTCTTATCTAGAAGATTAGTAAGCACTAAGTATGTTTGCTTTAGTGTCTCGTTACCATTTCCACGACGCACACGCTGTAGTCAACAGTAAATGATAAAATGACAGAACTTAATTCATATCCTCTGTCTTGCACTTTCTCCTCCGTAGCCTGCAGTTTCCATGGCAACTCTGTGTAGCATGAGCGCTTGTCAGCCCACTCAGGCAGGCTTCGCTGTGTGAAGTCACAAATAAAACATTCTCTCTGTTCATCTCACCATCCCCACTGCAGTACAAACCCAAGCACTTCCTCCTGACTATACCAGTTCTAGCGATTCACACAGGAATCATACCAGTCCCCTCAATTTGTCCTGCTTTGTGGAATAGTGGAAGAGTTGCAAAATCGTTTTGTGATAATGTCAATCTACCATCATGTACAGTACGTTTGTACATGTGCATGCAGAAGCAACAGAAGTTTTCAGTTACTGGCAAGGAAATGTTTCACGTCATGCATTGGGTGTACTCGACAATACCTTTTATATTATGAAGACTTTTATTTTTTAAGGTGGGGCTGTCAAGCTTGATGAGTTTTTAATCTCGAAACTTATCAAAGATTGTATTAAAAGGGGACATATCATGAAAATCCAACTTGCGTGTATTTAACAGTTTAAGTGCAATAAGACATAAAAGAGAACTTAGTTTAGTACTCACCTGCCGTGTGACAGCTGCTTTCTGTGTGCGTGCTTCAGATGTGAGCGCTCAGAAAAACGTATATCAGAAGTTCAAATTTATGTGGCTTTAAAATGCATGATTTCAGTGCGATAGTGATGAACATGACCAAACATGTTTTTTGGCCTGGTATCTGAAATATGAGCAGTAAAGGCACAGCTCTATTCTGGAAAAGGGGACGGGGAGCAGACACTCATTTGCATTTAAAGATACAGTTGAAGTCAAAAGTTTACATACACCTTGCATATAAGATAATACCAAAATAAGAGGTATTATGTTATTTTTTATTTAGTACTGATCTGAATAAGATTTTTCACATAAAATACATTTATATATAGTCCACAAGAGAAAATAATAGTTGATTTTATAAAAATGACCCTGTTCAAAAGTTTACATACACTTGATTCTTAATACTGTGTTGTTACCTGAATGATCCACAGCTGTTTGTTTTTTTTGTTTAGTGATGGTTGTTCATGAGGCCCTTGTTTTTCCTGAACATTTAAACTGCCCACTGTTCTTCAGAAAAGTCCTTCAGGTCCCACAAATTCTTTGGTTTGTCAGCATTTTTGTGTATTTGAACCCTTTTCACACTGAGGGCAACTGAGGGACTCATATGGAACTATTACACAAGGTTTAAATTCTCACTAATGCTCCAGAAGGAAACACAATGCATTAAGAGCCGGTGGGGGTGAAAACTTTTTGAAATTTGAATGTCAGGGTAAATTTCAGCTATTTTGTCTTCTGGAAAACAAGTATCTTATGTAAGATATGAAGGGCAGTACTAAAAAAAAAAAAAAAAAAAGATATTTAGGCAAAATAAGAAAAATTTACACATCTTCATTATGTTCAAAAGTTTACACCCCTGAATCTTAATGCATCACTTTTCCTTCTGGAGCATCAGTGAACATTTGAACCTTCTGTAATAGTTGCATGAGTCCCTCAGTTGTCCTCAGTGTGAAAAGATGGATCTGAAAATCATACGGTCATTGTTGGAAAGGGTTCAAATACAAAAAAATGCTGAAAAACAAAGCATTTGTAGGGACCTGAAAGATTTTTCTGAAGAACAGCAGGCAGTTAAACTGTTCAGGACGAGCAAGGGACTCATGAACAACTATCAATAAACAAAAAACACAGCTGTGGATCATTCAGGCAACAACACAGTACTAAGAATCAAGGGGATGTAAACTTTTGAACGAGGTCATTTTTATAAATTCAACTATTATTTTCTCTTGTGGACTATATGAAAACTTTTTTTTTATGTGACATATCTTATTCAGGTCGATACTAACTAAAAAAGAATAAGCATTTTTTATGATCCCTCTTATTTTGGTAAAATAATTAACATTTAGCACATTCTGCAAGGAGTATATAAACTTTTGACTTGAAAACAACGTGTTTCTGTTTCATAGCACTCAAAATAGGCATTATCAAAATGATATATTAAATTATCTGTGGGGTATTTTGAGCTCAAACTTTACTGACATTCTAGGGACATCTGAGACTTATATTGCATATTGTAAAAGGGGCATAATAGGTTTCCTCCTTCCTTTTCATCCAAAAAAGAAAATTCTGCAATTTACTCACCCTCATGTGAGTTTGTTTCATCTGTGGAACCTAAGACATTTTAAAGAATCTTCATACAGAGTTTAGACTATATTCATAGTCTTCAAAAGCAACAAACTAGATTTATGTGAAGAACAAACCAAATTTAAGTCATAATTTATTCATAATCATTTCCTCCATTGAGCTGGTAGCTTTAAAACGGTTGCAAATGAAACACAGTCATGAACAAATCAGCTTGAACGAATCAATGAGGTTCATTGTAAAGAACCAGCTCAAAATTAAGATTTACTGATCTGTTTTATCCATACAATAAAATACTATGAAAGTTAATGAGGTGCAAAACGACATTGTCTTTCATTGTATGGACAAATATTAGTGAAATAAAGACAGAATTTTCATTTTTGGAGGAACTATCCCTTTGACAAGTGAAAGTTGAAGACATTTAAGGACAAATATTATATTGTCTGGCTCAGTGGGTTTGCAGCATTTTGTGTGAATGACTACATGGTGCCTGCCGGTACCTGCTGGGTCATTTCCCAACCGGGAGGATATGATTTGTAGTTATAGTGTTTCATTCCGGCTGACGTTTGTTTTGTCCTCTGCAACTGGACCTGAGGGAGGAACACAAATAAAAAACATAAGAAACACAAATGCCGATCAGTAAAAGAATCTGCTTTATGTGTTTTCATTATCTGGTTTTATTGCCTGGAAGCTTGAATGTTTAAACAGGTCTTTCCTTAATTCACAGTACAGTTTTTCACCATGTGCTGACAAAATGCAGGGGCACCAGAAATAACAAAGTAGGCCAGAGCAAGGCATTCTGGGATGCCTAGACACCCTTTGGGTGCCATCAAGAGACTTTTGTCTAATATTACTCTCTTGCATGGCTGCCTGTTTTGCTTCTGAAGGAGTCTTGTGACATTGAGGGTTTACAGCATCTTTCAGACATCAGTCCCTCTGGTTAATATCTAATTTGGTGGTCTTTTTGAACTAATGGGCGGTTTATTTTATGTTTATGTGGAATATCCAAGATCATAGCTCAAAATGGCTCATGTAGTCGATCTGTTAAGAGAAGAACCAAGCAACCTGAAAATGAAAAACATAGGTTAGTAAAACGCATAAAACATATCAGTTCCATTTAAAACACGCCTCTTCTTAAAACACAAAAATGCTACAGGCAGGTGCAGGGGATGAAACTCTTGCTCTGTGAGAGGCCATATGGGCTGCGTTAGTGCCTGGAGGTGCTCTCGTTCAAGTGACTCAGTGATCTCGTCTCCTCACGTGGCAACTCCACTTATCCTCAACTCCCCCCCGCGGGCTGTCAGCATTAGAAGCAGGAATGATTGTGTGTGCCCTGCTGTGCTTCATAATAAACATTCATGATGTGTTTTAGCATTTGTACTACCTCGCTAATGTGTAGCAATGTTGATGGTACGTCCCAGAAACAGAGGACCTTGGGGACGATTGCTCCATTTTCCCCTTCCTTCTGTTTATTAATTTATCTGTTTTATTTGTGCCATGTCTGACCTGAGGACAGCTTAGCCGTCTTTAAATGAGTGCAAGGTGCTTTGGTGAACATTTGCTTTTGAAGGACGTATTTGCATTTTAGATTTCAGCCTCGAATAGACTTTTTCAACTCTGTTCAAACGTTGTTAGATGGTGTTTCTTCAACTATGGGCACTTTTGACCCTGACGAAAATTTACAGAAAATGTACTCACCCCCTTTTCATCCAAGTTGTTCATGTCTTTCTTTCTTCAGTCGTAAAGAAATTGTTTTTTGAGGAAAACATTTCAGTATTTCTCTCCATATAATGGACTTCTATGGTGCCCTCGAGTTCGAACTTCCAAAATGCAGTTTAAATGCAGCTTCAAAGGGCTCTAAATGATCCCAGCCGAGGAAGAAGGGTCTTATCTAGTGAAACAATTGGTTATTTTCTGAAAACATCTACAATTTATATACTTTTTAATCTCTACACAGAGTACACACAGAGCTAGACAAGATGAGCATTTGAGGTTAAAAAGTATATAAATTGTAAAATTTTTTAGAAAATAACCAATCGTTTTGCTAGATAAGACCTTTCTTTCCTCGGCTGTGATCGTTTAGAGCCCTTTGAAGCTGCATTTTGGAAGTTCAAACTCGGGAGCACCATAGAAGTCCATTATATGGAAGGAAATCCTGAAAAGTTTCCCTTTAAAAAAATTACTTCCTCAAAATTTTCTTACGACTGAAGAAAGAAAGACATGAACATCTTGGATGGGGGGGGGGGGGTACATTATCTGTACATTTTTGTTCTGAAAGTCCTTTAAAAAGCAGTAGTTTGCTTAATTTGTTCAGTAGCTGTGAACTATAAAGCATTGGTTATGCATGCATCATTTTTCTTCTGAACTGTTGTGAAGAAATGCAATTTCCACCCAGGATTAAAATTTACTAAAAGTAAAATAATATTTTTTTTTTCATTAGTTGAAATAAAATAAACATTAACTGAAATATATACAGTATATCATTTATATAAAAACGTAAAACGTTGGCATATAGTTTCCAAAAAAAAAAAACACGAAACATGATGTAGTGAAATAACTGAAATTAGAACTGAAATAAAATAAAATAAAATAAAATTATCCTTAGTAAGACAAATAGTCTGCTATTGCATTCTAAAAATGCTTAAAATATAATTTCTGCCACCATCTTTTCTATCATACAATAATCTTTATTATGATTGAGGTTCTGTTTCTATTTTCTAGTTTTTATTCATATTTTGAATTAGCGTTGAGTTTTAAATTGTTCATTTTCATTTGAATTTTAATTGGTTTTAGTCATTTTGTAGCGTTTTTGTCGTTTTATTAGTTATGTATCCAAAGTGCACACAATTAAATCATTTTTTCATGACTTTTGAATAATTTGACCAATGTAAATACATAATTTTTCTTTAATAAATGAAAAGTTAAAAAGAACAGGTTTTATTTAAAAAAGATACATTTTGTAACAATATAAACTACCATTTAAAAGTTTGTGGTCAGTAAATTTTTATTCTTTAAAAAAAAAAAGAAATTAATACTTTTATTTACAAAGAATGTGTTAAATTGATTAAAAAGTGATAGACTTCTATTGTGAATAAATGCTGTTTTTTTTATACATCAAATAATCCTGAAAAAAAGAATCACAGGTTCCAAAAGAATATTAAGCAGCACAACTGTTTCCAACATTGATAATAAAAGCAATAAATCAGCATATTAAAATGATTTCAGAAGTATCATGTGACACTAAAGACTAGAGTAATAGCTGAAGAAAACTCAGCTTTGCATCACAGGAATAAATTATATTAAAAAAAAATATTAAAACAGAAAACCATTATTTTAAACTGTAATAATATTTCACAATATTACATTTTTTATTAAGGAAATGCAGCCTTGATGAGCATAAGAGAATTAAAAAAAAAAAAAACTTAAAAAATCGTACTTCTCCCAAACTTTTGAACAGCAGTGTGTGTATGTATGTATAGTAATTTAAAAAATGTTACAATATTTGGTATTTTCATATTTTATTTTATCATCAGATACACCTGTCCTGTACTATTATTATATTACTTTTTTTTTTATTATATTCACAAAGTAACTGTAATAAATAAATAGATCTAAATGAATCAAATGTTTCCAGTCCACGTATCTTCTCTATGTGGAGAATGTCCTCATGATTGAATGGAGGTTGGATTCCACTTGGTATTCTGCCTCAGTTAGACCATTCCGTGAAGCTATACATCATCATTTGTAGGATGGAGACCGAGCCCCATCTCCACTGCCTCACTGGGACAATGACCTTAAACGTCTCGCTTCCATTAAATAGAGCGACTGAACCTGAGCTTGGCATGTTTAAATGCTGCTGTTTGCCATACTGTGCGAATTACAATTCTTTTCCCCCACATTGATCGCTGGCTGTGGGCTCCCCTCAGGAGATGTGATTTAATTACACTCCATCCTTTCTCTTGGTTAAGGCTTTTTCATCAGAATGCTCCCGCGTGCCGTGGGAATCCGTAAGCGTGAGGTCAGTGCCTTCGCTTCCTGCTGAGCAGATCTGGACCTCAGGTGTCAGAAGCTAGTTGGCATTTGGCAAACGACACCAAGCGTACACCTGGAACTGTGAATTTGCTGTTATGATGACCATGTGATCGCCCTTCTCGTTCAGTGAATTCCCATCAGCCATTTAATTATTTATTTGCCTTTGAGTTCTTAAAGGAATAGTTCACCTAAAAATATAAATTCATTATTCATGGATCCATGATGGTGGCTTGGTAGGTTGTTAGTGTCTTCAGAACATAAATTAAGATATTTTTGATGAAATCTGAGAGCTTTCTGACCCTGCATAGACATCAACGCAACTACCATGTACCATGCAAGGCTAAGAAAGGTAGTAAGGACATCGTTAAAATAGTCAGTATTCAACCTTAATTTTATGAAGCTACGACAATACTTTTTTGTGTGCAAAGAAAACAAAAATAACGATTTCATTTAACAGTTTCTTCTCTTCCGTGCCAGTCTTCACCACGCATTCACAGCTTAGGCTTCATAAAATTACGGATGGAAAGGGTCAGAAAGCTCTCGTATTTCAGCAAAAAATATCTTCATATGTGTTCTGAAGATAAAACGAAGGTCTTACAGGTTTGGAACAACATGAGGGTGAGTAATTAATGACAGATTTTTCATTTTTAGGTGTGCTATACCTTTAATCTTGGTGAGGTTTTTCTGCTGGTTAAATAAATGTCACAAAATAAATAAATAATATAAAAAAATGTAAGCACAAAAGGTGAATTTCTGATCATTCTTCACTCTTTTCTTTTCCATATGTCAGTTCATATCGATATTTAAGTTGCAAAAATGGCAGATAAAGGAAAAGAACCATGAAAGTCATCCATTTGACTCATGCCTTTTGAAGCCTTAAGTCATGATACACTAATAGTTTTCCCCTCCAGTGAGCCGTTAACTCAAGACATGTTGCAACTGAATCGTAGAGTCTCAAGAACCAGATAAGTGAATGAATAACTGCTTTGAGCTGGATTAGGTTCACCAATCATGCTGAATGATTCGTTCACTACTCATTTACTCTAAAAAATCTCTCATGAAACTCAAACTCACTGACACAGCTCAAATAGTTAGAACAGTCAAAGCAATCGTGTTGTCAGCTTACTGGAGAAAAGATTATAAGTAAATAATGACTAAAATTTGGTTTGTTCATCATATAAATCTAGTGTATGGCTTTAAAATGAGAAGCAAATATTTTCATCGTGTTATCGCTCTATGTTACTCGCGGGATGTTTTTTTGTGTCACTCCGAATGTGTCAAACTGGACTTGTCTGTAAGTTCCTCACTAATTGGCTTGCGCAGCAAAGTGTCATGTGAATTTTCATCATGTGACGATGCAATATTGCACCTTCACAGCAATCACGTTGCCACATTCAAGGCTTTGCATTGACTTTGTATATAATCTACTCGTGCAAATAATTCACTTGGCTTTTGGTGTGTGTGGAGGACGTGATACTGCACATTCGTGACATTCACGACATTCGCGCCTTTGCAGACTTTGTATGAAATTTACTGGCATGAATAATTAAAATTGCTTTTGGTGTGCGTGGAAGACATGATACCACGCGTTCACGGCAATCGTATCACCAAATTTGCACTATTCACACCTTTGCATTGACTTTGTATGTAATCTACTCACGTGAATAATTCAATTAGCTTTTGGTGTGTGCGGAAGACATAATATTGCATGTTTGCGGCAATCCAGTCGCCAAATTAACATCATTCACGTCTTTGCTTTGACTTTGTATATAATCTACTCACGCAAATAATTAAATTCACTTTTGGTGTGTGCGGAGGATGCAATATCGCGTCAATCGCTTCATCAAATTCACGACATTCGCTCCTTTGCAGACTTTGTATGTAATCTACTTATGCAAATAATTTAAATTGCTTTTGATGTGTACGGAAGACGCAATATCGCATATTCGCGACAATCACATTTTGCATTGACTTTGCATTTAATTTACTTGCATGAATATTTAAAATCGCTTTTGGTGTGCACGGAAGACACAGTATTGCACGTTTGCGGCAATCACATTGGCATATTCATGTTGTTTGCGTCTTTGCATTGACTTTGTAATCTGCTCGTGTGAATAATTCAATTTGCTTTTGGTGTATGTGGAAGACGTAATATTGCACATTTGCAGCAATCACATTGCGCAGTTTGCATCATTTGTGTCTTTGCATTGACTTTGTATGTAATCTACTTGCGTAAATAATTCAGATTGCTTTTGGTGTGTAAGAAAGACGCAATATTGTGTGTTCGCAGCAATCGCATTGCCAAATTTGTCATTTGCATCTTTGCATTGACTTTTTCAGCAATTGCGTCACCACATTTGCATCATTTGCGTTTTTGCAATGACATATGTAATCTACTCGAGATAATTCAATTCACTTTTGGTGTCCGTGGAAGACACGATATCGAGCATTCGTGTTGCCTAATGCGCATCATTTGCATCTTTGCATTGACTTTATATGTAATCTACTTGCACAAATAACTTTGTTTGCTTAGAATATAACGCAAGAGTGTAAGGATGTTCACACTTGTCATGTTTGGTTCGATTAAAACAAACTCTGGTGCGATTGCTCTGTTAGTGCGGTTTATTAAAGTAAGTGTGAACGCTGCCATCTGAACCCTGGTGCGCACCAAACAAACGGACCGAGACCGATAAAAAGATGGGTCTCGACTCGAGTCCACTTTCAAACGAACTCTGGTACGGTTCGATTGAAATATGAATGCCAATATGCCTTTAAGTTTGATGTCTTTAGATTTGCTGCCAAAAATGCCAGTGTGAACGCTAAGCGGACCAGGACCAAATGTATCATTTTCCTTTCTGGTCCGGACCAAATGAACCAAACAATCTGAGCTACAAGTGTGAACACAACCATATGGACCACTTTCATGCTATTTTTTGGGTCAGTTGAAAAACATGCAAAAGACGTGCATTGAGATTCTTCAAAATACTGTCTTTTTTGTAATACATAAGAAAAAGTCAAAAAGGAACCACATAATAACAGAATTTTCATTTTTGGGTGAACTATTCCTTTAAATGATAATTCAAATATTGCTGCACTCATTCTACGACAGTACTACACGCTTCTAAATTTAACTACTCTAATCTACTCATTTTTCTCCCACCAAACATAAATAGTAGACGCTTTTGTGTTTTGTTTGTATTTTTTGAGGGCATCTTTATAAATAGTTGCACCACCATGGCAGGGTGTTGCTGGCATCACTCACATAATCCCCTTTATCTTTGTGCTGAGGTTGGCAACGATTTTCCGCAACTCCATCTCTAATGCCTATGAGTCATGCTCCCTCATTTTGAAGGTATGTTTAGATCCATTGACTAGTTTATATTGAGAAACGCTCAAGCCTTCTTTTTTTCTGTTATATCCATAGTTGTTATTTTTGCTGTGCTCCCAGGGACCCAAGGCACATGGCTGGAGGAATGGTATTCTAGAGTTCTAGAGGGATTTTGTAATGTCCCTGAGTTGTGAAATTTGACTAGTGTTAACAATTACATGTAGCCTACTTCAAAAAGAACATGAAGCGTTGAGGAGAATTGAGATCGGTTTGTTCTCTGGCACCAAGTGAGTCATATCTGTTTAACACAACACCCCCTCTGCTTTCTGCTTCATGATTGTATGGGCAGTACTATGATTGGCTGCAGTACTAATCATGTGTATTCAAGAGGCATAAATGCATTGTACAATTAATGCAAGCCCATTATTGTAAAATTCAGCTATATTTGTGATTTAAAAACAAAAATTCTGGGAAAGAATTAGATTTTTGGTTTTGATTAAACCTCTAAGAAATTATGATTTAATTTAATTATGGATATTATGACTTTTAAGTTAAATAAGTAGATATTATGAAATTTTTTAGGAAAGAAAGAAAAATCTGTTAAATATCTTGTGAAAAAACTGCATAAACTTTCTTAGCAAAATATACATTAGTTAGATTTTTTGGGAATATGTAACATTTTTGTAATAAATGTAATTTTTTTATTAAGACAGGATGCATTAAGGGGTTAAACTATGAAACAAAATAGTGACTTTTTTATTGCAATTGCAAATTTAAATCTCACAATTATGATTCTTTTTTTAGAATTGCATGATATAAACTAAAAATTGGGAAAAAATAAAGTCACACAGAAATTAAGTCAGAATTGTGAGATATAAACGTATAAAATAAGTATATTTCACAATTGTGACTTTTTTCTTTACTTTATAACACACAATTGTGAGTTACAGTAAGTCAGAATTGTGAGATAAAAAGTCACAATTCTAAGAACATATCAGTCTTTTTTCACCTCATAATTGGACGTTATAACTCACAATTACGAGTTTCTATCACAATTCTGATAAAAAGTCAGATATGGGAGAAAAAAGTCAGACTTATGAGATACAAACTTGCATTTATGAGAAATATATATATTATTTTTAAGATGTGATAAAATTTAATGGGAAACATTGATTATATGAACTACATATGTATATTTTAACACATTGCAGGGAATAAACCTGGTTCCTTAAAGGGGTCCTATTAAGCTTTTTCACTTTTTGAATTTTAGCCAGTGTGTGGTGTGTATGTTTGGGCATAAAAAACATCTACAAAGTTACAAATCTCAAAGTCCACTCCAAAGGGAGATATTTAGTTTTTAAAAAATCCCTTTTCAAGAACTACAACGAAACGACTCGTTTGGACTACAGCGTTTGTTTTCCGGAGGCTATTATGTCACAACGTAAGTCCCGCCTACTGAAATTCAATTCGTTGGCGGGTGGGGGACTCGCCTAACTTTAGCCATGTATTATGTATTTGGGATGCTACAACGAGTCGTAGGTCGGCTCGTTTAAACGCAAGCTTTAACGTAGGTCTGCTGAAGCCGCGCCGTTCACGTGTGTTGTACAGAGGGTTCAAACACAAGCAGATCCGCGGCTGCTGTAAACACGAACACTGACTAGTGATCATCCGTGAACGCGTCGGCGCCTCACCTAGACGTGCAGTGTGTGGTAAGAGATTTATTCATCATACAGTGTAGATAGCTTCACTGCAAATAATTAAATACATTAGTACAATAATGATAATGTCACGTATCAGCGATCTCGCATGCTGACGATAGGACCAACAATAGCATATTATTTACTCACCCTTCATGCATCCTAGGTGTATATGACTTCCTTCTTTCAGACGAATGCAATCGGAGTTATATTAAATCAATTCTGGCACTCATACAACAGCATAGACTGAAAATAAGTCGATCCATAATAAAAAAGTGCCTCACATGGCTCCGGGGCGGTCGGTAAAAGCCTCCTTTAGCGATCAGATGTGTTTTTGTAAAAAAAAAAAAAAAAACTATATTTAAAATGTAAGAATCACTTTAATCTAGTTTGCTGCTTTGGGAAGGGGCGCAGCAGGGCGGACCGCGGTCAACGCTGTTTGCCAATCGCAACGCAGTAGGACTGCTGACCAATCACAATACATTTGGTTTTTCGGAAGGCGGATCCCGGAACTAATCGAGCCTTTTGTGCCAGCCTGGGGAGAAAGCTATTGTAATAATGTAAATTATGTGAAAAATTATGAGTTTTTCGAACTACTAAGCATGACAGCATTTTCAAGTACACCCCAAAAACAACATAAAGACTTTGTAAAGGCGCATAATATGACCCCTTTAAGAAAACAGCAGTGCAAACATGTAACACATTCAGCAAGTAATACTGTAAATTACAGACAATAAATATAACCTGTGTTTGAAGAAAAAAATGCACCGTTCCACACGTGTAGCCATTCTATTTTTATTGTGTTAGCGTTAGAGCCGTATCACTTTTGTAAGCTCCAGATATTAATTGTTTTAGGTGCACTCATTCATGCAGTTCCTTAGATTTGATTTACTGCTCATCATCTTGTATCTCTGAGAGCAGTCTTGCCCTGCAGCCATAAATCTGTTTACTTTAATAGTGAGCTGTTTCCACATGCTGTTCTTAAAAGCTGTGCTGTTTGCCACCAAAAGTATGTTTGCAGCAGTGCTAAATCACATGGAAATGATATTGAGATTTATCTTCTAATCTTATTTAAAAAAAAAAATGGGCAGGGATAGGGATAGACCTTAACCTATATTTTCTAGTACCTAGTACCTTTCAGGTCAACATGACATCAAAATGGAATCTGGTTTGCAATCTTAACTAACTAAATCTAAAGATTAGTTCACTTCCAGAATACAAATTTCCTGAGAATTTACTCCAAGTTGTTCATGTCTTTCTTTCTTCGGTCTAAAAGAAATTAAGGTTTTTGAGCAAAACATTCCAGGAGTTTTCTCCATATAGTGAACTTCAATGACGGCCAACAGGTTGAAGGCCAAATTGCAGTTTCAATGCAGCTTCAAAGGGCTTTACACAATCCCAGCTGAGGAATAATGGTCTTATCTACTGAAACGATTGGTCATTTTCTAAAAAAAAATATATACTTATATACTTCTTAATCACAAATGCTTGTCTGCATTGAGTTGTATTTTGTG
This sequence comes from Garra rufa, assembly GCF_049309525.1. Classification (NCBI taxonomy): domain Eukaryota; kingdom Metazoa; phylum Chordata; class Actinopteri; order Cypriniformes; family Cyprinidae; genus Garra; species Garra rufa. The sequence goes on along the minus strand of NC_133372.1, from coordinate 26,176,158 downwards.
TTTTGCTAAGAAGAATAACAATGTTTGCTTTTCTGTGTTTTGCAGGTGTATCTGGAAACAAGAGGCAGCCTCTTTCGGTCAGTGCGTCAGGACTGAGAGTGTAGCATGGGCAATATAACAGGATATGCCATCAGAGTCTAGTGGCTGGCAGGATTTGGACAGGAGGCTGAAGATGAGGAAAACATGAGTGTTTGCACACAAATGAACTGGGTGGCTGTATATTCCCACCAGTGATAATCTACACAAGTCCTGCCTGCTCTGGGAGTCTCTACAGAGAGTGGCCAATAAAATCTACAAAAGGTCATCCCATTTCTACTTCGGTAAGTGTGAAAAAGCGCAGAATAAAAAAGCAATATATTGATAATGACCCCGCTGGTGCTGTCTGTCTGTGCTTTTTCTTTCATAAATGTAATGTTCTTTGTTCCGCTTTCAAATTGGTGTTTGGGTTTGTATGCTTAAAAAAAGAATACGAATGGGCTTTGAAAAAAGTAGTATATTAAAAGTGCTGTGGTAGAGCTAGCCTTTGTTCTGTGTCTGTTATTGTTGCCCTTCCTGTACAAGTTATGGCTTCTGTCATGACAATCCAAATGGCTCCATAATTTCCTGCGGTCATAGAGGTCTATTGAAAGGTTAAGTAGACTTTTGTAATGGGTTCACTGAGCTTTATTGCAGTCTGGATGTGAGACAAATAATGCCATCATTTAACTTCTGGCCTTGCCTGCGATCAAGATTGGTAACAGCTGGACACAATTGTCCAACAGTTTCGATTTGGGGGCAAAAGACTATTGAGTTTTGTAGATGAACTCCACTGAATACTACAGATGGGTGAGGGTAAAAATGATTACTCTGGAAAATTCTGAATTTTTTTTGGTTAAAGCTGCTCTTATTGAAAAAGCAGTGTGATTTTGCAGTAGAGGTTAGTGCTACATTTGACCACTTCAGCGTTTTATTTCATCACAAAATTTTATCATGTTAATTAATACATTAACTAATGTTAACAAAAGACACCTTATTGTAAAGTGTTACCATGGTCCTAAGATAAAACAGGGCAAAGTTTGTTATGAACAGGCAACTTACTAAAGAGATCATTTTTGTGGTATTTGGCCAAATCATTCAGACGTTATAAGCAAAAATAGTCATTTTTCATATCTCCTGACCACTAGGTGGCACTGTGCCAAAACTGTGCAGGTAGCTTTAGGTCATGGTTAATATAACACACACCAAGTTTGGTCTCAATATGCTGAAGCATTGAAGACATATAGCCTCACATCTATTTTTGCATCTCTTTGTAAAATTCGTTTGCGTGTCATTCCATAACTTTTCGCCAGCGTGGTCTGAAGATGATCTCAGCCAATTTTGGTGAAAATCAGACAAACCATCTAGGATGAGTTCGGAAAACTAGGTTTTTCAAAATATTAAAAATTGCGAAAAATCTTGACCTGTAGAACCTTAAATTTTGGTGTTCATTTGTCTAGCCATGAGCCAAGCAATGGAACTTTGGACAAGTGGTGGCACTAGAGAGTTTGAGACTTCAAACTTGCTATAGTTAATGTTGAGACTGTCGTCTATCTGTGTGCCAAATTTGACCATTTCAGCATTTTATTTCAGCACAAAATTTCATCATGTTAGTTAATACATTAACTAATGTTAACAAATGACAACTTATTGTAAAGTGTTACTGTGGTTCTAAGATAAAACAGAGTGAAGTTTGTAATGAACAGGCAGCTTACTAAAGAGACCAGTTTTGTGATTTTTGGCCAAATCCTTCAGAAGTTATAAGCAAAAATAGCAATTTTTCATATCTCCTAACCACTGTACAGGTAGTCCTAGGTCATGGTGGCTATTATAACACACACCAAGTTTGGTCTTAATACGTTAAAGCATTGAAGAGATATAGCCTATGTATGTATATATATATATATATATATATATATTAGGGGTGGGCATAGATTAATTTTTTTAATCTAGATTAATCTAGATTAAAATGGCTGATTTGAATTCTGCTGAAGGCATTCAGAATATGTGTGCTACCCAAATAATGAAGTCTTTGAGAATGGATCATAAAGCTCATAAAGCTGTTCTATGATAATTTGTTGATGAAAATAAATTATGTTCAATTAGATGTACTTCTGTTTACTAACTAACTAACAATGAAATTATTTTTTCTACCTATAGATTGTGTTTTTTTTAACGTCAACACCTACCCAGCCCATTACATGTTACACCGTACTTTTATTTTGACAGGTTGCCGTGAAGTTTCTGTGTCATACAGTATGATATGATGCTAGTTTTCTCAAATGAAACGGTAAAAGTGACACTCACAGCAGTTTGGGCGATTGAGTTTATCTGTTCATGTGAGATGAAAATGCCAAAAATTACCGGGAGCGTCACGTGTGTTTCAGTATGCGTGTAGTAAAAGCTCGTCTCCGCCATGCATACGTACAGCTAGGCAAACGGAACATATCGGATTCATATTAAAACGGTCTTTTTGCATTTCAGTTTTCACATACACTAGTCCATATCGCGATTTGAATTAAGTGACAGACCAACATTTGATTTATGAATCCAAAAAACGACGAATTTACGTGGCATTTCGCTATAGTAGATTCTGTTTTCATGAATGGAGGACGACGCGATCCCGTCTGTGTTTTGGAGGAGGAGACTTAAACGCGCGACCATATTCTATAGTCTTCGGTATACATCCGCGTTAAACTATCAAGGTGAAAGTCATCATAGCTTGCGTAGTTTAGACCCAGCTCCCAACCCAAATTTCAGAATAGATTAACGGCGATATTTTTTTTATCGCACGATAAGAGTTTCACGTTAACGCAGCACGTTAACGCCGATAACGGCCCACCACTAATATATAATATATATATATATATATATATATATATATATATATAATTTATTTTTATTTATTTATTTATTTTTTGCACGCTCAAATTCGTACACGTTATTTAAGAACAGTTTGACTAATTGATTTCCATAACTTTTCCCAGCATGGTCTAAAGATGATCTGAGCCAATTTTGGTGAAAATCAGACAAACCATCTAGGAGGAGTTCGTACACGTTCTTTAAGAACAGTTTGACTAATTGATTTCCATAACTTTTCCCAGCATGGTCTAAAGATGATCTGAGCCAATTTTGGTGAAAATCAGACAAACCATCTAGGAGGAGTTCGAAAAAGTAGGTTTTTCAAAATATTAAAAATTAAAAAAAAAAAAAACCTGACCTGTAGAATTTTACATTTTGGTGTTTATTTGACTAGTCATGAGTCAAGGAATAAAACTTCAAAAAGTAATGAAAGTTAAAATTAAAAAAGTTAATTACGATAGTTAAAAAACGTTATCATTGTGATCATTATATCAAGATACTGGTGGGATTTAACTTGACCTTAACAGGATAGTTCACCCAAAAATGTAAATTCTGTCATTAATTACTCATCTTCATGTTGTTCCAAACCAGTAAGACTTTCGTTCACCTTTGGATCACGAATTAAGATATTTTTGATGAAATCCGAGAGCTTTCTGACCCTGCATAGACAGCAATGGAACTGACACGTTCAAGGCACAGAAAGGTAGTTAGAACATTGCTAATGTAGTCCATGTGACATCAGTGATTCAACCATAATGTCATGAAGCTACAAGAATACTTTTTGTGTGCATAAAAACGAACATAATTTCATTCACCAATTTCTTCTCTTCTGTGTTAGTCTACAAAGTGCATTTATGAGATTACCACAAATAACAAAGACAATTGTACCATTAAATTGTGCGTCCTTAATCTCTTGGCACTCCATTTCATTTGGGCCATGCTAACCATCCAAACCCTGACTGCTTGGGGAAAATTCCTAGATGTATATTTGTGGGTGAATCTCAGTCTACTCATATGGACCAAACTGAGTCTGAGTGATCTACACGAGTAATTGTCGCTGTGAGAGGCCTAATGAGTGGCTTCAGGAACACTTCTCGCTCTCAGCTATTCAGCCAGGTGTTCTCATTAGCACCTTCTCTTCAGTTGGCTTTGGTGAAGACAAGAGATATGTCAGGTTGGAGTAAAATCATGCTATCATTTTTGACACACATTCTCCCAAATCCTTGTAAGACTATACTCTTAATAATTTTGTTGAGTCATGTGCACTCTGACAGTCTATTCATTTACATGCACAATCGTACACCAATTATGCCTAAGATTGCAGCAGTCTAAAATGCTTTAACTGTATTAATTTATTAGAAGGGTTCCACGTTTTCCCACCGATTTCGCTCTGCTATTAAACACCATCATCCTGCCTTTTTTATGATGTTTTTTAAGAGTTGATGTTACATGTGCTAATATGGTATTCGGGAGAAGTGCCAATTTGCCAATTTTGATAAAACAGAATATCATCCATCTGTGCAAAGTAGCCCCGTTATTTCAGATGTTGACTGTTTATCAGGAAAAAACAGAAGGGTAGAAGGTTTATCTCTACCAGATGGGGATTTCCTGGCTCTTGTACTGTTGACCATTGTACTGATGGGAAACTATATTATGGAAGATCCAGAGTCTAGATTAATGGCAGGGTAACTGGGTGAAAACGGTGAGAGGGAACAGCTCTCTGGAGATTGAAATCTTAAGAAAAATGTAATGCAATCAATCAAGCTCCCACCCACTGTGAATCTTCATTAGAATCTAGTGGAATTTCAGATAGTAAGGTTAGGAGCTGTGTCACTATTCTCTGCCCAATCAGCCTACAGTAGTTACATCTTGCGTTATAGTTTTGAAAAATGAATGTGAAGTACTTCACATAGTACTGTATTTTGGCACAAATTCATCTGGCATTTGGTAGAAGCTGGATAAATTAGGTAGATGCCAATATAGACTCACTCTCAGTCTCATCCTTAAAAACATTTATTTAACCTACAATATGGTTGATTTGCAACAAGTATAAACACGATTTGGCCCAAACTGCAATGTTTTATATTAAACTATTGGCTGCTAAAAACATAAAACCAACAATATTATACATTTTCCTATTCAGCCCAATTCATGTTAACCATTGTGCATAGTGGTGTGCCTTATTAAATTAATAGTTCCCCCAAAAATGAAACATTTCTGAAAATGTACTCACTCTCAGGCCATCCAAGCTCTAGATGAGTTTGTTTCTGCATCGCATCAGTTAGCATCTTGTGAAGTGAAAAATTGAGTGTTTGTAATTCATCAAGCCATATTTAACTTCAAATTGTTGCTTCCGGCAAGTACCGTTTATAAGCTAGAAAAGGACAAAAAAGTTCTGAACCGATATGCAAATATGTTGATGGATTTTGATGTGAGAGGATAACAGGGCATTGACTTTTTCGCTTGAGAAAGTGTTATTATGGATTATGGTATTTTGGCTAGAAGCTAATTTTTTATTACTGGGTGAACTACCACTCAAAAGGTGACATATCTTGAAAATCTATCACATCTATCAACCCAGAAAATGTGAAAAAGAACAACCTGGTAATTTTGTTTTGGTAAGCCTTTCTCTGCAAGCATGTGAAAAAATTAGCTGCTCAGATTTTGCTCCCCCTGTGACATAGAAAGGGGATCTTATATTATTATTGCCCCTTAATCTGCACATTTCTACCCTTTTGTTTTCACAAACGACAATGGTGTACCAGTTCTAACGCCATGGCAAAAGTTTACGCAAAGCATGCTAACTGTTCTGTCATTGGCTGCACAGAAGAGCACCGAACACTATTTAGAGTCCCATCCTCAGAGACAAGAGAGCAGTGGATTTATTCATTTTTTTTACTGTATATTACATTGCTGCCACACAGATCTAAAACAGACATAACTGTTTTTGTAACTCATGTGTTTTTAACAAACTCATGTGTATATGACAGTTTAAGCGCAATAAGACATGAAAGAGAAGTTTAGTTTAGTACTTACATGCCGTGTGACAGCCGCTTACTTTCTTGGCTTCAGAGCCTTTTAGAAAACTATATCAGAAGTTTCAACTAATATGGTTTAAAATGCATGATTTCAGACATGATAATCAAAACCAAACAGATGTTTTGTGGCAGAGTATCTGAGATATGAGCTGTAAAGGCACAGCCTTGTGCTGTAAAAGAAGGGTGGGGAGCAGTAGCTCATTTACATTTAAAGAGACATGAACGAAAACATTGTGTTTCTGCTTCCACTCGAAAAAGGGCATTTTCAAGATGATATAAGAAATGATCTGTGAGGTATTTTGTGCTGAAACTTCACAGACACATTGTGGGGACACCTGAGAGGGACATAATAGGTCTTCTTTAATAAATTTCAGTGTTTGATTTTGATAACATTTTTGTATAGCTGCTCCAAGCTGGTTATTAGACCATATTGGACCAGCAACAAGCCAGCATAGTATTACATTTTGAAAAAAATAAAATAAAAATTATGGCATTTTGGCTAGAAGCTAATTTTTCATTAATGGGTGAACTACTCCTTAAAAGGTGACATATCATGTAAATCTGACGTTTCCCATGTTTCAGTGCTACAATCGGGTGCATCTATCAACCCAGAAAACAAGAAAAAGAATAACCTAGTAACTTTGTTTTGTTAAGCCTTACTCTGCAAGCATGTAAAAAAACAAGCTGCTCAGATTTTGCTCCCCCTGTGACATAGAAAGGGGATTTCATATAATTATTGCCTCTTAATCTGCACGTTTCTACCCTTGGCGCCGCCATTTTGTTTTCACAAACGACAACGGTGTACTAGCTCTAACGCCATGGCAAATGTTTGAGCAAAGCATGCTAACTGTTCTGTCATTGGCTGCACAGACGAGCACAGAACACTATTTAGAGTCCCATCCTCAGAGGAGACAAGAGAGCAGTGGATTTATTCATTTTCGTACTGTTTATTACACTGCTGCCACACAAATCTAAAACATTTGATTTCTTCCTCAGCTGTTTACCTTTACAGGCATAACTGGCTGTATTTGTAACTCGTGTGTTTTTAACATAAACTTGTGTGTATTTGACAGTTTAAGCGCAATTAGACATGAAAGAGAACTTAGTTTAGTACTTACATGCCATGTGACAGCTGCTTTTCTTTTTTAGCTTCAGATATGTGTACTCAGAAAACCATATATCAGAAGTTTAAACTAATATGGTTTAAAACGCGTGATTTCAGCGTGATAGACATGAAAACAGATGTTTTTTAGCAGAGCATCTGAGGTACAAGTTGTAAGGCACAGTCCTATTCTGGAAAAGGGGGCAGGGAGCAGCAGCTCATTTGCATTTAAAGAGACATGCGTTTTTAAAAATGATATAATAAATGATCTGTGGGGTATTTAAGCTGAAACTTGACAGACACATTCTGGGGACACCTGAGATTGACATAATATGTCTCCTTTAATAAATTTCAGTGTTTGATTTTGATAACATTAATAGTCATTAGACCGTATTAAACCATTTTGGACCAGCAACAAGTCAGCATAGCATCAAATTTTGAACAAATTATTCTACAACAGGAATTCAACATAAAAGGTATATCATGCAGCTATTACAAATGTTCCTTTTTCGCAGCCACTTTAGAAATAACAGTTGTCTAGTTAAATCGTTTGAGGTCGGCATGTACTGTTCTTGTAGGGGAGATCAGGGAGCATTTGTAACACATTTTAGTTTCTATGGTTCAAGTTGTGCTGTGTGTTTCAAACTTTGAATTTTTTTTGTAAAAGTCATACTTATTCATTATTAATAATATTAATAATATGATGACAATAACCATGATAAATCTTTTTTTATTTACAAAATGTACACTTCCAAATGTACTGCCAGCTGTGGTGGTCGTGATCATCCTCTGTAGCTCTTTTCTAATTGGTTATACTGATGTTACGCTAAACTTTAGATGTTACAACACTCTCTTACAGATTAAGATTAAGTTCTAGATAATATATTAAGATTCAGGGTTTTGGAATAATAAAAATTCAGAAATTATACTGTTAATAAATCAGCGCAGTGCAGACAGGGCTGTGGCTGAATGTGCTTTAGCTTTTATTTTTAGACTCCTTATGTGTGGGCCTAATTCTATTGCCTGAAGTATTGCAGTGTGCTGTGTATCAAATTATGCAATTATAATGATTTTATATACTTATTTTATACACTACTTATGAGAATGACAGCACCTTGCTAGCATTTAGCCTACAGCTCACTTGTCATTTGTCACAGACTTTTTTAACAATGGTCTTCAGATTACCACATTTTAAAGAACTTTAAGAAGAGTTACAGTACATTTCCCCATAAATAAATGCCAATTATGATGGCATATATCAATTATCAATATGACAATTTGATTTAGATATCATGAAATAATTATTTTGTAGCAAACAAATAAAGTTAGGTGAGTATGGTTGAATTTTACATTAGAAATACGCTACCAGTCAAAAGTTTTTGAACAGTACGATTTTTTTTTTAAGAAGTCTCTTCTGCTCACCAAGCCTGCATTTATTTGAACAAAAAACAGTTTTTACTATTACTGTTTTACTATTTAAAATAACTGCTTAGTGTTTAAATATATTTTAAAATGTAATATATTCCAATTTATTCCAAAGCAAAATCTTCAGCATCATTACTCCAGTCTTCAGTGTCACATGATCCTTCAAAAATTATTCTAATATAAAAAAAAAATCATTCAGCTGATTTGCTGTTCAAACATTTATTATTATTATTATTATTATCATCAATATGTAAAACGGTTGAGTCAGTTTTTTCAGGATTCTTTGAATAAAAAGATCCAAAGATCAGCATTTATCTGAAATAAGCCTCTGTAACATTTTTATTTTTTTGGAAGGAAATTATAGAAATTAATATTTTTATTTAGCAAGGATGCTTTAAATTGATCAAAAGTGATGATAAAGACATTTAGAGTTTTACTAAAGATTTCTATTTCAGATAAATGCTGTTTATCTGAACTTTCTATTCATCAAATAAACCTGAAAAAAATTCTACTCAGCTATTTTCAACATAATAATAATAATAATAAAAGTTTTTTTGGAGCAGCAAATCAGAATATTAGAATGATTTCTTAAGGGCCATGTCACTGGAGTAATGATGCTAAAAATTCAGCTTTGAAATCACAGAAATAAACTACATTAAAAAAAATATTCACATAGAAAATATTTCTAAATTTTACTGTTTTTGCTGTATTTTTGATTAAATAAACTCTTTAATTCTTAAAAACACATTAAAAATCTTACGGTCCAAAACATTTGACTGATAGTGTATATTCTTTTTCAATTATTCGCAAATAGCTTGAGCTTTTCACATTTGCTCTCATTTTATTTATGCACTATAAAAAAAAAAAAAAAGAGTTTTAGAAAAAGCCGGAATAAATCTGTAAAATACTGCAAAAAAGGTAAACATATGCACTAAACAACATTTTACAGTTTGGTTCAGAACTGTGAAATAAATCAACCTTCTTAAATTTAAAATGAACTAATTAACAGTTTTTTACTGTATATCTTTTTTACAATCTTTTACAGTTAAAATGACAATCATTTTTAAAGTGTAGTCTCTGTTTAATTTGAAAACTTCTTTACAACAAACTTAAAGTTTGACTGTGTCTGCCAAACACTGTGACTGAAATATTGGCTTGAGGACCAGGACTTGTGTTCAGTTTTACCAACAAATTTCCAATGAGGAAAACGAAAACTTGATTGTACATTGCAAGAAAACGTTGTTCCGCTTTCACTCAGAGGTCAACCTAATTACGTTCAGTCATATTTCCAAAATGACTGGCTTGAGGGCTGGCAAACATGAAGATGCCGTTGAGTCATGCTAATAGATCAGACGAACAGATCTCCCTCCATGGTCTTATGTAGATCAGTGGGACTTGTTGCCATGGCAACAGCGGCAGATGGAGCATAGCTACACCTCAGCAGCGTGGATAGGAGAGAAAGCCTGGAGTCCCTGAAGAGGCAATGTGGTAGGTGGTGTAACACTAGTTCCTGCAGTCAGCCCCCCTTCTTCCTCTCAGACACCCACTCTCAAGACTCACTAGTCTCTGTGTCCGTTACTTCTTGCGAGTAAGGTCTCATGATCACTCTGCTGTTGATTGACACATTATTCTGATGATTGCATTTACATTCAAGTCAAATGAGATTGATGAAAGGAAATTCAGTCAGGAAATGTAAAGCACACATGTATGTCATAAATCGAGCCTCTGTTTGGAAGCACTGTATCTCAGCGTAAGCTCTATTTGTTGCAGGCATGTATTTTTTTTATCATGGTAATTAAAAAAATTGGAGGGCCGTGCAATGCAATCACAGTAGGGTAATAAAAACAATCTTGGGGCCATGCAGTAATATATTCTGTGCACAACTCAAGCTTTTGAAATGGCTTAGAAAGAAGAAAATGTGTTTTCAACATTGCATAATTCTCATATCTACGGCTAGATGAGATTTGTATGCTTCAATCCTGTTCTCCTTCATAATGTTTCCATGACATTCCACTTGGATTGTCTCCATGACATCCCACAATGTTTCCATGGCACCATGAATACCTAAACCTGTCTGCCAGGTTCAGATATGTAAACCAGATTCACTTCATACATGAATAATTATGAGGTGGTTAAATTAAAATACTAAAATACAAAACTTGATTTTTTTTTTTTTAGATTAAAACGACCAAATTTCAGCTTGTTGCTTTTTGTTATAAAGTCACACTCTGGGTTTCCATCCAAAGTTGCAAATTGAACTGGAAAAATTGGAATATTGCATAAAACATTTGCCAATAAGCACCATTTCTATCCAATGAGTCAAAGAGAACAAAATCGTCACTTCCCGATAAACTGGCACTAAATATCTCTAAGAAAAGTAGGAAAAGCCACTAAATAACTTAAAGCTTTTTAAATTAAGGGATTCTTTTTCAAAATTTGACGTTTCCATCACATTTCTGATGAGATACTTCAAAATGTGCATTGAAAAAGGGTGATGGAAATGTTTTAGAAACATCATGCCTTCATGACACTAACAAATTTCAGCTTTTTGCTTTTTTGTTATGAAATCAAACTCTGGGTTTCCATCCAAATTTTCAAATTTAACTGGAAAACTTTGAATATTTGCATAAAACATTTGCAAATAAGCACTGTTTCCATCTAACGAGTAAGAGAAAACAAAATTGTCACTAAATATCTAAATATACTAAATAACTCATAAGAAGAAAAGTAGGAAAAGCCACTGAATAACTAAAAAACTGCGAATTAAGGGACTTTTTCTTTTTTGACGTTTCCATCACAATGTTTTAGAAACTTCTTGTCTTCATCATTTTTTCCTTTAAATTTTTCCTTTTAAATATATTTTGTGATGTGTATTTCATTGTTTTACCATTTTTTTGTGCTGTCAAATGATTAATCATGATTATTCACATCCAAAATAAATTTTTTTTTTTTTTTTTACATGTGTATATATATATATTTATATATATTGTATATGTCATGGGTGTGTGTAGAGAAGGAGACGTAGCAAGACAAAATGCAATAACAGGTCCTTTAACGATATCCACAACAGGTTAATCCAACACAAGACGGGTAAGGAAACACACACCAAAGTAACCTTGAGATCCGACAAACAACACTGAACTGAATCCAACTTAAATAGACAGGATAATGATACATAGACAGGTGTGGGTGATTAACAATTAGCACACATGACCAGGACAGGAATAGGAAGGACCGAATATGGGCACAAGAGGGAGAAACCAACGCAAACAGCCCATGGGGGTGTGACAGTATATATAAATACACACACATGCATGTTTATATTTAAGAAAAAAATGTATGTTTATATATATAAATATTTATATATAATATCAATGATATAAATATTTACATGTAAATATTTTTAAAATATATTCTGTGTGTGTGTGTGTGTGTGTGTGTGTGTGTGTGTGTGTGTGTGTGTGTATTTATATATACATACATAATAAATTTTACAGTACACACATATATTATGTAAACAAAGACTTTTATTTTGGATGCGATTAATCACGATTAATTGTTGGACTGCACTATTTTTATTTTATTTTATTTTATTTTTTATTTAAACTAACACATATTAGCTTTTTGCTTTTCTGTTATAAAGTCACACTCTGGGTTTCCATCCAAAGTTGTGAATTTAATTTAAAAAATTGGAATAACGAATATGCATCGTTTCCATCCAACGAGTCAAAGAGAACAAAATTGTCATTTCCTGATAATCTGACACAAGAAATCATATCGCTAAGAAAAGTAGGACAAGCCACTGAATTTCTAAAAACATTGTTGTGAATTAAGAGGATTTTTTTTTTTTTTTTTTTTGGAAACGTGACGTTCCCCTTCGGGAACGTCGAGCTGCGTCACTACGCTTTGGGAACGCCTCCAGCGTGCCCACGCTCTGAAACACGTGTCTAATCAGTCCAATAGGAAAACGCGCTGTGACGTCACGGACGGGGTGACGTCATGAACCAGGAAACTATAAAGCACATGCGGTGAATGCAGACGGCAGCTTCTGTCTTTCAGTCGCGCTCTGTGTTGAATGTGTTTGTCCTCTCAGTGCTGTTTTTCAGAGCCAGTTTGCTCTACTTTATTTTGAGTACTGAGATAGATAGGAAAGCAAAAAAAAAAAAATGGGCGATAAAAGCAAGAGTTTCAAGCGTTGTGTTCCTCCATGCCCCAGATACATCACGGCTGAGGACACACACACGCTCTGTGTATCTTGCTTGGGGGCGAAGCATGCCCAGCCTTCGAGGAGGCTGACTGTGTGCATTGTTTGCGGCTTCCTCTCCGCACGCTTCGCTCCCGGAGGGCTCTTTTCGAGGAAGGAGCCCTCGCTAGCGTTCCCCGCGGATCAGGCCCCGCTGCTGCCGAGGCAGAGCGGCGTCTGCATTCGTGGGGTTCGCAATTGGATCTAGTATCGAGTTTGGAGACGGGTGAACCCCTTTCTCCATCCTCCTCTGCTAGATCGCTGCCCTTTTCTGGTGTGGAAGCCCGCTCTGCGGCTTCTTCCCTCCAGGAGGAGCGCTCGACCCTCCGTTTGTCTTCTTCTTCTGAGGAGGACGCGGAGATGGTCGAGGAGGCTGGTCCCATGCCCTCCCAGCCTGTCGAGTACGAGGAGTTAGTGGAGGTGATCACACGTGCTGTCGCCAAACTGAACATCGAATGGCCAGACGTTGTGACTAAAGTACAAGCACACACAATATCTAAGTTAGATGAAAGATTCCTATCATCTAAAAGCACACCTCCACGCCGAGGCCTCCCATTCTTTCCCGATCTCCACACTGAGGTGTCAAGATCGTGGTCAAGACCATTCTCCACCCGCGTTCACTCCCCCACCGCCGCCATCTATTCCAATGTGGCGGGGGCACGTGAGCACGGTTACGGGGCGATGCCGCAGGTTGAGCAGACGCTCTCCAGTTATCTGTCCCCTAGCACGGCATCGTCCCTGAAGGCCTCGGCACTCCCCAGTAAGGCACTCAGAACCACTTCGTCCTTGCTGGGGAAAGGGTACTCGGCAGCAGGTCCGGCTGCAGCATGCCTACACACTATGGGCGTGCTCCAAGCATATCAAGCCGACCTGCTGCAAGAGCTTGATGAGGGCGAGGACGGGGCAGCGGTCGACGTGAGTGAGCTCCGCCGCACCGCTGACCTCGCTCTGCGTGCCACCAAGGAAACCGCCCGTGCCATTGGGCGGTCCATGGCAGCTATGGTGGCCGCAGAGAGACATCTCTGGCTAACCCTATCTGATATGAGAGACCGTGATAGGGCTTATCTGTTAGATGCCCCACTTGTCCCTGCCGGCCTGTTCGGCGATGCAGTTGCGACTGTCGTCGACAGGTTCCAACAATCACGGCAACAAGCGGCGGCATTCCAGAGATTTCTTCCTCGCCGCTCAGGCTCTGGGGCTGCTGGACGGGAGCAGCCCCATCCGAGTACCCGCTCCTCCTACCGCGACCAACAGAAGCGGAGCGTCGCGAGGCGTGCTCCTCCCCAAGGAGATCAGGGAGAGACCCTCAGGCGCTCCAGGTCGGGGGCTTCTAAGCCGAAGGTCGACCTGAGGGCCGTCCTTCAGGCAAAGAAGTCCTCGAAAAAGCCCTGACGCCTATGGCCCAGGGCCGATGAGAGCAAGCCCCCCTGGGGGAAGATCCTCCCCCCAGTGCTCTCGAGAGGCCGGTCTGCCAACCCTGCCACCTCAGGTGCTTCAGGGCGCAGCGGTCCCTCAGCAGCCCCTCGACTTACATCCACCCGTCTGTACCGCTCATCATCTCTAAAACCACCAGAGGTCAGCCTCGAGAGGCTGATTCCCTTAGTAAATCATTTAGCAGCGTGGAAACTTCTGCCAAATGTGTCTCAATGGGTCCTGTGAACAGTAGAAAAAGGATACAGAATTCAGTTCGGCGGCCCTCCGCCACCTTTTCAAGGGGTTCTAGCCACTACGGTGGCCCCACAGCAGGCTCTGGTCTTAGAACAAGAAGTAGACACTCTTCTAAAGAAAGGGGCCATCGAGGTGGTCCCTCCAGATCTCAGAGAGTCCGGGTTTTACAGCCGCTACTTCATTGTTCTGAAGAAGGATGGAGGTCTGCGTCCGATTTTAGACCTCAGGCTGCTCAACCGTGCAGTACTGAGGCTCAAGTTCAGAATGCTTACTGTCAAGCAAGTTGTATCACAAATCAGGTCCGAGGACTGGTTTGTCACAATAGATCTCAAGGACGCATACTTCCATATCTCCATCCTTCCTCAGCACAGGAAGTTCCTCAGGTTCGCTTTTGGGGGCAAAGCATACCAGTACAGGGTTCTTCCGTTCGGTCTAGCACTCTCACCCAGAACTTTTACCAAGTGTGTAGATGCGGCACTGGCTCCGTTGCGACTCCAGGGCATCCGCATATTGAATTATATAGACGACTGGCTCATCCTAGCACAGTCAAGAGAAATGGCGGTTCGACATCGAGATATCGTTCTCGCCCACATGGAAGTTCTAGGGTTAAGACTGAACTCCAAGAAAAGTGTTCTTTCTCCATCACAGAGAACCACCTATCTAGGAGTAGTTTGGGATTCGACCACGATGCGGGCACAAATGTCTCCCGCACGGGTACAGTCAGTTCTCAACGCAGTCGCGAGAGTCAGACTAGGCCACTCACTCACTGTAAAGCAGTTCCAGGTTCTGCTAGGTCTCATGGCAGCAGCGTCCAACGTTATACCTCTTGGCCTGCTGTACATGAGGCCCTTACAGTGGTGGCTCAGGACCAAAGGGTTTTCCCCGAGGGGCAACCCGTTCCGTATGATCAAGGTCACGCGGCGCTGCCTTCGTGCCTTAGACATATGGAAGAAACCTTGGTTCCTGTCTCAGGGCCCGGTGTTGGGAGCTCCATGTCAGCGTCTGACACTAACTACAGACGCCTCCCTCACCGGCTGGGGAGCGGTCATGAGTGGCCGCTCAGCCCAAGGTCTGTGGAGTGCACGCCAACTGTCGTGGCATATCAATCGCCTGGAGATGCAGGCAGTGTTTCTAGCTTTGAGACACTTCCTCCCAGACATCAAAAATCACCATGTGTTGGTACGCACCGACAACACATCGGTGGTCGCTTACATCAACCACCAAGGAGGTCTGCGGTCGCGCCCCTTGAACAAGCTGGCACACCAGATCCTCATGTGGTCCCAGGGAAAGCTCCTCTCGTTAAGAGCAGTGTACATTCCTGGACATCTCAATGTGGGAGCAGACGTCCTGTCGAGGCAGGGGCTGAGGCCCGGGGAATGGAGACTCCACCCAGAAGTGGTGGAGGTCATTTGGAACAAGTTTGGCAAAGCCCAAGTGGATCTGTTTGCGAACCAGGAGACAACACATTGTCCCCTTTGGTTCTCTCTGACTCATCCAGCTCCCCTGGGGCTGGATGCTATGGTACAGGTGTGGCCGAGGCTCCGCCTGTACGCTTTTCCCCCGATCGCTCTGCTCCCGGGAGTTCTGGAAAGAGTACGCCGGAATGGAATTTGCCTTCTACTAGTGGCCCCATTCTGGCCAGGTCGGGCCTGGTTCTCGGACATAATCTCTCTCCTAGACGGCCCCCCGTGGGAAATTCCCGTCAGGAGGGACCTTCTCTCACAAGCGGGCGGTCTGATTCTACACCCCCGCCCGGAGTTGTGGAAGCTGTGGGTGTGGCCCCTGAGGGGGCACATCTCTTAGCTTCAGGTCTCTCAACCGAGGTTGTTGGGACCATACTCCAATCCAGAGCTCCCTCGACGAGGAAGTTATACACCAGGAAGTGGAATATGTTTGTTCTTTGGTGCACGCAACACCACATTGACCAAGTTCACTGCCCAGTAGGCTCAGTGCTGGACTTTTTGCAAGCCCGCCTCACGGCCGGTAATGCACACTCTACGTTGAGGGGCTACGTGGCGGCCATAGATGCTCATTGATAAATAAGGGCGAAAGTAGCCCGAGATAACAACTGCTAACAAAGCAGGATAGAGAGAGAGAGCCTTAGCTCATTGATAAATAAGGGCGAAAGTAACCCGAGATAATTGCTGCTGACAAGCAGGGTAACGGGGCCCTACTCGTGGTAGGGGCTTCAGAAAGTAAGGCCTGAGAGCCTGGGGTATGAGGGAGGTCTAACTCGTAGAACCTCACAAACGTGAGTGGCGTGGACCAGCCCGCAGCGTTACATATATCCTGCAGGGAGACACCTGACAGGAAAGCTTTGGTGGCCGCAACTTTGCGGGTAGAGTGTGCCTTGGCTTCCAAAGGGGAGGGAAGGCCCAAGGACTTGTATGATAAGGAGATGGCATCTGAAATCCACCGACTTAGAGTTTGCTTAGAAGCTGGAAGACCTTTGCTATGAGGACCGAAACAAACAAACAATTGGTCCGTCAGAGCTGAGGCTCTGTGTACTCTGCTTTGTTAGCAACAACTATTTCGGGCTACTTTCGCCCTTATATTTCTATGAGCGAAGGCTCGCTATTACTCTGCCTTAGGGCATTATATCTCAGGCTACTTTCGCCTTTTTCTGCCTACTAGGCAGCCATTTTTGGGCATACATGCCCCCTTTTCTGCTACACATTCAGCAGGTCTCTCGAAATTCTGGTGGCGTGGGCATATCGTTCCCAAAGCGTAGTGATGCAGCTCGACGTTCCCGAAGGGGAACGCCTCGGGTTTCATATGAAACCCTAGTTCCTCGAGGGAACGAGACGCTGCGTCGCTTTCCACAATTTCGGCATCCCTGCAGCGCTCCTGGTGGCAGAAGCTGCCGGCTGCATTCACCGCATGTGCTTTATAGTTTCCTGGTTCATGACGTCACCCCGTCCGTGACGTCACAGCGCGTTTTCCTATTGGACTGATTAGACACGTGTTTCAGAGCGTGGGCACGCTGGAGGCGTTCCCAAAGCGTAGTGACGCAGCGTCTCGTTCCCTCGAGGAACTAGGGTTTCATACGAAACCCGAGGCGTTTTCATCACTCATTTCTGATGCGATAGCTACTGTTTTAGGAATATCATGCCATTTTTTTATTTTAATTATATTTAGTGTCATTTCTATTTAGTGTCATCTTTTTGCTTTTTTGTTATAAAGTCACACTCTGGGTTTCCATCCAAAGTTGTGAGTTTAACTGGAAAAATTGGAATAGTGCATAAAACATTTGCGAATAAGCACCGTTTCCATCCAGCGAGTAAGAGAAAACAAAATAGTCACTTCCTGATAAACTGGCTCTAAATATCTAAATATACTAAATAAATAATTACTAAATAAATAATTAAAAATAAGAAAAAAAATATCTTTTTTGGAAACTTTTGGAGACGTCATTCTTAATGTGATACTTTAAAATGTGCATAAAAAGAGGCTGATGGAAACATAGCTACTGTTAACTGTTTTAAAAACTTCATGCCTTTATGATTTTTCCTTTCCATTTTTTCTTTTAAATATTTTTTTCTGATTTATATTTCATAGTTTTATCTTTTTTGGTGCTGTCAAACGATTAATCACAATTAATCACATCCAAAATAAAACACATGCATATATATATTTAAGAGAAATATGTTGTTTATATCTAAATATTTATATATAATATCAATTATATGAATATAAATATACATATAAATATTTTCAAAATATATTCTGTATGTGTGTGTATTTATATACAGTATACATAATAAATACACACTGTATACACACATATATTATTTAAACAAAAACTTTTATTTCGGATGTGATTAATAGTTTGACAGTGAAAATATGAAAGTGCATCACTAAATAAAAAAATAAAATAAAATAAAAATCTGCCAATAAAAAAATGCTAATTTTATCTAAAAATTCGGAGAACATCTCACAATTCTGACTTTTTTCCTCAGAATTGTTACCCTTTTTATTTTTCAATCTTGCTGTGCTCAGAGTTCAAGAATAACTACAATGTTTTGTTCTCAACAAAAGTCTCTCTGTGTTTGATTGTCTCTTCTTTTGCGCGATTATGTGAGAATTAATTGAGAGTTTTCTCATCATCACCACTCCTGGCTGAGGTTTCACACTTCCCTATCTCTTGCTGAGGCTGGCACAGTCTCAAGTCTGCTGGTGAGGCCTGTGGCTTGCTTGTCGTCAAACCTTCATTATACCAGCATGGCAGCACATATCCAGTCTGTCACAACGAGGCGATCCCCTGTGCTTATCTGAGTGGATATAACATCAAGTTGAGGATCTCAGAACCTAAACATTGTTGTGTTCAATGTTATATAAGATGAGATAGTGAATAGTTAAAAATGATTGCATTTAATTTAGTCAACTGGCATCTCTACTTTTTACATTTTACACTGAAGAAAGAATAGAAGGATCAGCTGAATATAAATACATTCAAATCTCGTTCATTATTTTTTATTCAAACTTATAAATTTGAAAGAGATTTTATCAAAAGGCCGCCCCTCTGTAGCAGAGAAGATAAAGCTCCCATGACACTCTGTGTTTTGTTGAACACAGCTTGAGAGCTGATCCAAAGAAATATCTTAAATGATTTATTGCATGGTGGTACAGCATGGCACTGGTCTTTGGAATGCTCTAGATACTCTTTGTTGCAAAGAAAAAGATGTTTGCTTATCATAACACTTCAGCATATTACTATTTCATGACACCAAATGTGCTGTGCTGAGTGTGGTAGGGCCAGCAAGTCAACATGTGACATGTGACATACTGTATGAATGCATGTTAAAATAGGCCTGATGTGTTGCGCTAATATAAAGGAATTTTCTGTATTGATTTCTCTGTGTTGTGAACTACACATCTTACTATGTTTTAGCATTTAAGGAAATGTCTGTAAAAGGGACATTTTGTATGAAATTGATTAACCTGATTAACATTACAGTTTCCCCACTGAGTGGTTAATAGCAGATGCATCATGGCTATTTTAAGCTAAATGAGTTTTTAACACAACACAAAAAGTATAACTGTGTATTTTATAATTGAGTTCTTTGTCATTTTGTCACATAGTTTGACAAGTGTTTGTCTAAAATGCAGTGGTAGAACTTTAGTCAAGCTTTATGTGGTTGACTTTTCATTTTCAAGATACGTTTTTTTTAAATATATCTTTGGTTTCTTGTTATAGGGGTGTATTCACATCACTGATCACATATTAGATTCAGCTGGAATGTCAAAACTATGGATTCATTCTATAAAAATGGGTTTTTAACGTTTAGCTTTGAAAAATATCTTTTTAGCAAACATGCCTTGTAAAACTGGAGATTCAGACGTAGTCACCAGTAGTCTACAGGTAACGCTAATACACACTTCACGAGTTCACGCTTACATATAATTAGCCGGAGTATGGTAGTGCGTGATTGGCGTGCTGTCCGGAAAAAAGGCTCTGAGCTCGGGAGCGTCCCGAGCCCAGAGAACCCCCCATGGGAGTAGCGAGAACTCGGAGTGTGGAGTAGGGGTGGTGGAGGGATACTGATAAACCAGAGGTGAGTCAGCTGTATTTGTACCTATGGCATTGATTGACTTGAGTGGGTTCCTCTTGTGATGTTACGCTAAGTATCTGACGCGCTCCTCCCGAACTTTGTTAGTGAAACATCATTAAATACACATAGTTGTGATGATGTTAACATTAACATTTTGAGAACAAAGTATAACATAACATGTGATATGTGACCCTTGACCACAAAACCCGTCTTAAAGGGTTACTCTACCCCGAAATGAAGATTTTGTCATTAGTCTTCGGAGCACAATTTAAAGGGGTCATCGGATGCAAAACTCACTTTTACATGTTGTTTGAACATTAAAGTGCCCCTATTATGCCTTTTCAAATATGATATTTCATGTAGTGTGTCATGTAGCTGTATGTGAACATAAACTATCTGCAAAGTTGTGACGCCGACAGTGCACTATAAATAAAGTTTTTGTCTATCAAAAAAAAGAGTCGGCTCACATTCGCCTAAACGAGTCGTCAGCAATTCGAATCTTTTTTCTGTAACGGCCACACGTCACGAGCTACACATTTGCGTAATGTCCGCCCACATTCAATTTCGCGAACAACTTGCCCGCCCACAAACAGCAGGCCTACCATTTTCACGTGGATTAAATCATGTCAAGAAGACGCCCTGCGCTGTGACAGCCTGTGAGAGTGAATTTGTTTTATATGCCCTTCCGAAAGATGAAACTATCAGTGGTTAACATTAATTTTTTCAACACCTCAGCAGTCCAATGCCAATCTTGTGTTGTGTTCGCGTCATTTTACTGATGACTGCTTTTCTAATCTTGGGGAGTAACGTTACAACGCGAGATTCACCAAAGGCTTGGTTTTAAAAAATGGATCAGTGCCCAGTTTATTTGGACCGGCTTGCTCCTCTGAACTTCTACCTGTAAGTATGATTAATAATTGTATTTTCTAGCGATCGTTCAAAATACGTCTTTGTGTACGTTATGGTGTGTAACAACCCCGCACATGTCTTGGTAACCGGCTAACTTGCGTTTCTGTAGTTCTGTTGTTCAGCTGTGAGTGCAATGTAGTCTAAAAAGTCTTGTGATTGATGCAGCTTGACTGTCTGTCTGCCTTATTAGTTTAAGTAATGATAATGATAAACGATGGCTTAACGCAGTGTTATGGATTGTACAGTGTTGAAGTTCACAACGTAGAGGTGTGTCCGGTTCGCTTACAAAAGCAAATTGCAAACACTGTCCACAGTTAACATATGACACCCACTGAGAAACGTCCTGCTCCGGTCGTGCTTGCAAAACAGTTTCTTGTCGATGTGACACTTCAACCGTTTCATCGTCAGACTCCGGCTCGAATTGATAGGGTAAAATCGAGGCTATCTTTTCTATGCATTAACAGGTCTCCGCAGCTGTCATTCAGTTATGCCAATGGGGGTTTCGGTTTGTGCTGAAGCGGTAGACCAATCCAAAAGGACTGCACCATCTGACCAATCACAGCAGTGAGTGCTCACTGAAAGGAGGGGTTTAGAGAGACTGATTCTTCGAACTGCTTCAAACGAGTCGTTTACGAATCATTTAGAAACGGGGTAAAAATAAATCTAATTTTGGAGAAAACTAAAGTGTTTTTTGAACTTGCATACATGTAAACCTGTTTTAAGAGACTATTACAACAATATTAACTACCTTTAAAATGGCATAATAGGGGCACTTTAATATGTGTTGGCAGTTTGTGTACACAACCACCCTACAATGATACAAATCCACCCATTGTAATATAAGAATATAAGTAATATGGCCTTTTTAAAATCAGGTCATTCTCAGCTTCTTGTCGGTGCTCCCATGATAGTTAATTGACATGAGCGCCTTACCTTAGACCCGCCCTCACCGAGCTGAAACAGTCCTACTCCGATCGCCATTGTGTCAACTCAGGTGCAGGGGCAGACAAGAATGTCTCAGATTGAGCGATTGAGGTGTTGTGTTGTTGGATGTAATAATGAACATAGCAGTCATCAATTACTCCCGACATCTGAGCCACTGAAGACGCAGAGAATTAACGTTACTTTCGTTTTTTAAAAGGAAAGCACCTCTACATATGCGTCTATGTTTGTGCGAATCATTCGTGATGCAACTTCACCCACAGCAGAAGTGAGTATAAGGGTTTTTTATGCATCTTTGCAAATGGCCTTTCTTAATAATGTACTAGTTAGCAAGTTTCACAGCTAAACATGGCTAAATTCGCTAAAGTAAACACTACAGCTCGTCATCCCATGGCAGAAAGGGGTGGGGCGAGCAGAGCTCATTAGCATTTAAAGGAACATGCAACAGAATAGCTTGCTCTAAATAGGGCTGATTTTGACAAGGTAAAAAGAGTGTTCCCTTCCGGAGGGAACTCTACGCTGCGTCCTGGTTCAGGACACTATGGGAACTGCCTTCGGCATGACCGGTTCTGAAACAAGGTATAGAACAACGACAGTGAACTTGACACTGGCCGGCGCCAGCCTATGACATCATCAACAGGCGCCTGCTAGTATAAAAGCAGGTGCCTGAGAGCACAACACCATCTTTTTGTCTTCAGAGTCCTCTGTTCTAAACGAGTGAGTACAGCGATGCCTAGAGAAAGAAAACTGTTTAGGAAGTGTGCGGATCCGTGTCAGAGAAATCTGACACTTGATGACGCACACAACCTTTTGTTTGGTGTGTTTAGGTGTAAGAGCACGCGCGCTCGGCTCTAGAAGAGCGGAGCGCGTTCATTGTGAGAGTTTCACTTGAAGAAACTCCGTTCTCGTCTGGCCCCTTTCTCGAGGGAATCGGGCCATCCATCTGCCCCACGCTGCTCCGGTCCCGCCACAGCTGAGGCTGCTCGGCGGCTGAGATTGCGGGGCTCACAGGTGGAGCTGGCTGACGAGTTTGAGAGAGCGTTTAATCGCTCGCGCACGTCAGCCGGAGACGAGAATGCGCTGCTAGCGGATGATGTGTTGTCTCTCACATCCTCCGGTTCAGCAGCGAGTGCTCTTTTGGCTTCAAGCCAGGGCGAGCAGGAGGTTGAAATGGAACAAATATGAGCTTGTTTGAGCCCATGCAGCCTCTCTGCCCCGCATATGAAGAGTTGATGTCTGTTATGGACCGCGCGGCTGCCCGCTTGTATCTGCAGTGGAAGCCCGCGAGGGAAGAGGCCGCTCTCGGCAGACTAGACGAGCGGCTTCTTCCGGGCCATGACAAAGCCAACTCCTGTGAGCCTCCCATTCCTTCCTGATCTGCTTAAGAGATCGAGAGGGAATGGGACAGGCCATATTCAGCCCGCATTCACAGGCATCGGCATGTGATTCATGCTGATGTCGAGGGAATGCATGGGCGCGGATATGTGACGATGTCTCTCGCTGACGGTTGCGAACTATCTCTCAGAGCGAGGGACATCGACCCTGAAGGCTCCAAAGGCACATATGCGGCAGTGGCCGGTGCTCCTCTGCACATGATGGCAGTGTTGCAGAGGCGCACCAGGCTGATCTGCTGAAAGATCTGGACCGAGCCCCGGGGGTTTGCATCCCTTGCCGGTCAACGCCTCCACCTAAACACCGGGGGGAAACCAGGCCCGTCCTGGCCCAAGGGCCAGAGACGAGGCCAGGTCGCCAGTGTGGGGCTACCTGCCCCTTCCTTTTCCCCTTGACTCCGGGGCTGGGCCAACGATGAGACTGAGGCTCCATCTGTTGGCCCGGTATGTGAACAGTAAAGACACTTTAATAAAATATTCAAGCGTGTATGTGTATGTTTTCTTTTGTCTACCAGCTCCGCTTGGGTGTTTACTATTGCAGTTTTCGAGCTCCTCTTGAGTTCTACTGCCACCAAGTGCCGAGTGTAGCCAGGTCTCCCCTCGTTTTATAAAAGAAAACAGTGTGTAGAGACCTCCACTTGTAGAAACCCCCTCGTGGGTTAAGCGTTGTCAGGTTTTGAAACCTCCGCTAGAGTGAGCTTGGTATAGACATGATCCAACATACATATACATACGAGAATAACCCTCTTGAGCGTTGTCAAGCTGCTTCAGGCGGAGTATCGCTCTGCCGAAGCCTCCGCTCACTCAAACCCTGCTAAGAGTAATACTCTTTTTGCATGAGTGTGGTCAGGTACCTTCCCTGTGTATTTTCATATACACATATGTGAGACCTCCACTCCTAGGAGTTTGTGTGCTAGGGTGAATAGAGCGTCGCCAAGGCTCCCTCTCTGAGAGAGAGGTGTTTTACTGAAGCCTCCGCTCTCTTTAAAAAGCCCCGCTTTGAAGTAGGATTGAGTGTAGCAGGCCTAGGAGGCCTCCTCTCTGTGAAGTCCTCTGTAAAGAGAGACATACAAAAATAATACTTCCTAGCGCTGAATGTGGCAGGTCATTTTTAGACCTCCATTCATGAAGAGCTTTTTACTGGGTCGAGTGTTGCTAGGCTTCCTCTATGTGAGGGGTTTCTGTTAAGCCTCCACTTCCCAGAAATACAGGCCGGGAGAACACAAGGTTAAGGCAGCTTGTGAACTCTTTCCGTGGACCTGTCACTACAAGCGTTGAGTGTAAAAGGAAGTAGGCCTCCCTTCCACGAGAGGGCGTGTATTCCAAGGTCTCCACTCGATAGAGCTTCCTCAGTTGAGCGGCATCAGGCTTGCTATGTTCGAGAGCTTGTAAACCATTAAAGCCTCCCTCACTGAAAGCTCCGCTTCCGGGTTCTGCTATCACCCGGGTTAATACAGGTGTCTAAGTGATAGCACAGTGTAATAGGTCTCCCTCTGTCACAGCCAACAGTACTGAGACCTTCACTCTCACAGTTATAGCAGCTGGCAGGCCCATGAGTGCCTCGCTGACTATTTTTTGGGGGAGTGCAGTCTTCCACTCACCAAAAACTAGTGTTGTAGGCTTCTCTCCTTGGAGATGTAGTCTCTGAGCCTCCACTACACAGAGCTAGATGATAAATGAGATTTTTCATTATTGGCTCTGACTGTGAGTATCTGCCTTTCTTGAGCGTCGAGTGTAGTCAGGCCTCCCCTCGCCTAGAGCGTTTACCTGAGGCCTCCACTCTGAAGAGTTTCCTAGGGAGAGCGTCGTAGGCCTCCTCTCGCTTAGAGAGTCTTTCTGCTGAAGCCTCCCCTCTCCAGAAGCTCCGCTTTCAGGCTCCGCTATCGCCTAGAGACTGCAAATCTGGTGATCCTCGCTATGCTCAGGACACCTACTCAAAACCACATTTGTGGTGTTTGCTCACGCGAAGTCTTTGGGCATTCTCTAAAATCCACGTGAGTGGTAAGTGCACTGTTCAGGCACTTCACTAAAATCCATACTCATGGTAAGGTCCCTCCCGTAAAGGCAGGTTCCTTTCTCCCATGGACCACGCAGGGCTCCTCCGTGTCCATTCTCTGAGCTGGTTTTTCTCAAAAACCTTTTAGTTTTCCAGCTCCAATCCAGATAGCACTGCTAGCAGGATCGAGTGTCGGGCCTCCTCAGGTCTCACTCTCCAGAAGAGCTCCAAAATGAAGGTATTTCTGTCGCACAGGCTAGTCAGCCTCGCGGATGACCTTCAAGGCTAGAGTGTAGCTAGGTCTTGAGACCTCCACTCTCAGAGTTCTTCCTTGCTAAGCACGGAGGTGTGTTAGGCTCCCTCTTTAAGAAAGCCTCCACTCTCCAGACTCCACTCAGGCAGTACTGTCGTTTAGGCTGTTCAGCTTCGATGAACGCCTGCAGTGTTGAAGTGTAGTAGGTCTTGGGACCTCCACTCTTAGAGTCCTTCTGCTGCTCGCAGAACATTGCCAGCCTCACTCAGAGTCCTTCGTTGCCTCCAGAGACTCACTAGAAATAGGCGGTCCGACTGCACAGGCTATTCAGCCTCGCGGACCACCTCTGGTGTTGGGTGTAGATAGGTCACGGACCTCCATCCTTAGAGTCGTCCTCTGCTGGGTGCAGAATGGTACCAGGCTTCCTTCTTACCAAAGCCGCCACTTTGCAGAAACTCCACTCAGGTAGTTCTGCTGCACAGGCTATTCAGCCTCACTGACTACCCCCAGGTTTTGAGTGTAGAGGCGCCACGGCACCTCCATTCTTAGAGTTGCACCCTGGAAGGCACAGAGTGTTGCCAGGCTTCTTTTCGGCGAAGCCTCCACTCCTCGGGAAATCTCCACTTAGACAGGCCTGCTGCACAGGCTATTCAGCCTCACAGGCCATCGTCAGTGTCAAGTGTAGTTAGGTCATGAGACCTCCACTCTGTAGATTCCCTCTGAGCAGAAGCTCCACTCGGGTAGTTCGGGTTGCATAGGCTATGCAGCCTCACTGAATACCCCCAGTGTCGAGTGTAGGCTTTTTCCTCCGGGCGTGAGTGTAGCCAGGTCTCCCCTCACTGAAGGGCTAGTGAGACCTCCACTCCTAAGAGCTGGTGGATTGAACGTTGCCAGGTTTCCTCTCTTTTTAGAGAGTCTTCTGTGAAGCCTCCGTTCTCCAGAGGCTCCGCCTCCAGTACTTCTAGGCGTGAGTGTAGCCAGGTCTCCCCTCACGGCAGGGTTATTTCAGACCTCCACTCCTAAGAGCTAGTGGATGGAATGTTGTCAGGTTTCCTCTCTTTCAGAGAATCTTTTATGAAGCCTCCATTCTCCAGAAGCTCCGCTTTCAGTACTTTCAAGCGTGAGTGTAGCCAGGTCTCCCCTCACTGGAGGGTTATTTGAGACCTCCACTCCTAAGAGCTAGTGGATTGAATGTTGTCAGGCTTCCTCTCTTTTAGAGAGTCTTTTATGAAGCCTCCATTCTCCAGAAGCTCCGCTTCCCCATCTATACCTGTAGCACTAAATGTTGTCAGGTCCCTAGAGCAGTCGTTCGCCCTGCCGAGACCTCCATTCCCTAAACTCCGCCCCTTATGGTCAGGGCGTTTATGAGCTCCTTCGCTTAGAGAGCTAAGTGTAGTAGGCTTCCTCTAGGCCTCCACGCTTGAGAGTTGCGTGCACAGGTAGCCGGGCTAGCCGTGGCAGGTCACTGGGCCCCAGCGACTCTCGCTGATGCAGGGGTGATTTCCTTCTTGACTCCTCATTCAGTCAGTTTGATCACCTATCCCTTGGCATGGCGGCGTTGGTATAAGCGTTCCCATAGTGTCCTGAACCAGGACGCAGCGTAGAGTTCCCTCCGGAAGGGAACGTCTCGGGTTACGTATGTAACCTTAGTTCCCTGAGGACAGGGAACGAGACGCTGCGTCTCAGGGCCATGCCTCGGGCCCTGCACAGACCTCCGTCCGACAAAAAGATGGTGTTGTGCTCTCAGGCACCTGCTTTTATACTAGCAGGCGCCTGTTGATGATGTCATAGGCTGGCGCCGGCCAGTGTCAAGTTCACTGTCGTTGTTCTATACCTTGTTTCAGAACCGGTCATGCCGAAGGCAGTTCCCATAGTGTCCTGAACCAGGACGCAGCGTCTCGTTCCCTGTCCTCAGGGAACTAAGGTTACATACGTAACCCGAGACGTTTTTTACACTACCATTGAGAAATTTTAACCAAAGTATGTTATAGACTTCTCATTAGGACCCTAAAGAATTATATCAATTTGTGGAAAATGGGCATCTGATGACCCCTCTAAGATATTTTGGATGAAAACCAAGAGGTTTGTCACCGTCCCATTAACTGCCAGGTAAATACCACTGCCAAGACCCAAAAAAGTATGAAAGGCATCGTCAAAATAGTCCATCTGCCATCAGTGCTTCAATCTGAATTTTATGAAGCAACGAGAATACTTTTTGTATGCAAAGAAAATAACTTAATTCAACAATTTGTCTTATCTGCATCACCGTAGCCCCATTTTGGAGAATATCTGCTGGATGCAAACTGTGTATGCTGTTCTCTGTCAGCCGCACCACACGAATACGCTGTTTTCATAAAACGTAGCATGCGCATTGTTGGCGTGTTGCTATTTTGAGGCAACTGAAATAGACTGCGCCATTGACCAACTAAAACCTGGTCAATGGCGCAATTTTTTTGTGTCATTTAAAGAGCGCATTAGTAATATGCACCTATAGGGAGCGCATACACTCTGCTTATTACACACACAGGGACGCGTAGTAGCACACAAACCTGCCAAATATTAAAAAAGAAAAGATTACAATGTAAAATATAATTATTGTGTACATAAATATTTAAATGCCTACATGTCATAATTAATAGTCAATCACTTTCTAATGCACACTTTTCTTTTGGTTTCACTTTCGCATTTGAAAACGACCCTGTTCAGCAAAGAGGGGTAAGGCCGCGATCACACCGAATGCGTTTTTGCAGTGAGAGGCGCCTTTTTTGAATGGTTTTCTGTTGGCAGTGAGCGTTCTGCGCACTGCTTATGCGCCCGGGCGCCTCGCGTTTTCGCCGCCTGCTGCGCCTTGCGTTTTTGCAGAAGCGCTCTGAGCGCCTGAAGTTGAAAAAAAAGCAACTCTGAGCGGAAAAATGCCCGACGTCATTCGTGTTTTTTCCATTTTCCAATCGAATGGATGGAGAGGCGGGCCTTCTGTTGTGGTGACGAAAGTTTACCGTTGCTTAAAAAGTCCGGAGACTGCAAAATGGAGGAGAAACTTTTGGTGTCTGTCGTGGGTAACCCGGAGCTGGATTTTTTAGGGTTTCTGCTAATATGACAGTTTAATTAACAGCAAAAACCAAAGATTTTAGAGCGCTGGCACTATAATCCTTTGATTTGACTGACAGGACAGCTGTTTTGGTCGTTGCCTAGCAACATAAAACAACGGCAGCACACTGCCTTTTTTTAAAAGTCACCAAAAAGAGGTAGTGCTGTGCGCCTCACGTTTTTAGAACTAAAAGACGCGTTCGGTGTGATCGCGGCCTAAGAATGGAAAGGGGGTGCATAGTAACCTTGGTTCAGTCTTTCTTCTTGCGATTTCCACCATGTAAATAACAAATCCGCCATAGTCGAACGCAACTGCCTCTTAAAGGGATTGAGATTCTGATATGCCCAAAAAACACCCGTGAATCGGGACCACCACTTTTTTAGACCATGCGCCATTTTGCTTTTAGAAATGCGACCATTTTTCCCGTCCTTAAACTAGCAAAAGTGTGCTTTAGACCATACGCTTAGATCGTTAAATAATAAATTTATTTAAATTTAAAATAGGGCACAATGAGTTGAAATGATCATTGTCATTAATGTTATTAAATGGATGCTGCCTTATTGGGACAATAAAGCCCTAACCGATAAACACCCGTGAGGCACTTTATTTTCCAATTTTTGATTATTTCCTTAATTTTATTGAAAATAAATATCTTTCTGATCAGATATGTGCTGTGAAACGGGAAAAGAATGAGTTAAGCAAAAGGTGGATTCGAACTCGGGTCTATCTCATAAAAAAGTAACTGTTACGCACTTTGCAACTTACACATACAGCATATTCATAGTTACATGTCCACTAAGTGGTGCTATAAGAGTGTTAGTTTTTTTCCCTGGAACAGATGAACGTATATTTGGTATGTTTTATGTAATATTGGTTTTGTACATGTCACCGCAGTTCTGACTTGAAATGTCTGTTGAGTGGCGCTATACATGCTCCATGACGTTTTAAAATAACATACAATCTGCACTACACCTAAACCCACCCGATAGTATGAACAAAAGTGAATGTGATTTAACAGCAATCGCAAGCATGCTGTTTTTTTTTTATCTCTCAGCTCTTTCATCATGAGTTATGTTTTTCACGGGATTCGTACCCAAAGATTCTGCATCCTAAGTTTAATTTCCATGCTGGCTGAGCTACCGAGCAAGCATGTTACATCCGAAAAGCGAAACATATGGAGCTGTTATCATAACTGTGTATGAAAACAATCACAAGTGCTCAATGTTTTATGTAAATATGTATGATTTGATGTAGTGTCACTAGTAACAAGTTTGGTTTTTCTGGGCGCCATAAAAGTACATTGCAATGCGGCTGATTTGAATTTATTATTTAAATATTTCAGTGTGTTCATTATTGCTTTATCCTTGTGCTTGCTGAAAAACAGTCTACAGCTTTTTCTTCTATTATTCTGTAAAATTGTTCTCCATTTTGATATTATTATTCATGCCTTTCAAAAGGCTTCTGGAACATCTGTAACTCTCATCCAAACAAATCAGATCAGATGTTTAGTTTGACAGGCAGTAGGTTTGAAAGGCTAATCCTGTTGTCTAACTGGAATGAATTCTGCCTAATAATTAAACAATAACAAAGGAGAAGGGAAGACAGTGACTTGGAGCACCCCAGAGACCGTTCTTGGAATACTTTAAGCATAGATTTGCCAAATAGAATTGCCCTGCCAGGCAGACAAGTGATTAACCAGTCTGCCTCAGACAGCTGAGATTAGCAGAGATATGTGGTTATGCACAAAACATTTGTTTGCATTCAAATCCATTTGCCCCCATGCTGTTGTCCAATTCAGTTCCGTAAAGGTGAATTATATCGCTGTGTAATTCTTGCTTTGGGCCTCAGGATTCCATGTTATATTCATGCCATCTGTTACACAAGCTGATCTGACACAAATATGCATCTGTTCAACTAGTATGCTAACATTATTCCGGAAACTAGCCCCACCTGAAGGGGCAAATTACAATGTTGGCTTCAAAGTGCATCAATGTGGTGTGTAACATAGGGATGTCCATTAAAAAGAACATAAATAAAAAAGAAAATAGGCCACAAAATATGAAGATAACCAGTTACTTAAAAGGCAGTGTGCATGTAAATTGTAAATGAACAGATGACATCTTGCTGGAAAAGAGTTAACATTTACACTTATTTTGACATATCCACACTCTATATAATGGGTGATATTAGGTAAGCAATCCATGGGCTACAACTTGTATTTTCTATTTTATTTTCATATATTCATTTGAATTGAATGAATATATGCCTTAATATATATACATTGGGGTCAAAAGTTTAGAATAATTGAGATTTTTTATGTTTTTGAATAAGGCTGCATTTATTCCTGTGATGGCAAAGTTCCAGTCTTCAGTGTCACTGAAGAAAATGCTGATTTGGTGCTGAAGAAACATTTCTTATTATTATCATCAGTGTTGAAAACTATGGAAGCCCATTTCTGACAAAAAATAAATAAATAAGAATGCAACTGCAACTTTTAATCTCACAATTCTGACCTTTTTCTTGCAATTTTGAGTTTACATCTTGCAATTCTAACTTTTTTAATTCTAACATGAAATTAGAAGTTAAGTCAGAATTATGTGATATGAACTTGCAATTCTAAGGACATATCATATGTTTTTCCCCCTTCATAATTTGACTTTATAACTCGCAATTGCGAATTTACATCTCACAATTCTGAGAAACAAAGGGATATAAAGTCAGAATTGCGAGATACAAACTTGCATTCGCAAAAAAGTAAGAATTGCAAGTTTTTACCTTGCAATTCTCCCTTTATTTCTCACAATTGTGAGTTTTTATCATGCAATTCTGACTTTATAACTTGCAGTTGCTATTTTATATCACGCAATTCTGACTTTTATAATAAACTCACAAGTCCAAATTGCAAGATACAAACTCGCATTTGCAAGAAAAAAAAACGTCAGAATTGCGAAATTATCACTTTATTTCTTGAAATTGTGAGTTTATATCATGCAACTCTGACTTTATAACTCACAATTGTGAGTTTGTATCTCACAATTTTGAGAAAAAAGAAATATAAACTAACAATTGTGAGAAAAAAAGTCAGCATTGCGAGATACAAATCGCATTTGTAAAAAAAAAAGGTCAGAATTAGATAAAAACTTGCAATTCTTACTTTATTTCTCGCAATTGTGAGTTTATATCATGCAATTCTGACTTTATAACTTGCAATGCGATTTTATATCACGCAATTCTGACGTCTATAATAAACAGTCCAAATTGCAAAATACAAACTCGGATTTGTGAGAAAAAACGTCAGAATTGTGAAATGATCACTTTCTTTCTTGAAATTTATGAGAAAAAATAAATATAAACTAACAATTGTGAGAAAAAAGTCAGAATTGCGAGTTTTTACCTTGCAATTCTCACTTTATTTCTCGCAATTGTGAGTTTATATCACGCAACTCTGACTTTATAACTTACAATTGCGAGTATGTATCTCACAATTCTGAAAAAAAGAAAAGAAATATAAACTAACAATTGTGAGATACAAATCACGTTTGCAAAAAAAGTCAGAATTGCGAAATTTTCACTTTGTTTCTTACAATTTTGAGTTTATATCATGCAATTCTGACTTTATAACTTGGACTTGCACGTTTATGAACTCAGAATTGCAAGAAAAAAGTCAGAATTGCAAGAAAAAAGTCAGAATTGCAAGATACAAAATACAAATTATCATTTTATTTCTCGCAATTGTGAGTTTATATCATGCAATTCTGACTTTTATAATAAACTCACAAGTCCAAATTGCAAGATACAATTGTGAAATTCTCAATTTAATTCTCACAATTGTAAGTTTATATCACACAATTCTGACTTTATAACTCACAGTAGTGAGTCAGAATTATGAGATTAAAAACTTGCAATTATTGTTATTTTTTATTCAGTGATGGAAACATGCTTCCATAGGAAACAGTTGAAGCATCCAGTTCAGAAGTTGAAACCATGATACATATGTCTGTCCATCTGTCAAGTTTGATCAGTTTAATGTATCTTTTTTTAATCTTACTCCAAACTTTTGAATGGTAGTGTATCACAGTTTACACAAAAGTATTTAGTATATATGTTTTCAACATTGATAATAATAAGAAATGTTTTTTGAGCACCAAATCATGATATTGTAAGGATTTCTAAAGGATCGTGTGACACTGAAGACTGCTGAAAATTTAGCTTTGCCATCACAGGAATAAATTACATTTTAAAATATGTTTAAATGGAAAAAAGTTATCTTAATAATATTAATAGTATTTCACAATATTACCATTTTTACTGTATTTTTGGATCAAATTAATGATACATACATGGTACACCCAATGTCTACTGTAATCCAACCATTTTTGGTCAGGAGGTGCATTTGTCTTTGTGGGAAATGTGCTTAGCTGACAAAAGTTGCCATCCTTTTTTGTCATTGTTTTGCTCTCTTTGAAGGATCTGGGCCTAGTCCCTAATCCTGTTGTCCTACACTTCCTCTTCAGGCACTTTATCCATCTCCTCAGCTCTCACCCAGAAAGAATGGAGAGAAGGAGGTTGCTATGGCAACAGAGAGCCCACAGGGAAGCTAAGTACAAATAGTGTTGCAGGGTTGAGATTCCTGCTTCAGATGAGACGCAGAATTGTGCTTCAGAAGCGTTATATAGACAGAATAAATATTATCTTTCCTTTCAATTTTGCATCTTCATTAAATAAGATATATAGCGTCTCTTGCTTGGCCATTGATGTATGACGCCATGCTGTCGTCAAGCCAAAGTAATGAAACATTAGATAGTCAGTGTATTTCAGTAACTCTCTGAGTCTGCACATTTACACCTGCATAAAGGATAAATTGGCATGTCATCACAATGTATTCTCAGGTGTTGGCAAAAGGATCTATTTTAGGGTACGCAGACGCACCTTTCATCATTAGATGTGCACAAGTCTGCCACACAAATGAGGAATTCTGTCAGGCCTGATTTTGTGAATAGAAAATATTGCTTTCAATCAGGATTGCTTTCAATCCTTTTTAAGTTATTAGCATCAGTGCCTGGCTAGCTAGCTAGTATGCTAGCATTATTTTCTTAGCCAAAACACAGCAGTCGAAAACATTTTCACTGGAAAAATAAAGCTGTATTCCTAGGGCAGATAAACAGCAATGCACCCTTGGAACAAAGACAGCAGATCAGTTAAAGCGAAATGAGACGGCTGTTTCTGTTGCAGGAATATTGAAAAAGTACAGCCCTGTTCCTAAAGCAAAAATAAAGCATTGCACCTTGAGCATAACGACATTGTCTCATGGGAAAAAATACAAGATTCTTCTGGTGTAGATATATACTGTACCAGTGATGAGATGATTCATCAGTAATTTTTAATAACCTGAGAGCCCCATGTGTATTTTTTGGGCCCTGAATAAAGATAAAATCTGACTAGTTATCTCACAATTCTGACAATTGCAAGTTATAAAGTAAGAATTGAAAGATATAAATTTGCAAATCATGCAATTGCATGTTTATATCTTAATTATGAGAAAAAAAAGTCAGAATTGCAAGAAAAAATGTCTGAACTGTTTTATTTCGGAATTTTGGCTTATAACTCAAGAGTTTAAATGACGCAATTCTGACTTTATAACTCACAACTGTGAGTTTATATCACACAATTCTTTATAACTCGCAACTGATTTTATATCACGCATTTCTAACTTTCTAACTTGCAATTGTGTTTATATTTTAATTCTGAGAAAAGTCAGAATTGCAAGAAAAAAAGTCAGAATTGTGAGATACAAACTCACATTTGTGAGAAAAAATTTCAGAATTGTTTATATCACACAATTCTGGCTTATAACTCGCAATTGTGAGTTTATATCACGCAATTCTAACTTTATAACTTGCAATTGAGTTTATCTCACATATCTGACTTTATAACTTGCAATTGCCAGTTTATATTACACAATTCTGACTTTATAACTCGCAATTGTGTTTATATTTTAATTCTGAGAAAAGTCAGAATTGCAAGAAAAAAAGTCAGAATTGTGAGATACAAACTCAC
This sequence comes from Garra rufa, assembly GCF_049309525.1. Taxonomy (NCBI): domain Eukaryota; kingdom Metazoa; phylum Chordata; class Actinopteri; order Cypriniformes; family Cyprinidae; genus Garra; species Garra rufa. Next base: position 26,141,617 of record NC_133372.1, on the reverse strand, counting down.
ATTTGTGAGAAAAAAATTCTGAATTGTTTATATCATGCAATTCTAACTTTATAACTTGCAATTGTGAGTTTATATCACAAATCTGACTTTATAACTCGCAATTTCCAGTTTATATCTCACAATTTAAACTTTATAACTTATAATTGAGTTTAAATTTTAATTCTGAGAAAAAATATCAGAATTGCAAGAAAAAGTCAGAATTGCGAGCTACAAACTCGCATTTGTGAGAAAAAAAATCAGAATTGTTTTTATCACATAATTCTGGCTTATAACTTGCAATTGTGAGTTTATCTCACACAATTCTAACTTTATAACTTGCAATTGTGAGTTTATATCACACAGTTCTAACTTTATAACTTGCAATTGTGTTTATATCTCACAATTCTGACTTTATAACTTATAATTGAGTTTAAATTTTAATTCTGAGAAAAAATGTCAGAATTGCAAGAAAAAAGTCAGAATTGTTCCCTTTCGATACTTTCACTCGTACTGCGTCTGTAAAGACGCTATGGGAAAAGCTCCTTTTCTCCTGAGACTGAAGCATTTCAATAACGCAGTGTAACTGCACGGCCATTGGTTCGTGCAGTGTTAAAGAAACGAACCAATGGCTCGGCAGCGGAGATGCACAAACCTATGGCGATGATTCGCGCCCGATCGCGCCAAAAGGGGCGGAGCATCTGGCTATATAAGCGAGCATTTCGCCATAGGGAACTCAGATCCTTCTTCTTCAGCGACGACTTCTGATCTTCGCAGAGACTGACTACGCAGACTTCGCTCAAGCAAGCCTCTTCTTCGCCGTTGACGAGCCTCGCAGCGGATGTTCACTGCTCGGCGGATTGACGCTCCGGAGCTGATTCCCTGCTGCTATCCGGCGAACATCTAAAAGAGCAAATTAAGAGCAAATTTCTACGGCGTTGTTTCAAATGCCACGGCGTTTTTGTCGCTCGTGCAGAGCCCCTCTGCACGCCGCTGACACTCACGCTGAGTGCGTCTCGTGCCTGGGTCACGCCCACGCTGAGGCTGCGCTCAATGAGACGGAATGTTCCCATTGCGGGAATATGAGTCTCACTTCCCTCCGCTCGCGGCTAGCTTTCTTTCAGAGAGCGACGCCGCTTCTCGCGCCCTCCCGCTTATTTCCTCGCAAGAGCCTGCTAGGAAGAAGCAGCGGGGCAGGAGATCTAAGAGCGCGGTGACAGGCGAGCTCACGCCGGCTCAGACCCCGCGTGCCTCGCCTTCACCACACGGAGAGGAATCGCCAGTTCTCTTCCTGCATCCTGACCAGCGTCCCTCTGCGGCTGCGAGCGATCTGGTCTCCTTCGGAGGAAGTGAATGCGAGGATGACAGCATGTCATTGGCCGCATCTGACGCAGAGGAGTTGTCGGGCTCTTCCCATGACCCCGCCCCCTTGCCGTCTGCGCAATCCAGCGCCGCCAGCGCCGGTATGGACGCCGAACTGTTCCGCGTCCTATCTAAAGCTGTTGAGGAGCTGGATCTTCAATGGTCTCCCCCCGAGGAGCCATCTAGGAGCCGGCTGGATGAATGGTTCCTGCCGGGGCGCCGCCAGGCCCCTCGTCAGCGAGCTTCACCATTCTTCCCCGAAGTCCACGACGAAATATCTAAGTCCTGGCGTGCTCCATACTCCGCCCGCCTTCATACTTCCTCTTCTGCTGCCCTCACCACGGTCGATGGCGCTGAGGAAAAGGGCTACGAGAAGCTGCCCCCGCTGGACGAGTCAGTTGCTGCGCACCTTTGCCCGCCCACCGCTATCGGTTGGAAGGCGAGGGCGTCACACCCGTCTAAGCCTTGCAGGACGACCTCTACCCTCGCTGGACGAGCGTATTCGTCTGCTGGACAGGCAGCTTCAGCGCTTCACTCTATGGCGGTACTCCAGGTGTACCAAGCAAAGCTCCTCCGCGGTCTGGACGAGTTGAACCTGGACGATTCCCCGCTCAGAGAGATACGTAGCGCTACGGATTTGGCGTTACGCACCACGAAGATGACGGCTCAGGCGATCGGGCGATCGATGGCCAGTTTAGTGGTGCTGGAGCGCCACTTGTGGCTTAACTTGACGGAGATCAAGGACGCGGATAAGGTCGCCTTCCTTGACTCCCCCATCTCGCCGACCGGCCTGTTCGGCCCAGCTGTCGAGGGTTTCGCGGAGCGCTTCACCGCGGCGCAGAAATCGTCCCAAGCCATGCGACATTTCCTGCCCAAACGCTCGAGCTCTGCAACGGCTCCTAGTCGCCCCAAGCCGGCGCCGACTCAGCAGCCTGCGAAAGCCACGCCCCCAGCTGCGCAACCAGCGCCTCAGACGGAGCTCCGTCCTCGGTCACGCCCAGCCAAGCGCTTTCCCTTCCCTAAGCGTCAGGGACCTCGGCCAAGAGTGGTGCTGGACCAGGCGCCGCCAGCGTCTTCCTGATCTCAACAGCAGGAAGAGGGAGGGGCCAAGTCTCGCAGCAGCCGGACCAGCCCCCAAAGTGCCTCTTTTAAGCCCTTCTACACTCCGTTCTGTTCCGGGTGTAAGGGAACTCATGTTTGTAAAAAATGTAGCTGTAACTCACGGGCCCTTTATATCAGCGCCCTTACAGCAAACCGCTGTGATAGCGGGAAAAATAAAAAACAAACATTTTCAAGAAAAGAGCAAATTTCCTCTTCCAATGCTTTCAGACAGCATACAGCTGTGCGAACCATTGCAGCCCCTAGCGACACGATCCGCGGCATGGCAAGCCATCCCCGGAGTGTCAAAATGGGTTTTGGGTATAATAGAACGAGGCTATGTACTCCAGTTCGCTCGAAGACCTCCTCGCTTTCATGGTGTGATCACCACCTCAGTTCGCAGCAAAGACGCAGACGTCTTGCGATTAGAGGTAAAGAATCTGTTGGCCAAGGGCGCCGTGGAAACGGTCCCCCCAACACAGAGCGAGTCAGGTTTTTACAGCCGTTACTTCCTCGTTCCAAAGAAGGATGGCGGTCTACGCCCCATCCTCGACCTCAGACAGCTGAATCGCGCCCTCATGAGACGGCCGTTCAGAATGCTTACACTAAAACAGATCCTCTCGCAGATACGCAAAGGGGACTGGTTTTGTTCACTAGATCTGAAGGATGCATACTTCCACATTCAGATCTCCCCCCATCACAGGCAATTCTTGAGATTCGCCTTCGAGGGAGTGGCATATCAATATACAGTCCTTCCGTTCGGACTGTCGTTAGCCCCTCGCAAGTTTACAAAGTGCATGGACGCAGCACTTTCCCCTCTGAGACAGATGGGAATCCGCGTCCTGAACTATCTGGACGACTGGCTCATCCTAGCCCAGTCAGAGAGCGAGCTAACACACCACAGAGCCTTAATCCTCAGCCACTTAGAGTGCCTAGGACTCAAGGTCAATTTTGCCAAGAGCGTGCTGTCTCCCAGCCAACGCATTGCGTTCCTGGGAGCAGTTTTCGACTCACGTCAAATGAAGGCAGCAGTTGCGCCGCAGAGAGCCCAAGCCATTCGCAGGCTCGCGGCTTCCTTCAAAATAGGAGCCCTTCGCCCTCTCAAGGTTTTTCAGAAGATGCTCGGCCTTATGGCCTCAGCATCTCCAGTACTTCAGTTGGGTCTGCTTCAAATGCGCCCCCTGCAGTTCTGGTTGAAACCAAAGGTTCCTCCTCAAGCGTGGCGTTTGGGACGCCAGCGCATCAAGGTAGATCGGGCCTGTATAGCAGCCCTGGCTCCTTGGAGGTGCGCTCAATGGATGGAACAGGGCGTTCCCCTGGACTTGGTGGTCAGAAGGAAAGCGGTCTCGACAGACGCCTCCAACTTAGGTTGGGGGGCGCTGTGCGACGGCCAGCCTGCTTTCGGCCTATGGTCGAAAGCGGAGAGTCGCCTTCACATCAACTGCTTGGAAATGCTAGCAGTGTGTTTAGGCCTTCACACCCTTCTACCTGCGCTGAAGGGTCACCACGTCTTAGTCCGTTCGGACAGCATGACAGTGGTGTCCTTCATAAATCACCAAGGGGGCCTCTCGTCGAGACGTCTATTTACGATGGTAGAACGTCTCCTGAAATGGGCTCAGCTGCACTTCCGCTCTCTAAGAGCGACGCATGTGCCAGGCAAACTGAACCAGGGAGCAGACATGTTGTCTCGGAGCAACGTCTCCTCAGACGAATGGACGCTTCACCATCACACGGTTCAGCAAAAATGGGCTGTCTTTGGCAGGGCGCGAGTAGATCTTTTCGCCTCAAAAGACAATCATCACTGCCCAATTTATTTTTCGAAGGAACAGGACGCATTGACCCAAGAATGGCCCAATCTCCTGTTATACGCATTCCCTCCTATCGCTCTGCTGCCACAGGTCATCAGGCGAGTGCGGGAACAGAAACTCAAAGTCCTGTTAGTGGCTCCATTCTGGCAGAACCAGCATTGGTTTCCAGATCTTCCCAGGCTGCTCTCAAGAGCACCATGGGCCGTGCCACTGAGACGAGATCTCTTAACACAGGCGAACAGAACGATATGGCACCCCCAACCGGAATTGTGGGCGCTACACGTTTGGGCTCTAGACGGGAGCCTTTAAGTCTCCCTGAGTCGGTTTTGAGTACTATTTCACAAGCTAGAGCACCCTCTACGAGGCGGCTCTACGATCTCAAGTGGTCTGTCTTTTCCGCCTGGTGTTCCACCCGCGGTACGGACCCAATTTTATGTGACATATCTGTGATATTGTCCTTCTTGCAAGAGCTGTTGGATAAGGGGAGATCCCCTTCCACGCTCAAGGTCTATGTTGCAGCTATAGCGGTATTCCATGACCTTGTAAACGGTCAATCTGTGGGAAGGAACGACTTGGTCGTTCGTTTCTTAAAGGGGTCAAGGCGGATTAATCCCCCTCGCCCCATCACGGTTCCGTCTTGGGACTTACCCACAGTGTTGAGGGCCCTGAAGGGCCCTCCCTTTGAACCGCTTCAGTCCATAGGCCTTCGCCCCCTGACGTTGAAGACTGCCCTGCTATTGGCATTAGCATCAGTCGAACGCATGGGTGATTTACAGGCGCTCTCTGTGAGCCCCGTTTGCTTGGAATTCGGGCCAAATGACTCTAAGGTCATCCTGAAGCCAAAGCATGGGTATGTTCCCAAAAGTCTCTCTACACCCTTTAGAGACCAGATTATTTCCCTTTTGGCTCTTCCTCCTACGGAGCAAGACCAGGGATTTAACCCTCTCTGCCCTGTCAGGGCTCTGAGATGTTATATAGAGCGTTCTGCCTCTTTTAGGCAGTCAGAACAGCTGTTTGTATGTTTTGGTGGCCGCACCAAGGGGTGTTCGGTCACAAAACAGAGATTATCCAAATGGATTGTGGAAGCCATCACGCTGGCTTACTCCTCTTTGGGCCTACAATGTCCCATGGGAGTAAGGGCCCATTCGACGAGGGGCATCGCCTCGTCTTGGGCGTGGTCTACTGGGGTTTCCATTGCAGAGATTTGTGCGGCGGCAGGCTGGGCCTCACCGTCCACATTTGCTAGATTCTATAACTTGGACGTTCCAGTCTTACAGACTCGGGTCCTTTCCACATAGTGGTATGTGTTACCAGTATGTTATATATAGTGCGTCTTGGCCTCTGTGGAGCTCCAAGTGTACTTATTCCTTGGAACGGATGTTTATCAGGCTATCTGATCGAACAAATTGGCCCTTATTAGCCCTTTAGTGCTAGGGTCATGTTAGTCGTTCCCCTACCTTAGCACGGCGGGATTGTACTGGTTCCCCATAGCGTCTTTACAGACGCAGTACGAGTGAAAGTATCGAAAGGGAACGTACTCGGTTACTTTCGTAACCTCGGTTCCCTGAGATACGGGAACGAGTACTGCGTTGCTGGCCGTGCTAGGTAGCTGCACGACTCAGTCGTCGCTTCAGTCGAAGTACCTGAGTTCCCTATGGCGAAATGCTCGCTTATATAGCCAGATGCTCCGCCCCTTTTGGCGCGATCGGGCGCGAATCATCGCCATAGGTTTGTGCATCTCCGCTGCCGAGCCATTGGTTCGTTTCTTTAACACTGCACGAACCAATGGCCGTGCAGTTACACTGCGTTATTGAAATGCTTCAGTCTCAGGAGAAAAGGAGCTTTTCCCATAGCGTCTTTACAGACGCAGTACTCGTTCCCGTATCTCAGGGAACCGAGGTTACGAAAGTAACCGAGTACGTTTTTATCACGTAATTCTGGCTTATAACTGGCAATTGTGAGTTTATATCATACAATCGTGAGTTTATCTCACAAATCTAACTTTATAGCATTTGTGAGAAAAAAAGTCAGAATAGTTTTGAATTGTGAGTTTATATCACGCAATTCTAACTTTGTAACTTGCAATTGTGTGTTTATATCTTAATTCTGAAAAAAAATCTGAATTGCAAGATGCAAACTTGTTTTTGTGAGAAAAAGTCATAATTGTTATTATCTGGTAATTCTGATTTATAACTCAAAATTGTTAGTTTATATCACGCAATTCTATCTTAGTAACTTGCAATTCTGAGTTTATAACTCACAGTTGTGTGTTTATATCTTAATTCTGAGAAAAAAGTCAGAATCGCAAGGAAAATGTCAGAAATGCGAGATACAAACTCGCATTTGTGAGAAAAAATGTCAGATTTGTTTTTATCATGTAATTCTGGCTTATACCTCACAATTGTGAGTTTATATCACACAATTCTAACCTTGTAACTTGCAATTGTGAGTTTATATCACGCAATTGTGACTTTATAACTCACAGTTGTGACTTTATATCTCACAATTTTGAGAAAAAAGTCAGAATTGTGAGGAAAAAGTCAGAATTGTCGCATTTGTAAGAAAAAGTTGTTTTTATCTCATAACTCTGACTTATAACTCATAATTGTGAGTTTATATCCTGCAATTCTGACTTTATAACTTGCAGTTGCGACTTTACTGTATATCTCATATTTCTGAGAACAAAAGTCAGAATTGTAAGATAAAAACTCACAAAAAAACGTTTTTTATTTATTTTATTTAACAGGCTTCCATATAATCTTGCCTAGAGCTAAAAATAAGGATTAGCATTTATGGTTCCATGAAGAACCTTTAACATCCATGAAACTTTCATTCAACAAAAGGCTCTTTATAGTGGAAAAGGGTTCTTTAGATTATTAACATGTTCTTCGCACTAGAATAAATAGAATGAACTGTTCCCTGAAAGATTCTTTTAAGATGCCAAAATTTTATTTTATTTTTTTTTTTTTGTTTAAAAAAAATCTCATTTGGATCCTTTTTTTAAAGGCATGTTGTAACTTCACAACCAGGTGACACACAATTACCAATGGCATTTGGCATCAGTGACATCAAGCTGAGAAATAAACTTTATTCAAGATAAACATCATGCGGATAAACATCAATTCTTCCCAAATATATTTGACTGAGCTGAAACATTTTGGAAAATAAAGTAAAGGATCATTTTAGTTTCACACTGGGTGCTGAGTGCATTTCTCCACCTTCTGTTTTTTTTCCCCCTTTTGTATTATGATGTTATGTGACAGCAAGGAAAGGTGAAATTGAGTTGTTATGACTGTAATGTCTCTTCACAAGCAATCTGTTTTATCTGATATTTTCAGAAAGAAATGGTGGGGAATAAAGACAGCCATTTTGGAGTAACAGTAAAGAGCCCCGGGGGGCCTTTATTTTTGAACAAAAGTATTTTCACCTCAGTGAGTGGAAGAGGGAAGTAATGTCCACACACACCTGCGGGTTCAGAAAGTGCTGTAATAGATACAGTATATGTGCAGGGAGAGAGAAAAGTCCATGAGCAATACTCGGTGGTCATCATTAATAGCAAAAATGCTCATGCTCATTGAATGACTGTGGTTTTAAGGTTATGACCCTTTAATGTGTGTGCTCATGTCTTTATTGAGGAAATAAGTCAGCTAACACACAATGCAACTGACTGATACGTGTTTGTGTGCGTCTCTGTCACACCTTTGACCTTTGACCTTTTGACTGTGTTACTGTTTAGATACAAAACAGATACTAAACATTTTCACCCACATGTGAAACACCTTGAATAACGCAAAAAGAGTGACTAGTAGACGTTATTATGGTTTGTATGGAAAGGAAGGCCTAAGAAACTCCCTTTTCTGTTGGCTATAAACTTTTCTGTTCTTTTACACAAATATTTTATCATTTATATAATTTTTCCATGTCATTTCATTTTAAACTATCACAAAATCTATGATTAAACAGCTTACACACTTAAAAATAAAGGTTCTTTTCTGGCATCAGTGGTTCTGTGAGGAACATAGAATATCGGTGGAATCTTACAAATGCAGAAAAGGTTCTTTAGTCGAAAAAGGTTCTTTAGATTTTTAAAATGTTCTTCAAAATGGTTCTTTTAGGAACTGTTCACATCCAGTGAAAGGTTCTTTGGGAAACCAAAAGTGGTTTTTCTACACTCTTAAAAATAAAGGTGCTTTGAAAGGTTCTTCAAGCGATGCCATAGAAGAACCATTTTTGGTTCCACAAAGAACCATTTAGTCAAAGGTTCTTTGAAGAACCGTCTCTTTCTTACCTTTTTAAAATCTGAAGAACCTTCTTTTGCCACAAAGAACCATTTGTGAAACACAAAGGTTCTTCAGATGTTTAAGGTTCTTTATGGAACCATTTAGACAAAAAGGTTCTTCTATGGCATCGTGAAGCACTTTTATTTTTAAGAGTGGCATCACTGCAAAAACACTCATTTAGAACCTTTATTTTGAGCATATTACTTTATTTTGAGTGCATTATAGGATTTTCAATATACACTACCAGTCAAAAGTTTGGACACACTTCCCCATTCTCTTTGATGGGAAGTGTGTCCAAACTTTTGACTGGTAGTGTCATTTGAAACAATAATGAAGCACAAAAGTGTAACAAATAATTTTCCTCAATCTTTAGAACACAGAACAATTTTTGTTTACTAAACTGAATGTACAGAAATGTTAAAAATAGGTGTATCTTCTCCCAGTATATCCAAATCTGTTCACTTATTAATCATCTTAATAGTCACTAAATACCTAATTATGCGAAGAGCGAGAGGCTAAGAGTTTGAATGTAAAGGGAAGCCATGTTGGGATTAATTATGATCAAATCCCTTAGAATCAATATATTATCATGGGTCTTAAATCTTTGAATCTCTGTTTTCAAAGACGTTTACTTTCGTTTTCACCTCCAACAATAAGATTTGCTTATCATTCTTAGAATTGAAGATCACTGGAAATTATTGGAAATGTATGCTGAGCAAAAAAACAAATAGCTTTGATAAAAGTGTACAGCACTGCTTTGTTTTAATGAGTCTTCGTGGAAACATTGTACATGTTCTAATCAATATGACTTAATGATAAATTTAGTATTTCATAAGAAATATTTAGTTTGTTTTAAATGGTTTGAACAGTTTATTACTTGCAAAAATCAGCTTCTTGACTCGAATATTTTTCAGCCTTGGAGGTTTGCAGGATTGTGACTTAGGAGCCTTGATTCTGGTTTGATGAACTGAAAGTAACAGAGTAATATAAATGAAATAATATGAATATGAAATTATATGAAAAGATCATTATTATCCCCATTCCTGGTGGATAAATTGATGCATTTATATTTTATGGGTTCTCTTGTGTCATTTTATTGATACGTTCTGTTCTCCTGCATTCAAAGGAATGTCTGTTAGGTAAAATAAGGTGAACGAATAAAGAGACAAATCTCTGGGTGTTTAATGTGTTTCAGTAGCAGGTACATTTCACTGTCACTTCAGAGTGTTCACTTCAGTTAGCTGATTTGACAGCCTTATGAAACTGAGAAGACTCTGCTAGCAGCGTGTTTAAAACACATAAAGCTTCTCGCTGAGGTGCTATGCCAAGATCCTGATCTAAGCACTAAAGGGCCCCAGTAGATAGAGATGGGCTGTGCAGATCTTTAATGAAGTAGTCACTACTTGAGTATCCCTGTGGGGATATTTATGAAACCAAAAAATGCAAATGAGCTCAGCGTTGTTGCAGTGGTTGTCAGCATTGTACAACTTAAGCCTGGCTTACAGACATAGAAAGTATTTACATCTGAGCGATAGAAAGGTGTATGTTAGGTGCTTCATTTGCATAGACATGCTACATAGTGTTCAAGCTACACTTTCTTTCATTTTTGTTTTAATTTTGAACAGTGAAGCATTTGTTTCTTTCTTTTTTACTGTAGTGCGATGTCGAAGAGATATAGATGTCATAATGTACTCTCCCCCATATTATTTAAAAACTGTATTATATATATTTTTTTCCCCTGTGGAGCATAAAAGAAGATATTAGGAGATGTTTTGTCCATAGAATTGAAGTCAAAGGGCTCCAATGTTGTTTGGTTTGCAACATTTTCTGAAATATCTTCTTTTTATGTTCCACAGAAGAATGAAGTTCATAGAGGTTTGGAACCACATGATTCAAAATGTTGATTTTGCAAACATTATTAGTCCAACTGATGTTATGCCTCAAGTATAATCCTATAAAAAATTCTGGTACACTTGATCAGTTCCCTGAACCTAGCTTTAGATAGTCTTTGTAATGTTATGAGCTTTAGAACATGAAGGAACATAAAGGAAATTGTCTTTGCTTTCAAAGCAAGTACATATGAATGGCACGTTGCTACTTTTTGAGTGGTTTGACCAGAGAACATCAAAT